>NW_016107600.1:790040-794728 GCF_001604975.1 Cebus imitator
AAAAAAAAAAAAAAAAAAAAAGAGTTTGAAGCAAGGCTCTTGGCAGGGTTAAATGAAGTAGCAAACAGTATGTACACCTAGGATGGTGGGTGCATGAAATAGAAGCTCAATGATTGTAACGTTCCTTTCTTGTCCAGAGCAGAGCTCCAAGCTCTCTGCATGTCTAAGATGTTTAAGATTTATGAATGTAAGATTGCATGAGTGAACAATTAATGACAGCCATGTGCAAACTATGGGTAGGAGCTGTGGAATGTTAGACCAAAAAAGTGACCCTTTCCTCTTAATTCTGCCACCCCACCCAAGGGCCCCTTTCTACCTTTCCCTAGTGCCCACCCTCACCATCTCCCCCTCCCTTGGCCCCTTACATTATAAGCGTCCATAATGAGCTGTACCACATTGCTGGAGTCCTCACTCAGCTCCCCCACTGCAGACTTAGGAATCAGCTTACTCAGCTCCTGAGTTACAGGGAATTAAGGGAAATGGTAGGTCACAGCTCTAAGAAAATGGGCTCCTGGGGGTCTGGAAGGAGGGCATATGGGGGGCGGAGAATGGATCTTTGGGGAAACTGAGAAAGGCTGAGGTGGGGCTGGGGATCTGACACATAGACAGCTCTCACCTCGTAGACAGGCAGTGCGGTACTGGTGACAGCAAAGATGGGCTGGATGTTTGCTGCAGAGAGGGCCTGGGCTACCTGACCCACAGAGGGGTAGTCCTGGGGCAGGAAGCAGGGACAAGGTGAGTGCCACAGGTCTCCCCCACAACATGCAAGGTGCCCTCAGCCCAGGGAACCCAGGAACCAAGGTCCCACCAGCTGGAGGAGCCCTGGAGGCCTGCTAAGGAATAGAAAGGAGGTAGGGAATGGAGTGACAAAGGTGTCCTGTCTCGGCAGCTGAAAGGAGGAACTGCTGGGGTGGATGGCAGGGTGGTTACCGGTGAGGACTATTGAGGCTGGAAGTAGGAGTCCTGGAAGGAAAGAGGTGTGGCTCAGATGGGGAGAGGCAGGGTGATTGTGGGGACTCACAAACTCTGTGCTGCGACTGTAGAGGCCATTGCTGTCCAAGTGGCAGTGCCCATCACTGGGCATGAAAATGCCACCCAGCTTCCCATCCCCAGCTGTGTGGAATGTGTCATCTGAAGTGAACACCAGCAGCCGGGACACATTTCTCCAGCCAATCTGCTCCTGGGGTACAGTGCGGGTGGTAGGCTGTGCAGCTGGCCATGGCCCTTGAGCCACCCCAGCCAGCTCTGTGAGGCAAGGATGTGGCCAGCCTCACTCTGAGTCAGCTTGTCCATCTCCTTACCTCCCGTACTTTGCCTCTCCCTGCTCTCCCCAGCCCCCCAAACAAGGCTGCTGCTAGTGGAAGCTTGCTTGTGAATTAGAAAATCATGCCTCCTCCTCAAGATATTTTACTCCAACCCACCAGGTAATTGTTAAAATATGTATACAAACTACAGCAACTATGGTATGAATGGCACCCCCTAGAATTGTGCACTACACAACCATAGGGGCAGTCCTATTCCCAAACAGAACTCCAGGCTCAGCTCCCCGCCCCACCTCCTCACCTGGCAGAGTGCAGCCTGCAGAATGGCATCAAAGCCACCTTCGGGTGAGTCCAGATTGCCAGACACGCTCTGGCGCCCCACCTCCCGCTCAAAGGCTTGCGCGTCCCCCGTCAGGGACAGCACATGGTGAAAGCTGAAAGGTGACTGGCAGCGCTCCAGCCGGGTGGGGCAGGGGTGGCGCAGCTTTGAGGGCACTGTGCTCACAAAGGGCAGCACTGTTTTGTCCACGAAGGAACCAAAACCTGGGAGAGGAGAGGAATGAAAACTGTACCAGAAGTCACAGGGCAGCAGGGGACTCATGAGCGTGCTTGATGGCAAGTGGGGTGGGGAAGACAGTCATGGAAGAGGTGATGAGAGAGGGTGCACCTAGGGGTCAGGGACCTGGTAACTGGCAATCAAAGTGGTCAGACCACCGGCTCAGGAAAGTGGTGGACAGAGGACACTAAGAGGAGGACACAACTCCCGGGACAAACGGGAGTTTCCTGAAGGTCAAAGGAGGCTCAGGCATAGGATGTGATAGCGGCATAAGGCAAAGGAGGGAAATCTGCATAGAGAATTGGCCCAGAATGTGGAACCAGGGACAGTGACAACTAGGCCTTGTCCAAGGGACACTCGCATCAGGGCAGGTTCCAGGTTGGTAGGTCCAGGGCAGCTGTCCAGGCCCAGAGAGGGCCTGAACACGGTTTCTCCAGACGCTGGGTCTCAGCTAGACCTGTAAAACGAAGACTCCTACTGCATAGTCTTTTGAGTCCTCTCCAGCTCCAACCTAGAAGATAAGTGTCTTTGGGGAGAGATGCAGGAACAAACCTGTGGCCTGGCTAGATCTGTCAACAACTGGGAGGGCAAGTCGGGGCCCTTGTGAGTTGAGGATGTTGGCAGAGGCTAAGGCAGTGGTTGACAGGCAAGGGCTAACAGGGCGGGAGGCAGCGTTCGGCTCACCAATGCGCACAGAATGGGTGACCTCCTGCAGCCGGACCAGCAGAGCGTGCCCGAGCTGGCGCACGCGTTCCAGGTCGTCCTTCATGGAGTAGCTCAGGTCCATAAGGTAGTATAGGTCCACGGGGTATCCCTCAGCACGGAGGAAGCGGACCTGGAGCTGCTGGGGCTCCCCTGGGGAGCGGGCGCGGGTCAGCAGAGAGCATTGGAACCCCAGCCTAGACCTCTGGCCTGGCCCCGCCGGCCCTAACTCACCAGGCCGCAGCGTGACCCGGACCCGCTGCGGCGCCAGCTGGGTGGCACCCTCTCCGCGGGTGCCCTGGCTGAGCGGCTGGTCCTGCAGCACCTCCTGCCGGCCCCGCGGCTCCTCCAGCTCCTCTGACGGGCAGCCGCGAGCCAGCAGCTCCTCTCGCCCGGCGCAGCGCCGCTCCTCCGCCTCCCCCGACGCTGTGAAGTTCTGCTCAGCAAGAAAAGGCTTGTCGGGACCGCGTCCTGCACAGGCCCTCCGCCCCGCTCCCTGAACCACCCTGCAAGCCCCTGATTCCCTCCCCTCCTCTTCCCTACACAGCTACCCTTGAACTCCGGTCTTTTTTGTTGTTGTTTGTTTTGTTTTTGAGACAAAGTCTCACTCTCTCGCCCAGGCTGGAGTGCAGTGGTGCGATCTCCACTCACTGCAACCTCCACCTCCTGGATTCAAGTGACTCTCGTGCCTCAGCCTCCCAGTAGCTGGGACAACAGGTGTGCGCCACCTCACGCCCAGCTACTTTTTGTATTTTTAGTAGAGACGAGGTTTCTCCTTGTTGGCCAGGCTGGTCTCGAACTCTTGACCTCAAGTGATCTACCCGCCTCAGCCTCCCAAAGTGCTAGGATTACAGGCGTGAACCACCACACTTGGCTTTTTTTTTTTTTTTTTTTTTTTTCCATTTTTTTCTGCTATAAAGACAGGGTATTGCTTTGTTGCCCAGGCTGGTTTTGAAATCCTGGGCTCAAGCAATCCTCCTGCCTCAGCCTCCCAAAGTGCTGGGACTGCAGGCATGAGCCACCACCAGTGGAACTCTGGTCCTTTCTTCTTTGTCAGAGCCCCACTTCCTATAACAGTCCCCTACCCCTCCCCTTATCTCAACTCCCCCTTGCCCCAGCCACCTACCCCTCTGCTCCCCAATAGAGCCACAGACTTCCTGTTGAGATCTTAGAGACTTCACTACCACAAAAAAATGGGGGCCTTGCCTCCTAGGCCAACCTCCCCAGCAAGCTCACACCAAAATGGGAAGGGGGTCAGACTAAGACCCACAGCTCCTTGGAAGGGGAAGGAGGTGCCCCCCCTCAATATGTCTGGGACTGGTTGGGAAGCCACAGGGGAAGGAAATGGTTAGAGCGGCTTCTCAGCTGGCTCTGGGTGTCAGCTCCTAGTCTGGGGACTGGAGAAGCCAGACACAGACTGGATTATTTCAAGAGCTCCAGCTTCCCAGCTCCAGCCTGGCACCTCTGCCTCTCTGCCTCGTGCAGACTCAGCGTCTACCCTTCTTGTCCTCTCAGACTCACTGTATGCCTTTCTCCTGGGTCCTCTAAACATCTGTAGCCCTGTCTCCGCGTGAGCTTGCCCTCATCTCTTATCTGGGCTCCCACACTGATCTAACCCTCCACCTTCCTCTCAGAGAGGCAGACCTGCCCCCATCCCAGCTCAGGCACCCCTCCTGCTCTGCGGCTCCATGAGCTCTGTCTCTTCAAAGCATAAACAAACAACAGCCTTGTTTGAGGAGCCAGGGAGACGCCTGCTCCCTAGCATCCTTCTTGGCCATTTAGGTAGCTGAAGCCTTTCCAGTCCCCCTCAAGCCCATAGGCTTCCACCCATCCCCTTTCTACTTGCCTAGTCATAGGCTGCTACACACCCAGGAACAGAATGCCCTCACCCCAAACACAGACTTAGAAATCTAACCACACACTTTCTGTTATGGACTGAACTCTGCACTCCTACCCCACCCCACCCCCACCCCCATCCTGTATTGAAGCCCTAACCCTCCATGTGATGGTGTTTGGAGATGGAGCCTTTGTGAGACACCTAGGCTTAGATGAGGTCCTAAGGGTGGAACTCTCTCTTTTTTTTTTTTTTTTTTTTTTGAGACGGAGTTTCGCTCTTGTTACCCAGGCTGGAGTGCAATGGTGCGATCTCGGCTCACTGCAACCTCCGC
>NW_016107600.1:794908-802590 GCF_001604975.1 Cebus imitator
TTTTTAGTAGAGACGGGGTTTCACTGTGTTGACCAGGATGGTCTCGATCTCTTGACCTCGTGATCCACCCGCCTCGGCCTCCCAAAGTGCTGGGATTACAGGCTTGAGCCACCGCACCCGGCGGTGGAACCCTCTTGATGGAATTGGTGCCCTTACAAGAAGAGAGGCACCTTCTTGTTCCCACTCCCACCCACCTACCCCCTCCCCACTATGTGAGGACATACCGAGAAGGTAGCCAGTCTGCAAGCCAAGAGGAGAGCCCTAACTGGGGAATCAAATCAGCCGGCAATTAGATCTTGGACTTCCCAGCCTCCAACATTAAGAGAAATAAATTCTTGTTGCTTAAACCACCCAGCCTATGGTATTTTGTTACGGCAGCCTACACTGGCTAATACGTTCTCACATATTTACCTGCACAACAGCTTCCTTTCCCTATACACAGGCATGAATTCCCACAAGCACATACTTTCTCCCAATTCATGGTCACAGATTCTCTCCATATATATACAAGTACATGGATACAGATATAACCTTATGTATACAGGAAACTTCCGCACGCCCACGTATATCCACACACAGGAGTCCTATGTGAACAAACTCAGTCACACGTGAGACTGTAACGTGTACCTAGAAAATCATACATGTGCTCACACAATCACACACATATATCCAGGCTGCACATACACATACACATGGTTCAAGGGCCATAGGACCATCTTTACCAGTTGTTTGCACCACGCACAGCTGGGGTGCGAGAGGATGCACTTCTGGCAGGAGGGGGCTGGCTGGCAGGACCCCTGCAAGGACAGGTGAGGGTTCCCCCATTCTGTAGCTTCCCCTGTGGATGGGATCTTGGCATCCAACTCACTCTCACCTCTGCTCAGGACCAGCAGCAAAACAACCACCATTGGCAAAGCCACCATGGCCTGTAATAGGAAATAAAGGAGGACATGTGGGCCCTCAGGGAGGACCCTCAAACTCTCAGTCCTCTGAACTTAGCTTGTGGTTATCACTCTCAAAACTCTACCCCAAGTCTTTATCTCCCCTCATAGTTTCACTTCCCCTGTGGATTCAGCAGTTTCTTCAAAATGCAAAATGATGGGAAGGGGCAGGTACCAGGCAAAGGTAGGGGCCTCCTGACATGATGGCTCACACCTGTAATCCTAGCACATTAGGAAGCTGAGGCAGGTGGATCACCTGACCTCAGAGGTTCTACTTGGCCAATATGGTGAAACCCTGTCTCAAGAATACAAAAATTAGGGCCAGGTGTGGTGGCTCACACCTGTAATTACAGCACTTTGGGAGGCCGAGGGGGGTGGATCATCTGAGGTCAGGAGTTCCAGACCAGCCTGGCCAACATAGTGAAATCTCATCTCTACTAAAAATACAAAAAATAGCTTGATGTGGTGGCAGATACCTATAATCCCAGCTACTCGAGAGGCTGAAGTGGGAGAATCGCTTGAACCCGGGAGGTGGAGGTTGCAGTGAGCCAAAATCATGCCATTGCACTCCAGCCTGGGCAACAAAAGCGAAACTCCATCTAAAAAAAAAAAATACAAAAATTAGATGGGCGTGGTGGCATGCACCTGTAATCCTAGCTACTCGGGAGGCTGAGGCAAGAGAATCGCTTGAACCTGGGAGGTGGAGGTTGGAGTTAGCCAAGATCACACCACCCCACTCCAGCCTTGGTGACAGAGCAAGACTCTGTCTCAAAAAAAAAAAAAATGTAGGGGCGCCGGGCGCGGTGGCTCACGCCTGTAATCCCAGCACTTTGGGAGGCTGAGGCGGGTGGATCACGAGGTCAAGAGATCGAGACCATCCTGGTCAACATGGTGGAACCCCGTCTCTACCAAGATCACACCACCCCACTCCAGCCTTGGTGACAGAGCAAGACTCTGTCTCAAAAAAAAAAAAAAAAAAAAAAAAAAAAAAAAAAAAAAAAAAAAAAAATGTAGGGGCTTCAGAGACACTGTCCTTCCTGTGTGCAGACTTCATGTGGCCAGGGTGGTCAAAATGGCCTACTAAAGGGTCTGGGGACTGGGCCTGGAGGCACTAAAGTCCGCACCCAGGTCTATTTACCAAGATTCAAGCCGTAGTGGTAGTAGAACCAAACAGGAAAGGGACCGGATTCTGGTCCTGCTGCAGTCACTCACTGGCTGTGTGGCAAGTCAGACCTTCTCTCTGGGCTTTAGTTTCCACATCTGTAAGGTGGGGGAGTTGGATAAATTATCTGACATACTTTGTGGTTTTCACAATCTTGGATTCTAAATGAGAGAAGAGGGTCAGTGAGTGGGAATTAGGAAAAAGAAAGCTGGAACAGATGAGGGTGAGTGCGTGACAAAGTCAAGGGAGAATAGTTCTACTTTGTTGACATGGTAGCATCAGGAATGAAGATGAGACCACAAGAACTCTCTGCAGATTAAGAGGAGAAAGAAGGCCAGCGTGGGCAAAAAAATTGTCTCTTTTCTGTACTTTTGAAGAAGATAATCTAGATTGAAGAAATAACCTGGAGGCAGAGTAATTTCTCAAGTGACCTTTAGGAAAGCCAACCAAATTCCTGACTTTAAAAAACGTCTTATTTTTTTTAAATGAGCAGGTAATTTGTTTACCATGCTTCAAAAGTCAAAAAGTTAAATCCCATTGGCCCTTTTTATTGCAGAAATGGAAAAGCTGATTCTAAAATTTATATGGAATTGCATGGAACCCCAAATAGCCAAAATAATCTTGTAAAAAACTTACTGCAGATCTGCAGTAATTAAGACAGTGTTGGCCGGGCACGGTGGCTCACGCCTGTAATCTCAGCACTTTGGGAGGCTGAGGGGGGTGGATCACTAGGTCAAGAGATCGAGACCATCCTGGCCAACATTGTGAAACCCCGTCTCTACAAAAAAATTAGCCGGATGTGGTGGCACATGCCTGTAATCCCAACTACTTGGGAGGCTGAGACAGGAGAATCACTTGAACTCAGGAGGCAGAGGTTGCAGTGAGCCAAGAATGAGCCATTGCACTCCAGCCTGGGCAACAAGAGTGAAACTATCTCAAAAAAAAAGACAGTGTTGGCTGGTCGCAGTGGCTCATGCCTGTAATCCCAGTGCTGGTGGGAAGACAGCTTGAACCCAGTAGTTTGAGTCTGCAGTGAGCTATGATCATGTCACTGTACTCTGCCATGGGCAACAGAGTAAAACCCTGTCTCTTAAAAAAGAAAAAAAAAGACTGGGCTTGTGGCTCACGACTGTAATCCCAGCACTTTGGGAGGCCAAGGCAGGTGGATCACTTGAGGTCAGGAGTTCGAGACCAACCTGGGCAACATGGTAAAACCTCATCTTTACTAAAAATATAAAACGTAGCTAGGCATGGTGGCGAATGCCTGTAGTCCCAGCTACTTGGAAAGCTGAGGCACGAGAATCGCTTGAACCCAGGAGGCAGAGGCTACAGTGAGCCAAGATCAGGCCACTGCAGTCCAGCCTGGGGGACAGAGCAAGAACCTGTCTCATAAAAAAAAAAAAAAAAAGAAAAGAAAAAGGAAAAGGAAAACAAAACCACAATGAGATACCACTTCATATCTACTAGAATGACTATGATCAAAAACTGAAAAATAACAAGTGTTGTTGAGAACATGGAGAAATTGGGATTGTTACACATTACCAAGTAAGGAATATAAAATAGTACAATCCCTGTGGAAAACAATTTTTCTTATTTTTATAGTTTGGTTCCTCAATTGAGCATGGGATTACCCTATAATCTGGCAGTTCTACTCTTAGGTATACACACAAAAGAATTGAAAACAGGTGTTCAAACAAAACTGGTACAGAAATCTTTACAGCAGCACTATTCACCATAGCTAAAAGATGGAAAGAACCCAAATGTCCATCAACTGATGAATGGATAAGGAAAGGTAGTATATCCACACAGCAGAAAGTTATTTGGCCATAAAAAGCAATGAAGTACTGATACATACATGCCACAACATGGATGAACCTTCATAAATGTTCAGTGAACAAAACCATTCATGAAAGATCACATATTGTATGATTCCACTTGTAGAACATATCCAAACTAGAAAAATCCGCAGAGACAGAAGGTAGATTAATGGTTACCCACTGTTGGGGGAAGGGAAAATGGAGAGTGGCTGCTTAATGGGTAGTTTCATTTTGGGGTGATAAATGAGTTCTGGAATTAGTGAATTTACTTAATGCCACTGAATTGTACACTTAAAAGTGGTAAAAATGTATAAAACGTATACATTTTGTGTTGCTACCATTTTAAAAATCAATAAACTCAAAAAGTTAAGATGATGAGAAATCTCCTACCCCATACGCCATACCCAGTTTCCACACCTACCCTAAATAAATATCATTTATTACTATCTTTGTTTGTTCCTTTTGTTTTGTTTCATTTTGGTTTTTTGAGGCGGAGTCTCACTCTGCTGCCCCAGCTGGAGTGCACTGCCGCAGTCTCAGCTCACTACAACCTCCGCCTCATGGGTTCAAGTGAGTCTTGTGCCTCAGCCCCCCAAGTAGCTGGGATTACGGATGTGTGCCACCACACCCAGATAATTTTTGTGTTTTTTTTTTTTTTTAATTTTTGTGTTTTTAGTAGAGAGAGTTTCGCTGTGTTGGCCAGGCTGGTCTTGAATTCCTGGCCTCAAGTGATCCGCCCACCTCAGCCTCCAAAACTGCTGGAATTACAGGTGAGAGTCACTGCGCCCAGCCTGTCTTTGTTTCTTACAAACTTTCTAGAGATTTTGTGCATATACAAATTAACATGCATATGCTTTTTAAATGGCAGAGTCAAATGCCATGATTCTTTAAATGGTAGAAAACACAGTTTTTCACTTTTTTTCTTTTAACTAATTTTCTTGGAAATCTTTCTACTTGAGAAAGTTAAAAATGTCCCTGTTCTTTTTTTTTTTTTTGGAGATGGAGTGTCACTGTTGTTGCCCAGGCTGGAGTGCAAGAGCTCGATCCTGGCTCACCGCAACCTCTGCCTCGTGGGTTCAAATGATTCTCCTGCCTCAGCCTCCCAAGTAGCTAGGATTACAGGCATGCACCACCACACCCCAATAATTTTGTATTTTTAGTGGAGATGGGGTTTCTCCATGTTGGTCAGGCTGGTCTTGAACTCCCAACCTCAGGTGATCCACCTGCCTCAGCCTCCCAAAGTGCTGTGATTACAGGCGTGAGCCACTGTGCCTGGCCTTAAATTGTTTCTAGTTCACTATAACAAATGATGCTGAAAAGAAAAGTTGTATATTTATTTATTTATTTATTTATTTATTCATTTGAATGTTAAGGTCTTGCTCTGTCACCCAGGCTCTAGTGTACTGGTGCAATCATGGCTCACTGCTGCCTTGACCTCCCAGGCTCAATTGATCCTCCCACCTCAGCCTCCTAAGTAGCTGGTATTACAGGTGCATGCTACCATGCCTGGCTAATTATTTTTGTATTATTTTGCAGAAATGGGGTTTCCCCATGTTGCCCAGGCTGGTCTAGAACTCCTGAGCTCAAGCCACCCACCCACCTTGGCCTCCCAAAGTACCATGATTACAGGCATGAGCCACCACGCCCAGCCAAATGTCATGTATTTATTATTTCACACATGTGCAACTGAATCTGTAGGATAAATTCCTGAAAGATGTGTAGGATAAATAGATAGATATAACTTGTAATATTGCTGTGTATTTCATCTACATTCTCATGCTAAGAAAAAAAAATATATATATATATGTATATATATATATATATATGGATATTGCCAACATAAGCTCCTCAGGGCTTGTACTGGTCCACATTCCCATCAGCAGTGTATGAGAAAGGCCAACTAACTCCTTGTCATAAACCATTTGCATCTTCTTCAGGCTGGGCCCAGAGTCAGGTCCAGATACTCTGCACAGAGTGTGTGGAAGGGGTGGGGTGCTGAGTCGTTGAACATCCTGGTCCTGCTCCCCACCACCTGTGACCTCAGGCGCCATATATAACGGAGCCTCCACCCCTTGGGGAAAGGCTGGCCCCAGCTCAGCCTCAGTGTAACCTCAGCCCTGCTTGCTGTGCGTGCCTGTGGTCACGGAGGCTGGAGATGCTGCAACCCAAAACCGGGTTTTGACTCATGTCTCATAAGTGGAGCCCCTGCTGCCACACAGGTTTTTCAGAGACTTCAAGCCCACTCATCTCCCCTTAAAGGGGGCCCTGGGATTCCCTGGATGGCCCTTTACTACCTTTCTCCCCAATTATCCTCTCCTCTTCCCTCCTTGGAAGTACATGTTCTGCCACCTATTTCTCTGTCTGCTTCTGTGCCTCTCTCTGGCTCCTTGCAATTCAAAACTTCTATTGCATCTCTCTGCTGCTTTTCTCTGCTCCACTTCTTCATAGGCTGTTTTACTTCCTTTTCCCCTCTGTTCCTAACCATAGAATGGCAGAATCTTCTACTCCATCCCCTCCTTTTTACAAATGGAAACCTAAATTCCATGAGGCCACGGTCACCCAGATAACTAGGGGCAGGGCAGGGCAGGACAGGGTAGGGCAGGGACTGAGGCAGGCCAGACCTCTGCTGTGCTCCTTTCCTCCCTCCAACCCAGGCACCGTCTCCATCAATAGTTGTGCTCTCTCTCCACTAGCCCTGATGGGCTCTAATCCCATGTCTCTTTCCTTAGGCGTATTCTCCAGTCTTCCCTTCCCTTCCTGGGACCAAGTGATTATTTCCATTTTTCTGGACTCCATTCTGACTCCAATACACACCCTGTGGCCCCCCTCAGCAGCTGAGAAACAGAGCCTCTTCTCAGCCCATCCATACTGCCCAAGTTAATCAGAACCCTGGGCTGCCCACTGGGAGACACAAGGAGGGAACAGAACTGAGCTGCTGGGCCACAGTGCCCCAGGAGAGTGGAGTCTGTGGCCAACATGCTGATTGGGAAGAAGTCTGAGCCGAAGACAGAGCATTAGGCACCAGGGATGGCAGCTGGGGGTAATGATGGGCGAACCCTACTTCAATATAATCCTTGGCACATGGCAGGCACTCAAATGACAGCACTCATATACATCCCCACCTCCTTTCCCTCTTGCCAGCCCCACTCTTGGGAAACTGATGCAAGAGAGATTGGGCTTTGGGAGAGGTGGGGCTAGGGGACTGTGAAACCGGAGAAGGGAGCCAGCTCAGAGGATCTTAGGAATGTAGAAAGGAGTTCAGAGCTTTTCTTAAGTCTGGACAGGACCCTCCATATCCAGATCAAAGCCCTCTTCCCAAGAGGTTGGGACCAGGTAGGCCTGGGCGGAAGGGCTGGTGCCCTGGTACTCACAGGTGCGTGCAGAGCAGCCCTTCCTCTGGTGACAGCAGCAGCCTTTGTGTACTGATCTGGGAGACTGCAGAGGAGGAAGTGACACTCCCCGGGGTGGGGAAGATTTGGGGTTGGTGGGGGTGACTGATCTAGAAGGTGGAGCAGATAGGGGTGGGGCTGAGCCAAGGGAGTGGATGATACAGAGACATGGAAGAAAGAGCTCATTTATTGAGCCCCTGTCATGTGCTGAATGTGACACATTATAATTAACCCTCACGACCACCTCATAAGATAGGGGTTAATATTCCCCTAACCCCCAATTTTACAGATGCAAAGATTGAGGCTTAGAAGCAGGAAATACAGAATTTTCCCAAGGTCCCACAGCTAGTAAGTAGCTAGTCTAGGATATTTA
>NW_016107600.1:803460-808035 GCF_001604975.1 Cebus imitator
TTTTTTTGGTCTGGGATTTAAATCCAGGTCTGCCTGCCTTCAAAATTCATGATGTCTTCATTTTCTCATATAGGAAGGAACATGATAGGAGGGAATAGAGGCAGTAGTACTGTAGAGAGGTGGGAAATTAGAGACTTACTCATTTTGAAAACCCAGGATCCATTGTACTAGTGCGCTTGACTGCATAGGCTCTGGAGCCAAGTTGCTAGAGTTCAAATCCTGGCTCTACTGCTCACTAGTAAGTAGTAAGGACCTTAGTTGAATTACTTAACCCTTCCTGTGGCTGTTTTCTCATCTGTCAAGCAGGACTCATAGGACTGTCGTGAAATTTTAAATAGGTAAGTCATATCAATTGCCTACAAGAACACCTGGCACGTACGAAGGGCTTGATAAGAGTATTAGTAGGGATGAGAAGTAACAGAGGTGAGAAGTGAAGAGGCTTTGAGAAATTCAAAGTCCAGACAGCTAGAAACTTGGAAGAGAGGGGCATAGGGCCCGGCTCAGAGCATGTGACTGGGGGGCCAGAAGCCAAGACAGTAGTGAGGCCTGGGAAAGGGGGTGGAGGAGGTGAACTGGGAGAAGCAGAGAGTGCCTGTAGGGAGAGCAGGAAAATATTAATGAGATTTGCTCCTGGCCCACACAGATCACTAAGAGCTTTGAGAAGGAGCTAGACATGAGGTCTGAGTTCACAGGTTCATCTCCCCTACCAGAAAGAGCACTCCTTGTGGGCAGGGACTGGCTCTACCAGGCTCCCTGCTGGAGCCACAGCACCTAGCCAAATACCCAACTTATAGTAGGTGCTCAATAAATCTCAAATGGATTGCAGAAGTGTAGCTGCTGGGAGGAGGCAATTGGGGAGAAGGGGCTCCTTCTCTGGGTGGGCTTGGCTGACCTCAGGCTATAGGATAGCCAGGACCTATACCCTTCCCCCATAACCAGGAATTACCGTGACAGTGACCCTCCTTCCCCACAGGCCCTGTGGTTTCCTCTACAGCTTCTTTCACTTTCTTCTTCTGCTTTCCCCACCGCCCCCCGCCCTTGCCTCTCTTCTCTCCCCTACTCCCACATCCTCAACTTTTTTGTCATATCGACAGGTCACCAGTGAAGAAGTCCAGGAACAAGGTAGGCAAGGCACCGTCAGAGGGAAGGTAGGACACGGAGGCAGGGCAGTAAGACAGCAAAGGGAAGAGTACAGGGTGCAGCGGCAGAGACTGAAGGCACTGCAAAGGCATGTTGCAGAGGGAAGCTGTGGGGGAGTGAGGACAGATATTCGGAAAGAAGGAACAGTACGGGGAGGGGACGGTGAGTGGAGATCATGGGGTGAATCCTGGGAACAGAGAGGGTAGGGGGAGTGAGCCATAAGATGATAGTAGGGTGGGCGGGGACTGAAGATGGGAGGGCTTCCTGGGTGAGGGGCTGGTGTAAAACAGAAACGCTATAGCTTAGATGCAGGCTGTTGTTCTTCTCTTCTGGGGCCAGGAACCCTCATGAGAACTAAATGAAACTTCAGGCTGGGCGCTGTGGCTCACGCCTGCAATCCCAGCACTTTGGGAGTCCAAGGTGGGTGAATCACTTGAGGTCAGGAGTTCGAGCCCAGCCTGGCCAACGTGGTGAAATGCCATCCCTACTAAAAATTCAAAATTAGCCAGGCATGGTGGCAGGCTCCTGTAATCCCTGCTACTCAGGAGGCTGAGGCAGGAGAATCGTTTGAACCCGGGAGGCGGAGGTTGCAGTGAGCTGAGATTGCACCACTGCACTCCAGACTGGGCAACAAGAGTGAAACACCATCTCAAGAAAAAAAAAAAAAATAAATAAATAAATAAAACTTCAATGGACTCCTTCCCCAGAGAAGAGCAGATATGCACATATGCATAACTGGAGGTGGGGACAGGCTTAAAGACCTCTAAAGTCCATAAATGCATTCCCAGAGATCCACAGGATCTAACATAAAAACCCACACCAGGCTGAGGGGGTTGGCTCACGCCTGTAATCCCAGCACTTTGGGAGGCCAAGGCAGGCAGATCACCTGAGGTCAGGAGTTTGAGAACAGCATGGCCAACATGGAGAAACTCTGTCTCTACTAGAAATACAAAACTTAGCTGGGCATGGCAGTGCACCCCTGTAATCCCAGCTACTCGGGAGGCTGAGGCAAGAGAATTGCTTGAACCTGGGAGGCGGAGGTTGCAGTGAGCCAAGATTGCACCACTGCACTCCCGCCCGGCAAAAGAGCAAGACTCTGAACCCACATGTGGGTGGCTGTGGGAAACCCGGTCACTCAAGGTGAGTCCCCATGGCTCCCCTTCCCCCATCCTGTCCCCACCGCAATCCAGGCACATTTCACCCTGTTTTCTTTGTTCCGCCAAGAAAGCTAAAAAGTCCAATCAATTACAAGCTTTCCCTCCTCACTCAGCTCCCTCTCCAGGCCAGCTGGTCATTTCCCTACCACCTCCTAAAGGGAGCCACATCGCATGAGTTTCCATCACTTTATTTTGCAAAAATAGAAAACTCAGCAATATGCGATACAGCGGGGTAGAGGGGAGATGTAAACAGAGGGGAGGGGACAGCACCCTGACCCCCCAAGAGAACACGGGGAGCCAGTGGGACTCTTATTTGGCAGCTAAATACAAACTGGGAATTGGAGGAAGAAGGGAGGGGTCACAGGGGCCCTGGGCTCCCCCCACCCAAGACCCCTAGAGGAAGGGGTCAATTCCAGGGTGTAAACAAAAGCTAATAAATAAATAGAGGCTTCCTCTGGGTCAGGGTGGGATCAGCTAAGCAGCATCCCCCCTCCCTGGGCCAAGCTGCTCTGGGGGGTAAAGGGTGGAAGGCACTAGGGAAAACGGGATCCCCTGGCCCCTCTGTAGTGTAGAAGGATCCCTGCCCCGATGGCTGAGATGGGGGGCAGGAGGAGCCCAAGGCACATGACAGGGCTGGGGGAGGGACCTGTAACGGAGGGCACAGGGTGAACTCTGCACCTGAGCCAAGAGGTACAGAATGGACCTGCATCTATCTGTCCCTTTCACCCTCTGTCCCTGCCCCAGAAATGCAGGGCCCAGCCAGCGTCCACCCTGACCTGGCACAAGGACGGGACACAGAGGCTGGTGCACCCTGCAGGTGCATCGCACAGCATTAGGCATCAAGGGTGGGGGCAAGAAGATGGGCTCAGCCCTCCTCGTTCACCCCGCTTTTGGTCTCTAGTGTTCCTGTTTGCTCCCAGAGAGCCAAGCACCTGGCAGATGGCAGAGGAAGGGGCTGTGGAATGGCAGGGTCTTCCTCTTGCCCTGGGGAGCCTAGGACTCTGGCACCTGAGGGTCAGTGCTGAGATTTTAGAGTCCAAACCCAGACTCACCCCTCTGCCTTCTCTCCTGGTGGGAGCAGGGCAGGCCCCCGGGACTGGTAAGGGAGCCGGTTAGATCGGGAAGGGGGTGAACACAGAGGCACCCCTGGAAACTTTGGCAAAAACAAGGAGCTCATTGAAAGGGGTGGGGAGAGGGCAGAGCAGGTCCTCCCCCAGTTACTGGCGGTCTGGGAGATGGTCAGTCTGCTGCCTGGAGCCCCAACCCCCTCAGTGGGGAGGTCAGGGGCCCTGGTCAGGCTGGGGACTTCAGGCCCCCTTTGCCCGGGCCCCCGGGAACCTCGTCCTCGCTAGAGGCATTGGGGTGGGGACCAGGCTGCGAGGAGTCTTCCTCAAACATTTCAGGGTTCTCCAGCATCTCTCGGATCAGAGGAGGCATCGGGCCTGGAATTTCCATCTTCAGGGTAATGGCCCTTTCGGCTCCTACAATGGAGAGGCAAAGAGGCTCAGGAGGACAGAGGCACATGGCCCTTAAGGCCATCTCCATAACCTTTTTCAACTGCCCCTACCTCCCCTAGGGGGTTCCCAGCACAGGCCCACCACCTCTCTGTCCCCAGCTCATCTTCTTCCCACTGGGCTTCCTGGGTGCCACTCCTTTGTCTGGAACCTCTACCTGGTCTTCTCTACCAGGCCTGCTGCCCGTTTGTCCCATTCTTACAGGCTGTCTCTTCAGAGAGCACATCGTACACAACCTCCAACCCCATTCCCCAACCACCCCATTCTCCAATGTCCAGGGCTTGCTAGTTGTTCCCAGCCCTCTGCCCACCACCACGCCCAGCTAATTTTTCGTATCTTTAGTAGAGACGGGGTTTCACCATGTTGGCCAGGCTGGTCTCGAACTCCTGACCTCACGATCCGCCTGCCTCAGCTTCCCAAAGTGCTGGGATGACAGGCATGAGCCACCACCCCCAGCCCTTGGCCTGTTTTTAATGACATTTATTACAGGCCAGGCACAGTGGCTCACATGTGTAATCCTAGCACTTTTGGGAGGCTGAGGCAGGTGGATCACGGGGTCAGGAGTTCAAGACCAGCCTGACCAAAATGGTGAAACCCCTGTCTCTACTAAAAATACAAAAATTAGCCGGGCATGATGTGAGTGCCCATAATCCCAGCTACTTGGGAGGCTGAGGCAGGAGAATCACTTGAACCCAGGAGGTAAAGATTGCTGTGAGCAGAGATCACACCACTGCACTCCAGCCTGAGTGACAGAGGGAGACTCC
>NW_016107600.1:808100-820986 GCF_001604975.1 Cebus imitator
GGGTGGATCATGAGGTCAAGAGATCGAGACCATCCTGGTCAACATGGTGAAACCCCATCTCTACTAAAAATACAAAACATTAGCTGGGCATGGTGGCGTGTGCCTGTAATCCCAGCTATTCAGGAGGCTGAGGCAGGAGAATTGCCTGAGCCCAGGGGGCGGAGGTTGCGGTAAGCCGAGATCATGCCATTGCACTCCAGCCTGGGTAACAAGAGTGAAACTCCGTCTCAAAAAAAAAAAAATCATTTACTACAACAGCTAATATTTATCAAACACTATGTTCCAGACATCCTTCTAAACCTGGACTGTCCAAGAGAACTTTGCAATGATGGGAATACAGGAGTCATTAGCCACATGTGGCTATTAAGCATTTGAAATGTGACTGCTGCAACTACAGAATGGAATTTTTTATTCAGATTCAGCACAATTCTAAGTACACTGTATGTGTTGTAATTCTAAGTACACTGTGTGTTATGGGGTTTTTCGGGTTTGTTTTTTTGAATTTTTTTTTTTTTCAGAGGCAGCATCTTGCTGGTCACCCAGGCTGCAGTGCAGTGGCTATTCACAGATACAATCATAGCTCACTGCAGCCTCCAACTTCTGGCCTCAAGTGATCCTTCTGCCTCAGCCTTCTGAGTAGCTGAAACTATAGATGTGCATCATGGCACCTGGCTTTACATTGTATATTAACAAATTTAGTCCTTAAGACATCCTTATGAGGTACCTGAAAAATATGCAGAAAGTTCTATTGGACAGTACAGGTTTAGATGCAATTTGCCCAGCCAGACGCGGTGGCTCACACCTGTATCCCAGCACTTTGGGAGGCCAAGGCAGGTGAATCACAAGGGCAGGAGTTCGAGACCAGCCTGGCCAACATGGTGAAACCCCGTCTCCACTAAAAAAAAATACAGAAACTAGCTAGGCCTGGTGGTGCATGCCTGTAATCCCAGCTGCTCAGGAGGCTGAGGCAGGAGAATTTTGAACCCAGGAGGCGGAAGTTGCAATGAGCCAAGATCGAGCCACTGCACTCCAGCTCTGGGCAACAGAGTGAGACTCCATCTCAAAACAAAAACAAAAAAAGAAGAAGAATGAATTTGCCCAAAGTCTCCCACTACTATGTGGCAGAGCTAGGATTCCAGGGTGGGTTGCCTGGTTCTCTTTCACTATGTTCTTGTCTCTGCCTGTCCACCTGTCTGACCTGGGAGACCAACAGCCCTGGGAAGACAGAGCAGGGACGCTCACTCATGACTAACCCTTAGTGCTGATGCCCCGGAGGTCGGTGATTTTCATGAGCATCCTTGGGAACATGTAGGGCTGGCTGGGCCGCCGGCGCCGGGCATACAGCCTCAGGGCTTCCAGCAGTGGCTCCTGCAGCTTGTCCACTTTTTCCGGCTCCTCCAGGTCCATGCGGTCTATGGGGACAAGTATAATGGAATGAGAGGGGAAGGAAGAGATGGGGAAGACACAGTAACAGATGGCTGATTCCCAACTGGCCTTTTGGGAAGCCGGTACAGGGTCTGAGAAGTCTGTGGATGGGGCTGGGTGCAAGAATCACCAGAGGAACAGGCCACTGAGTCCCCCATGCCCCCTCCCAGTCGGAGATCCCACATGGAGAGTGGTGGGAAAGGAGACCGAGCACTGAGCAGACGCCAGAGGGCGCCCCCGCACCTCCACAGATGAGGCAGATGGCACTGAGCAGCCCTGTCTCGGTGTCATCCATCTCCAGGGGCAGGAGCTGCCCAGCAAAGGCAAAGACGAGGTCTGTGAGGGGCCCAAAGCCAGCATTGTGCATCTGGGTCCGGTTCAGGGTCAGCCCATCGGAGAAGGTCATGGTGTCCTGCTCTGGGGTATACCTTGTGCAGATCCGCAGCATCTGGAGGCGGGGGGTGGGGGAGGGTTAGTGCTCTTTCTGGGGGTGGGGAAAAGAAGGAATGAGTGGAAAGTGAGGAGGTTAGGTCCCCAATGAGTGCAACCTGAAGCAGGCATGGAGAAGGCAGAGGTGGAGGATCTGAGCCTTGGGAGGGGTGGTCCTGGGAAGTCAGGTGGAGACAGGGCATCCAAAAGTGTAGGATCATTGATCATAGGGGCAGGGGCTAAGACAAAAAGAGAGCTGAGGAGTCCCGCATAGGTGGCAGGGGGTTCAGGGTAAGGAAGTCTTTGCATGGATCAAGGAACTGTTGAAGGTCCCATATGAGGGTTGGGCTGTGGCAGGGCCCACAGGGCCTAACTTACCAGGATATCTAGGCAGGCAGCCTTGAGCAGAGTGATCTGGTCAGCAATGCTGAGCCCTGTAAAGCCAGGCAGCCTCTTGGCAAACTCCACGATCTTGATGATGCACTTGGTGGCCAGCTCACTGAACTTGTCCCACAGCCCTAGATCTAGCTGCACTCGGTGGTCTGCACTGGAGTTCTGTAGTGGGGAGGAGTAGGAGGTTAGAAAGCAAGCTAAGGCCCACCTCTGGGAGCTGTCTTCTCCCTACCAATATCCCAAGCCCTCCTCTGCATTCTAATGCCCTCCTTGTCCTCAGCAACAGATGATAGCCTCCAATACAACCCAGCCCGATTCCCTGGAGTGAAGAGTGCGCTGCCCTCACTGGGCTCTGCCCATTCCTCACCGTGGTGTACTTGCCCAGCTGGCAGAGTGAAGGGAAGGTCTCCTGATGGGCTTTGCTGACCTTGGTGATGAGCTCTTCTAACTGGGGGCTCAGCTCATAGCTGTCAGGTGACCCTTCCTCCTTCACCTCTTTCTTCTTCTTGTTCCGGTCATTTCGTACAGCTTGGGGGTGGAGGTGCAAGGAGAGGGTCAGGACCCTCAGAGCCTCCCTTTGGGTGTCTTCTCTCACCCTAATGTAATGTGCTCAGTCCCTATCATGGATATCTATCCCCTGGCACTGTAATTAGTGCCTCGGTTTCCCTGTGTCCTATATTAGCTCTTGTTCCCAGGCTGGTTCTCCCCAGCCCCACCCAGAGCCTGCAGCCCCTGCTCCCTCTCCAGGCCATGGCTCCATCCTGCCCTTCCTGTCACCCTGCAGTTGCTGGGGGAGGAGGGGGCAGGATATGCAGGCGGCAGGATATCCACTTATAGCCTTGGCAGCACAATGGGGGGGTGGTGGAGAGGAGGAGCCACCCCATATCCATCTTTGGCTCAGAACTGGGAACAGGGGAGGGGAAGGGTCTGGCAAGCCCACCCACTTTATTTTCCCTCATGAAACAGGGAAATAAGACCCTACTTATTCACTCATTCAGAGGAAGGGTCAAGCTTCCTGAGTGGGGAGAATGGGAAATGGTGGGGCCTCCTGGGTGAATGGAGCTAATCAAATAAGACTGGCCTGGGAGAAGTCGGCACCCCAGGGCAGGCCAAGTCTCAGAGGTCAGGGATGTAGGAGTGGCCAGAGGAAAGAGGGCCACAGCCATAGGGTAGGACCAGAGTGCTCCTGCCCAGGCCAAGGATGGGAGCCTACCTTCCTTGGACATGCCCACTTCGAAGCACTTCTGTAGCCGGCAGTACTGGCAGCGATTCCTGGTTACCTTGTTGATGATACAGTTTTTGTCGCGATGACATGTGTACACCATGTTCTTCTGGATGCTTCGGCGAAAGAAGCCCTGGAATTGAGGGAAACGGAGAGCGCCTCTGAAGCACCATGCTGGGAGCACCAGCCTCTCACTGGCCTTGCAGGTTGCCCCAGGCCTCAGCTAATCTATTAACCATCTATGCACAAAGCAGTGCTGCTCACACATAGCCTCTGTGTCCCTGGTCTCTCATCTTACTCCAGTAACTCTGGATCCCCCCCTGCGCACCCCCCACCACGTACACACCTTGCAGCCTTCACAAGAGCTGACTCCATAGTGGTAGCCAGAGGACTTGTCATTGCACACGAAGCATGGCTTGTAGACCCGAGGAGGCGGAGGGGGTGAGGGTGAGCTGGGCACCATCTCCTCTGAGCTGGTGCTCTGTGTCTCCACCGCTGGGAGGGAAGCAGTGATGTGAGGGTCTGGAGAGAAGGACCCCGCAGACCTCCAGGCTTCCTCATCACACACACCCCATGTGCCTTTGTTCCTTGGCCCACGGGTGACAGCTGTCACTACCACAGCGCACTAGTCCCAGCAGTAAGCACTTCCAGAATCCTCTAAACCACCACTATTAGCAAAGCTTGTTGTGATCCTGGTCCACCCTCCACAGTCTAGCCAACTTGTTCACAAGAATGCCAGCCATTGGCCGGGCATGGTGGCTCACGCCTGTAATCCCAGCACGTTGGGAGGCCGAGGCAGGCAGATCACAAGGTCAGGAGATCGAAACCATCCTGGCCAACATGGTGAAACCCCATCTCTACTAAAAATATAAAAATTAGCTGAGCGTGGTGGCGCCCACCTGTAGACCCAGCTACTCGGGAGGCTGAGGCAGGAGAATCGCTTGAGCCCGGGAGGCAGAGGTTGCAGTGAGCCAAGATCGTGACATTGCACTGCAGCCTGGACAGAGCAAGACTCGGTTTCAAAAAAAAAAAAAAAGCCAGGCCTCACCCTGTATAACATGTTTAATCCTCCAAATTCCAGACCGAGGCCATTCTGGAAATTGACTTCTCTGGGCCTGTTTCCCTAAAGATACAGGGGATGGATAGAAGGGTTAAAGCCCTGCAGCTTTGCTCTTTAGTCACTCTCTGTCACTTTGGTAGATCCTTGTCAGGTAGTCTACCTCCCACTGTCCTCCCTGTGGGGCAACAGCTCTGGGGGTGAGTAGGCAATTACAGCCTCTGTAGCTGGCACTGGCCAAATGACCTGCTGGGATGCTTAGCAGGTAGACCAGGACCTCACTTCCTCTCCAGTAGTACGGGGGAGATAACTCCTCAGGCTCCTCTGTCTCACACCATCCCCGAATAACCACCTAACGACCGGAGACAGCAGAGCAGACGGGGCACAGCTCTCAGGGGAGTGAGTTAGAGGATGCACCACAGCCTTGGTTCACGCCTGAAGAAACAGAGGCCACAGGAGGGAAAGTGACCAGCTTAGTGCCACACCAGCGGATTTAACTGGCTGCGAGTCAAAGAAGCTGGGGAAGGGGAGACTGAGGTTTGCTCAGTTTCTCAGGTCTGAAAGCCACTGGAGGTGTAGCAAACTGGAGAAGTCAGGTGACAGTAGGTACACAGGACTGATGGGGGTGGGGACCTATTTCTGGACCCTCTCTAAGCTTCTGTCTTCACGCTGAAAATACCCAATTGCAGCTCAATAGGGGTCTCAGCCCCACAGTATGAGGAGAACATGCTCTGCTCTGTTCAAAAGGCTGCTGGGTAAGAGAGAGTGCATGTGTGTGTGGGAGGTGGGAGGGGGGATGTCTTCAGGTGGTTGGTTGGTCTTCAGAAGCTGGGGAAATTTATAAATTATTCAACCTGTAGGACCTGTTGTCCAAACCTCGAGGGCCCAAGTTAATGCAAAAAAATTCCTAGGACCCTCCCTAAGGTATGTCCCACGAACCCGCCTCATAAACACCTTCTTCCTTCTAACCCTCTGCAGTCCACCTGGTCAGAAGTCTGCCCCACTGCAGCCCGAAGGGTGGAAGGAAGGCCCAGGATGCAGGGGTTCCAGGCTAGCTCCACCCACCACACAGGAGGGAAGCCCTCCCCACCCCCAACACATGCACACTCAATTAGCATAAGAATCCTGCCAGAGTGAGATTCCCCAATGAAAAAGGAGAGAGGAGGGGAGAAAAGAAGGGTGCCTGGAGTCTATTCAAGACTAGGGACGGGGGCTCCAGGAGGGGCCGGTGCTGAGAGATGTGGGGAGGGCTGGAATGCCTTTCCCAACCTCTCCTGGCTCCTCTGGCCCACCACTGTGTCCTCCGAGGGCATGTGTTCTGTGCCCAAGGCCTGTGCGTGGGGTGGCACTCACTCCCGCGCTGACGCCCTCCCTGCCCGCAGAGCGCTGCCTCATTTCCTCTCTTGCACAAGGGCCTGGGTGCGGTCAGACTGGCATGGGGCAGTGCCAGCAAATTATAAGACTGGGGGCCTCAGGGAGACAGGCCCGGGGGCAACTTTTCCTGACTAAGTGACACTGTCACATCCCCACCTCCTGAACCCAGAAGTGCAGCCTACTGACTCCGAGGTCAATCTGTGGGTGGAGGGCCCAGAAAGCTAACTGGGTCTACTCCAATCAGATCCCCTCCCCAGCCCTGGGCTTAGACCCCACCATTGGGTTGCTGCTCCTGGGCTAGGCAGGGGCCCCTGCTGGGGAGGATGGGGGTGGGCTCTGGGTTTTTCTCCTTTTAAAGCCCAAATTGCTGAAATTGAGGAAATTCCTAACCAGGCTGCACCGAGCTTCAAACAAACTCTTTATAACCGGCTGTAAACGCTCCCAGCTGTGAGGCCCAAAGCTGAGCAGCCTGGACTCACAATCTAGCACACACCTCCTTGGAGACACACACACTCTCAGAGGTTAACAACACACAGGGGAGCAAAGCAGGCATATTAACAATGGGCTCCTAGAACCCTTACTAGATTCAGGCACAGACACACAGCCAGAATAGAGACACACTCCAGCCACACCGTGGAGGTAGATGTACAAGTCACAAGGCTGATACACAACACCCAGCACTCTGCCACACAAGGGAACAGTTCTACCACCAGACAAACACCCCAACCTGCCAACGCAGCACCAGGACACCAAAGCCTCCAAACGTGCACACACACATCCAGCCCACCCCTCCCAGCAGCCTTCCCTCTGAAAGTGTGTGTATCGGGGGCAGGCCTGAAGCTGGCTTTGTGTGCCCACCAGGACCCACAAGGCCAAAATTATTGGCCCAAATTAAAACGCAAAAATCTGCCAGTCAAGCCCAGAGGGCTTCTTCCATAGGCCTGAAAAAAGGAAGGGTCTCCGCCCAGACCCCAGGAACCCTTCCTGGAAGATTCTTTCCATCTCAGCACCCCCACAACGTACAACATACCCCAACTCCGCATACTATTGGGCCATGAGAGGAAAGTTAAGAATTCACAGGGATTTGGTGCAAACCAATAGTTCCATGCTTTCTCGCCCTTTAAATGACACACTTTTAGTTCTTGCCCCACCCCACCCAAAAGTAAAGTCCGGTCTCCTGGTTTGCCACCTCCCTCTTCCAGTCTCCCAGTTGTTAAATCTGAGCAGCTCTGCTCTGGAACCAAAAAAAAAAAAAAAAAAATCCAAACTTGTAAACAGCGCTGCCGGGTGCCAAGGAGCGAGGCGCGTTGGCGGGGGCTCAGTGACCTGGCGTGCGCACTCCCCCAGCGCCAGCCGCCCCGCCTGCTGCCCGCCCCTTCCCACCCTTCCCAGTGTGCCCCCAAGCCCCTCGTCCCGGCTGTCCGCACCCGGGCTGCAAGCACATCCCAGCCCAGAGTAAATTTAGGGGGTGTTCCAGGCTCCACTCCCAGCCCCTCCCCACACCCCACCCCCGCCAGGCACTGCGGCCCAAGCTTCAAAGCCGCTTCTCATCTGGACTTCATTTTTACTGCCTCACAGTCCCCAGCTTTTTATTACCGCTCTGGAAAGGGGTTCCAGGGCCCCAGGCCTGGCATCTCCCATTTCACGGAGGGGGAAGATAGGTATTTGGGGACCCAGGAATGGTACTCGCCCTGCCGCTGTCAATTCCAGGCCACCCCCCACCACACACACAGACTTTGCTTTCAACTTTTCGGTTCCTGCTAAAGTTGTGTGTGTTGGACCCACAGGAAAAAGTCATCTCTCTGCATATAACCGCATACACATTTCCAGACATTTCTTTTTCATATGGGGGGGGTGGTGGCGGGCAGAGCTCAGCCTTTTCCACCCGGCGTGAGAACACACAGGATGCACTCTCGAACACAGCACTTTCCAAAACCGCCCCCGCAGCCACGAAGGGGCACACGCCCTCCCGGCCTCACGCCACAAACATCCCCTCACAGGCCATGTGGACCTGCCAGCTGTCGCCGGCGACAGTGGTGGAGACCCTGCTCCCACACCCACACCACCTATGCAAGGCGCTGCACACTCCAGGGATTCACGCGCTCTGCAAACAATCTTTTTTACACTGCCAGCTTCCCACATGAGCTTTACAAACGCCACCCACGGTCCTGAGTGCCATATCCTTCCAGGGCCACAGACCTCAGGGCACACACTACCCACACACCTCGGTCTCTCCCTAACCCCAGGAACTCTGGAGTGGCATCAACCATAGGTTCGAGCTGAACACCCACCATAAAAACCACACACACTCCAAACACTACTGCACACACGCAAAGAAGACGATGAGGCCCCTACGTTTAAAGGGCCAGTACCTTACATAGAAAGGGCCAGAAGCTCCCCTTTGCACCCCAGTTCCACCCTTTACACACGGAAAGAGTAAGTCCCAGCCTCTCCTGCACCCTACACCCCAGCCCCGGACTCTTGGTACCTACATTGCAGGCTGGCGGGTTGCGGCCAGGCAAAAGACTCAAGTCCGGCGAAACAGGAGCCTCCAGTGGCTCTGCGCAGCAAGCCGGCCCCGGGCCCGGCAGCCCCGTACAGCCGTCGCGGACCCGGGGCAAACGTTTCCATACAGTCGTACATCGCGACCAGGCTTGGAGGGAAGCTGGGTGCTAGGAACACCAAGGACCCGCAGCCGATTCCCCCTCCTCCCCCGGCGGCGCCCCGCTCCAGCAGGGGGGGAGGGGGAGGGCTAGCATCGGGCGCTGGGCTGCCTGCGGGGTAAGGGGTGGGCGGGGAAGAGGGGGGATCCCCAGCAGGGGAAAGGGACTGGGCGGGGCGCGAAGCTGGGGCTGCCGCTTCAGCCTCCGTCCAGCTCTATCTGGGTCCCTAGGCAGCTAGCTCTGGGGAGACCTTTTTTAAAAGCGAAGCCCGGAGGGGTGAGGGGGTGGGGCTTGGAGAGCGAAAGGGGCCGGGCACTGAGATAAGCAGAGCTGAGAGTGGAGCGCACACTCACACAAACGTACACTCGCTCCGCGGCGCGCGCGCTTGCTTAAACTCATATATGTGCATGCATTTATCTTGTCAGGCACCAAGAATTTGCAAATATGCAAGAGTGCATATACTTGTGAGCACGCACATAAACTCATAGGTGCACACATGTTTGTACAAACACACCTTGCTCGGGAGAATGCTTGCAAGCATACTCTCCATAGCTCAGAGGCTTTGCACGCATTTGCATTGAGGCGCGTGCCCAGGTCGGGGTTGGGGGAAGGAGTGGAGGAACCAAACATAAGCATTTCCTTTCAGTTTTCCCCCTCCCCAAACTCTCCCTTTTTCACACTAGTCAATACAGAGGTGTTAAGGATGACTGCGGAGAGGGGAACGTGGAGGTCCCCCGCGCGCCAGCTCTCCCGAGGCCCGGGACCTGCACTACCTCCACCCCTCTCATTCCCAGGCCTGGTTCCGCCCTCTCCCTCCGCGCGCGCGCTTCAGGGCCGAACAGTGCATTCCTGCGGCTCGGCGCGCGCTGCCTCCTCCTCGCTTCCCGTCTCCCCACCCCCGGTCCGAGGGCCGGAGCGCGCTCCCGCCGTGAACTCTCCGGGAACCCCCCTCGGGGCGGGTGGCCGAGCGCGCTCACCTCCTCCTGACCCGGCCCCGCCCCACCCACCCCGCCCAGGCCGTCTCCAGCGCTGCCGCGGAGTCACCCGCCCCTCTCCAGCGCCGCCAGAGTCTATCCCTCCTAGCCCGAGCGGTCCGCCCTCCGCCGCGGCCCGGTCAGCCTCCCTCCGCGTCCCTGAAGCCCCATCCCGCAACTAACGCTCCCTAAGCGCCTCGACCGTCTCTCTCGATGCTCTTTCCTCGAACCTAACTTCACTTTTAGAGCACAAAACTACCCCCTAAGCTGTGCCTCCAGTGCCAAGTGCGACTCGATGAATCTGCCCCTTAGTGCCAATTCCCCTCCTCCAGTTTCTCAATGCCAAGGGATCCCTTGGCAATAGCTGCCCTTCTGGTCACTGACTGTTCTCAGGGTCTTTAAATACCCCCCAGCCTAGGCATAACCGCCCTCCCTTCGGTGCCACGCTAGTGCCCCTCAGATCTCCTAGGGCCGCCACACTGTTCCTTGGGTTGCCCCTTCCGGCACTGAGCGCCCTCGCCCGGCGGAGAAGTGGGTGAGGTGGGCGGGGGTTTGGCCACGTCAGAAGTTTGCCCTGGCCCGGCCGAGCCGAATGGGGGACCCTGGCCCCGGACAGCGCCAGCGGCGGCGACTCCCGGAAACCGCCCCCTCCCCCGCGCCCCGCCCTCAGCCGCCGGGCCGCCCGGCCTGCCCGGCCTGCCTGCCCAGCCGGCTCTGTCAGCGCGGCTCACACGGGCAGCGCCGAGGAGCGGGAGCTGCGCCCGGCCCGGCCCTTCCCCCGCCAGGCGGCTGTGGCTGGGCCAGGGCGGGGCGCGCTTTTCTAAGAATCTGTTGTACCGGGTGGGGGGCGCACTGGGTGCTGCAGGAGTGGGGCGCCTGTTGGAAGAATAAAAGGCAGGAAGGGGTGCCAGAGTAGGCGAGGGATGGCGGGCGCGGGGGGAGGGGCGGAGGGCTACCCGGGCTGGGAATAGGCTTGACTTGTGGATGGGTGGGACCTCAAGGTGGCAAGGCTGACTGGGGGGCTCGATGCAGGGATGGGGAGGGAATGCATTGCTCTTTCCAGCCCAGTATAAGCTCCCCCGTCCTCCCCAACCCCAAACACCCATTTCTGAATCCAGCCAGCACCCACAACCAAAAAAAAGAAAGAAAAAAGGGGGGATAACTTTCTGAATCAGAATCTGGCCAGCGGCAAACAAACAAAAATCAATTAAGTGCAAAATATGGAGTACCCCCCAAAACAAGCCTTGATTAGTCAACTTCGAGCTGTCAGTACCCCCCTCCCCCTCAGAAATCTGAAAGGTCCCAATTAAGTCAGGCCTGCCTGGTTGGTAATTAGAACCAGAAGTGGCCAGGCTACAGGGAGGGGGGTTGGGAGGAGGGCACAAGAGGAGTTGGGGGAGGGCTCCAGGAAGCCATGAGTCCTCAATAGCCCCCGTTTCTCTTCACCAAATGCACCCCACTCCTCGTCACCCATCTGTGTGTGCTTCCCAGACATTGCACAGAGGGGACCCTTAGGACCAGGCATTAGGTCGTCAGGCCTGCCCTCCCCATCAACCATGACCCCCCCATTCTAGACAGACTTAGTACAGCCTTGGGGTGAAGGTAAGAGGATGGGGGATCTAGTGCCCCTCTTTTCCCCAAAGTTTCCCCAGCCCTTATTGCAGCAATTAGACCCATTAGCCTTCTAGCATTTCATGGGAACCAGATGTTCTCCGCCAGCCTGGTGGGAGTATGAAGGGGGGCTGCTGCCTGACTCACCCCTTTCCCTATGATCCCCACCACCAGGGCAGAACCCCTCCCACCTAGAGCCCCACAAAGGCACACCCCTAGAGTCAAAGAGGATTGCACCGCTCCCCAACTAACAAGGCCGTTAGCACTCAAATTCTCTCGGGGTCACCCCTCAGGGCCCCTGCCACCCTGGCAAGGATGAGTTTGGCCAGGATGAGGCAGGGCAGGAACAGCTAACTCCTTATGCACCCCTCCCTTCCCTCCCTTCCACCTTCTGGATGGGGCTTGAGGATAACTGGCTTTGAATTCCTCACACTAAATTCTCCCTTTTTTCTAAAACCCTTCCTCAAGAAGCTGAAAAGGGGGCATTTCAAAGTAAAGCAGGCCCTGCCAGAAGGGTAAGTCCTGAGGTAGGAGTCCCACCTGAAGGGTCATGGGAGGGCTCTCTGGAGGAGGGGGCAGCAGAAGAGCAGAAGAATTGGGAGGTGTGAATGAGAGTGGGGCCCAAAGCAGGGACAAGAGGCGTGCTGGGCAGGATGGGGGCTGGGACCGGGTAGGGGGCCAGGAGAGGGGGGTGCAGCCTGGGCCCTGGCGGCGGCGGCTTGCCCGGCTCCCCCCTGCCAAAGAGGTTTCCTGTTGCAATCAAAGCCCCGTTTGTGTCGG
Source organism: Cebus imitator (assembly GCF_001604975.1). Classification (NCBI taxonomy): domain Eukaryota; kingdom Metazoa; phylum Chordata; class Mammalia; order Primates; family Cebidae; genus Cebus; species Cebus imitator. The sequence goes on from NW_016107600.1 coordinate 820,029, forward strand.
CCTGGAGCTGGAGCCTGTGCTGGAGGAGGAGAGACCAGGGAGGGGAGGGGAAAGGAGGCTGGGGTTTTTTTCCTGGAGGAGGCCTCACTGCTGCCTGCTTGTTCTCCTTGCTTCTCCCAGTGCCTGGCTTCTCTGTGTCTGCACCTTTGGGCCTGGGTAGCTGTCCCTTGTCTTGTCTATGAGTCTCTCTTTCTCAGTTTCTTTTAAGCAAGACTCTCTTTCTCTGTGCCAGCCTGTCCTCAGTTTCTCCATGTGTGGTGACTTAGTGTGGTGAAGTCTGGGCTCCCTGGCCCAGGTACAGTGGCCCCATGGCCAGGGCAGCGTCACCAGGTTCAGAGGACAAACTGGGCTAGGTCATCAGGACCACAGCTATCTGCCCAGGGCTGGGAGGATGGCAGGGCTTCCCTTCTTTATCATCACACTCTGTTCCCTGTAGAAAGCAAATCTAGAACACACTAGGATTCACAAACATAGAGATGCACAGGGACACAGACGCCAGGGGTTTCATGCACGTGCATGAACACACACCCGCACGAGCACACACATGCACACACCCCTCTGCTTTCCATGAACACAGGCCTGTGCTTGCCTCAGCAGCACCCGCTCCCCCAAGCCTCCCCTCTGCCACCACGCTGTTCCGAGATGTCTGTCTCACCCCCTTCAGACCCTGAGAGAGCCCCAAGAAGTAGAGCAAGACTTCAGTTCTCAACAAGGATGTCCCCAAGGTGCCAGGGGCCCAGCAATAAGAGCCAAGAGTGCCAGGAAGAAGTGCCAGACCTCTTCAAGGACCACCTCTCTGTCTTAGTCTATGTGAGAGAGAAAGAGTGTGTGTGTGTGTGTGTGTGTGTGTGTGTGTGTGTGTGTGTGTGTATGTGTGTTCCATAGAATAAGAGAGAGGGTGATGAGATGCACAAACTCAAGGTGACTATGCCTTTGGCATCAGATTTAGGCCTCTAAA
>NW_016107600.1:821484-836788 GCF_001604975.1 Cebus imitator
GGGCAGGAGAATTGCCTGAACCCAGGAGGCGGAGGTTGCAGTGAGCCGAGATCACGCCATTGCACTCCAGCCTGGGTAACAAGAGCGAAACTCCGTCTCAAAAAATAAATAAATAAATAAATAAATAAATAAATAAATAAATAAATAAAATAAACCCTCTTCTCCACTAGATGCTTCCAGCCAAAAAGGGACAGTAAGTCAAGGAAATGAGAGAAGACACTCTCTCACCCTTCTGCTACTCTCCCACTGTGGAAGGTTTCCCGGACTCCTGGATCCCTTCCTCTCCCTTCAGTCCCCCTCTCCTCTACCACTAGGTGCTGCATGCCCCACCCCCATTTAAGCCTTGTAGGAACCCACCCCCAAGCCTTCCCCTCCTGCCTCCTCTTGCCACCTCCCTGCCCAGGCCTGTCCCTCCATGCTAGCCACACCCTCCCCAGCTACCTGCCCTGGCTCTGGCTCCTCCCTTGGATTTCTCCTTTCAGCCCCCCTCCATCAGCACAGCCTTGGAAGATGGAGCCCAGCCTGACCACTTCCCTACCTTGACCTCACTTTGAACCCCGACCTCGATCTCAGTGTTTCCAGGGCACAAGGGTGCAAGGGAGACCTCACTGAGGACTGGCTACTAGCTCTAGCATTGTCCCCATTACCATTCTCTCTCACCTCTCCCTCCCTACTCCAGCTCCTTTACTTGCCTCTCCCAGGACCTGGGAAAATCAAGTCCCAAGAGTCTGAGTTATAGGGTTCTCTGCCAGAAGCACATTCATGTGGGGAGGGTGGTTCCTTCCCGCTTCCCCAGGTCCCTAGGACAGATTCATGAGGTGAAAATGAAGTATGGGGAAGCCCAGCTGAAGTTTCCAAAAAGGAGACCTTGTGTTCTCTTGTTCACCTACATGCCACTCAAATAACCCCCGTCAGACTACAGACATGCCACCAGCAGGCCTCACCAAACGCCAGACACAGCGTCAGCAGCACAAAGAAATCCTTCCTCACTCCTCACACTGACTCTGTTGCACACACTGGAATTCTGTACATGAGCAGAGGATCAGGGAGATGCTGTGCACACAACTGCACCAAGTCTGGAGGCACCGCACACTCGTTCCTTCTCCAGATGAACACACTCTTTCCAGTGGAGCTGCCAGCCCCGCCTAGTCACCCCCTTCACATACAGACACACAACGCTCTGAGTGTCCCCTCCTGGAAGCACAGCCACTTCTCCTCCACCTCTGTCTTTGCGCTTGCGGTGCCATAAAGGCTGTGCCTTTTTCTTTTTGTCTTTTTCTCTCCAATTCTGTCTCTCTGAAATTGGTCCTTCCCCTGCCCTTCAATCACCTTCTCTTGTCCCCAGTTCAAGCTTTCTCTTAACCAGGTTGGCACTCCCACCTGTAATAGCCTGGCCAGGAGGAATAACTACCAAGCTGGAGAATAGGGGTCCCAGAGGGAGGAGGAGAGGCCCAAGACTTGCCTGCTGTCAGCACTCAAAAGCTTAACCCAAAGAGGGCAGGCCTGGGGGACAAGTAGGGATCCGCACAGCATGCGGGCTCTATGCCAGACCTGCAGGGAGGGGAGGAGCCCAGAACCCACATCGATGGAGGAGAGGATGCTTCTGGAACACCCCCTCCACCTCTCCGGATTACTTGGTACAAAAGCTACCTCCTTTGCAGTCATTTCCATCCTTCCCAAAACCAAGAAGCATAGTCTTCAGTAACAGGGTGAGGCGGAAAAAAAAAAAAAAAAGCACAGTCTTCTGACCCCACACATCTTTCGGCACCTGGCACAGGATTTCTTTCCCCTTTTTGCAGCCTCCACATAATTCAAAGCAACTTCCCAATTTTTTTTTTTTTTTTTTTTTTAGATAGAGTCTTGCTCTGTCACCCAGGCTAGAGTGCAGTGGTGCAATCTGGGCTTACTGCAACCTTCACCTCCTGGGTTCAAGCAATTTCACTGCCTCAGTCTCCTGAGTAGATGGGATACAGGCACCAGCCAGCAGGCCCCACCACGCCTGGCTAATTTTTGTACTTTTAGTAGAGATGGGCTTTCTTTTTTTTGTTTTTGAGATAGAGTCTCACTCTACCGCCCAGGCTGGAGTGCAATAGTGTGATCTCACTCACTGCAACCTCCACCTCCCGGGTCCAAGTGATTCTCCTGCCTCATCCTACAGGATCCTAACATCCTATAATAGCTAGGATTACAGGCATGCACCACCATACCCGGCTTATTTTGTATTTTTAGCAGAGACGGGGTTTCACCACGTTGGCCAGGCTGGTCTCGAACTCCTGACCTCAAGTAATGTACCCACCTTGACTTCCCAAGTGCTGGAATTACAGGCATGAGCCACTGTACCCAATAGAGATGGGGTTTCATTATGTTGGCCAGTTAGTCTCGAACTCCTGACCTCAAACAATCCGCCCACCTCGGCTTCCCAAAGTGCTGGGATTACAGGCATGAACCACTGCGCCCAGCTTTTTGTGTGTGTGTGTGTGTGTGTGTGCAGTGGCTCGATCTCAGCTCACCACAACCTCCGCCTCCCAGGTCAAGTGATTCTCCTGCCTCAGCCTCCTGAGTAGCTGGGATTACAGCCATGCGCCACCACACCTGGCTGATTTTGTATTTTTAGTAGAGACGGGGTTTCTCCATGTTGGTCAGGCTGGTCTTGAACTCCTGACCTCAGGTGACCCGCCCACCTTGGCCTTCCAAAGTGTGGCTGGGATTACAAGTATGAGCCACCGAGCCCAGCTTTTTTCTTTTTCTTTCTTTTTTTTTGAGACAGATTCTTACTCTATCGCCCAGGCTGGAGTGCAGTGGCAAGATCTCGGCTCACTGCAACTTCTGCTTCCTGGGTTCAAGCAATTCTCATGCCCCAGTCTCCCAAGTAGCTGGAACTACAAGTGTGCATCACCATGCCCAGCTAATTTTTGCATTTTTAGTAGAGACAGGGATGTTGGCCAGGCTGGTCTCGAATTCCTGGCCTCAAGTGACCCACCTTCCTTGGCCTCCCAAAGTGCTGGGATTACAGGCATGAGTCACCGTGCCCAGCCCAATTTCACCTCTTGATCACAGAGCCAGGTGACTGGCCTCCCAGACTCCTCCGCCTCCCAGTCTGGCTCCCCCCAACTCCTGCTGCACGCAGGCAGCAGCCTCACTGCACCAGAACCAACCCCACCTGCCCACACAAAGGTGTTCCCCTCTACTAGCTGACTGACCCAGGAGGCAGTTTTAGACACTCCCCTCCCCAGTTTTAGGCCTGCTACCTCCCTATCATATTTGAGCAGGAGAATTCTCATTTGCAAACACTTCCACTGAGTCCACATCCAAACTCCTTCCTCACCACCACTGCCACCCTCTGTTACTCACCACTACTCCATTAGGCCAAACCCCTGTCCCCTGCCTGCCTTCCTAACCGGAGTGCCAACTTTCTTACCATCCACCCTCCAGATACCCTCCTATTTCCATTTGCCCTCATTTCCCAAGATCCCTGAGACTCACACAGAGAGGCCATCTCCTTGGGGAGGTCAGGCTGGCCCAGGCCCCGGAAGCTAGGGCTCAGCATCTCGAAAGGCGGAGACCCCCTGAGTGCCCCTGGGAAGGCGAAGGGGAAGCCTGCCCCTGGGTAGCCAGAACCAGGCCCCAGGGCACCAGCCGCAAAGAGTCGATCCTTATTGGTGGCCATGGCAGCTGCGGTGCGGGAGTCCCCTGTGGTCTGCAGTGGGCGGGGGAGGTCTTCAACCACAGCCCCCGCCCATGCCCACTGGCCCAGCCTGGGAGGCTCCGTGCCCGCCCTGCCTGGCCTGCCCACTGGGCCTCCAAGCGTCCTAGGGAGAAAGAGAGGAAAAGGAGAGATGAGAGAATGACCACCCTGAGGTTCCAAGACCCATGACCCTCTCTCAGTTGCAGCCTCCCTCTGTGCTGCTCCGGGTTATCCTGCCCCAGCTCAGGGCCCCTGCAGTGCGGTAGAGAGGGCAGGTCAGGGGTTACACAGGCTGTGAGAAACTCTCCAGAGGAGCTCCAGGAAAGGGTGAATGGAGGTCCCAAGGTGAATGATGAAGGTGTGAGGACTTCTGGGGGAATTGGGAAGTGATCATAAATCACCACAACTGAGCTAGGCATTTGGCCTAACCCTCACGTCAGTCCTGTGGACTGGGAGTTATGATTCTCATTTCACGTATGAGGAAACTGAGGGGAAGGGACTGGCTTAAGGTCACATGGCTGCAAGGAGGGGAGCCAAGATGCAAACTCTTTACCATCCTGGTGAAAGCAAACATGACTCTGTTACAAGCTGGGGGCCCTACAGCTCTCTGGAGAGGAGTACAGGGCAAAGGTTAGAGGAACTGACTCTAGAGCCAGACTCCCTGGACTGTACCCCACCACTTGCTAGCTGTGGGACTTCAGGCATGTTACTTAATCTCGTTGTGCCTCAGTTTCCTCATGTGTCACTTGGGACTGATAATAGGGCCTACCTCATATGGTTGTTTCAAGGACTGAATAAGTTAACCAATGTCAAGTGTTTGGGATAATGTAAAAGCACATGGGAAGTGTTATGTAAATGTCTCATATTATTTCTCTTTGTACTTTACTTTCCTCCACAGCTCTGCTTTATTAAGCACTTCCCTCTCTATTTTCCTCAACACTCCCTCTTCCCATTTCCCCTCCCAATTCTTCCTGTCTCCAATTTTTCCTCACCCCCTAAGCCTTCTTGCTTCAAATCTAAGGATGTTGATGGAGTCCCCACTTGTGCCAAGTGTATGATTCCAAGGGGTTGCTTCTTGGTCAGCTGACTTGACTTCTCTGCCTCCTTTTCTTTCTCATCCCTGGGCTCCCTGTTTCTGGGAAGTTCTCCCTGCATCTTCTCCTCCCGCAAAAGTAGGTTTCCCTCTAAGAGTCTGAACCTGAGCCCAGGGGAAGGGGAGGAGAAGGAGGTAGAGAGGAGATGGGAGACCTAGGTGGTTCCTATCCTGATCCTCTGACAAGGCAAAGGTTGGCTTTCCCAGGAGCCCTAGAAGTATTTGCCTCTTTAGGCATTTAGTGAGCAAGGGAGGAAGAGTCACCCCAGCCTGGGTATCTCCACCAGCGAGAACCAAAACAGACTGCTATGAAGGGCAGTGAAGGGCCCAGAGACTAAAATGCAGAGAGACCACAGGGTGGGCAGGCCCAGAGGTAAGGGATGGATATACCTGCCTTTCTTTTTTTTTTTTTTTTTNGAGACGGAGTCTTCTCCATTGCCAGGCTGGAGTGCAGTGGTGCAATCTCAGCTCACTGCAACCTCTGCCTCCCAGGTTCAAGTGATTCTCCTGCTTCAGCCTCCTGAGTAGCTGGGACTACAGGCACACGCCACCACGCCCAGTGAATTTTTGTATTTTTAGGAGAGATGGGGTTTCACTGTGTTGGCCAGGATGGTCTTGATCTCCTGATCTTTGATCCACCCGCCTCGGCCTCCCAAAGTGGTGGGATTAAAGGCATGAGCCACCGTGCCATATCTGCCTTTCTTTCCGTCAGTATTTGCTTCTAGGATCTATAGCTCTGTCTTTGTACCTCTGGTTTTTATTTTTGTTTTTGTTTGTTTTTCTTTCTCTCCTCTACCTGGCCTTCAAGCCCTTGCGGGTAAACTGTCATGAAGGTTACAAGAACCCAGACCCCAGTGCCATCACACTTCACTCAGCCCTTATGAATGAAGCAGCCCCTGCCCCTTACCATGGCACCGCCCATACACCCAGCCCCTCAAACTCTTTAGCCCAGTGTCTTCGCAGACCGTAAAAGTCTGAGCTCCGAGCCCACAGGTTCCCTCTACTTTTCCTTCTCCTATTCCCTCCAAAGTCCTCATCCCTAGTTAAGCGCAGATGGAGCCAGGAGTCCGGGGCCCCTGAGGCCCCTGGGCCACAGCTCAACTGGCTGGGCCACATTCCAGGTGGATTAACCCCTCTAAGGACAAGGGTGAGAAGCTACTAGAGGACTCCCCCATCCCCATGTTCCCCAGACTCAGCTTAGACTGGGAACAGGGCTCTCTGCCTTAGCCCTTCTTGTCTTTGCTTCTCACCTACAAATGGGAAACACAGACCTGCAGGTAGGGTAGTGGAGGGGATCCCTGCAGAGGGATGCTCAGCTCCTGGTCCTCACCAAGGAATGAGGCTGGACGTGAGCCAAGGACAAAATAAGCGGAAGGCCAGGGACAGCTCTCCCTGGGCTTCTTATTTTGCCTCGGAGAAGGAACTTGGGAGTTGAGTGAAGAGAGGAAGGGGGCAGAGATCCTCCCATTTCTGAGCCTTGGTTCTCTGCCTTGGCTGGAAAGAGAAGGGGAGGGTCTTAAATCCGAGGTAGTGGAATGGACTAAGGAATTGAAGGCAGTGCAGAGTTAAAAGGAAATCCTAAACTGAGGCTCCAGATGCCTTGGTTCTTTGGGGGACTCGTGGAAAGTAGAGAACATTCTTCCTCTAGTAAGATGCCATCTCAGATGGTGAGGCAGGGGGGATGACGGACTAGGGGAGAGGGGCTCTTACAAAGCTGCTTCTCTTAGAGCTGAGGTGGAGTTGAGGGGAGGGCACAGATGAAGGGGGCTGCCGGATGGAGGGGGGCGCATTTCCCTGCCGCCCTGCCCGCTCCAGAGCCTGGAACAAAGCTGCTCTTGTCGGCCGCTCTCCACCCGCTGCCCCCCTCCCCTCTGTATAAACACGACCACCTTTTTCCATGACCCCATCTCCAGCCTGGGCAGAGAACCCAGGCATCCTCTGCTGTAGCCTGGGCCCCCAGCCTGCTCCCCAGGAGGCAGCAGTGGGCCAGACTTCTTTGGCCTTGTGCCATCCCTGGGGGAGTCCAGACCCTTGAGTCTCCACCTCTCATCCCCAGGTGCCCTCCCTCCACCCTACTAGCCCCAGGGAGGGGCAGTGCCCAGGAGGCAGGCAGGCAATGCCAGTGGAATGTGTGTGGGCATCAGAGGGCATGGGCAGGGTGGGGCAGAGGGGGGAACTGGAGGTGCCAGTTAGGTGGCTTTCTGAGCCAGGGGTGGGGGTGTGCCGGAGTGTGGGGGGCCGTGCCCCATGCTGCCTACCAGGCTGTAGGCCACAGTGATTGCATGCCTGCGTGTGTGTGTGTGTGTGTGTGTGCGTGCGTGCGTGTGTGTGTGTGTTTGGGATACCCAAGCTCCAGGCACCCTGCACACACTATCCCCCCCTCCCCCGTCTTCTCTCTACTTGCCTCAAGGATGTGAGACACTGGCTGTGGTCCTTGACCCCAACTCAGCGTCTGAGGAGTCACCCCAAGGGCAGAAGCCTCAGACCTGAGGACTGGGATTCCAGCTGCCCAGACTAAAGCCCTAAAGCGGGATGGTCATCTCAGCTTCTTGCCCTGAAGACCCCCTACACAGGCTCCCCTGCCCCCACCAGCACTAACAACCAAGCATCTTCTTACCCGCTGGCCACCTGCAGAGACTTGCTCCTACATACTGGGTCAGGTTGAGGGAATTCGGCCGTAGCTGCTAAAGACAGAGGCAGCGTCAGTGGAATTCTGGGACTAGCACTCCGGGTTCCCTATCCCCATCTTCCTTCTCTTCCTTTGTTCCATTTGGGCTTCCCTCAAGAATACTCCAGAAGTGCCCCCCACCTTGGATGGAGGGAGCCAAGGCTCCCACCTGGGCTGGGAACGTGTCTGAGGGAATGCAGAGCTTCAAGGAAAGTTCGTAGATCCCTATCCTATGCACTCCGAACACCCGGACGCGGCGGGCCAGGCTCACTTGCCGCTGGACCTTTTCCTTGCCTTCTGATGTCCAAGCCGTGCCATTCCATTGGGGAGGGAGGAACTTGGACCAGCGTGGAACATAAAATCTACCCCTCAGAGCCCGGGGGTAAGAGGGTGGTAGTCTTTCCCCGCGAGAGGAAACCCTGTCTTCTCTCACATTCCCAGCACAAAAATATAAGGAGGAATGCCCCCTGGCTGAAGACTTCCCCAAATGTTGTCCCCGGCTATGCACCAAAATGAAGAAGGACAGATGACCCAGCCCATCCTCAGCCTGTTAAAATCTTCTCCATTCCCTTCCCACAGCAGGGCTGGCCCGGGTCGGGCAAGAAGGCCCCCTCAAGCCCGGCGGCCAGCCTGGCCAGCCTCGGGAGGGCATTCGCCCGTGCGGCTTCTCCGCGCCCCCTCCCCGAGCCGCCTCGGTGGAGGACCCGGGCGACGGGGCGGGCGAGCCTGCTTCCCCGCCTGACTCACCTGGCGGGGGAGGGGAAAGGGAGGCGGCGGAGCCCCGAGATCCCGGCGTCGGGCAGTCTCTGGGATGGAGCGTCGTAATGTCCGGGGCTCGCAGTACTGGGGGGCTCCTGGGGGGCTCGGCTCTAGGCTGGGACAGTCCCGGGGCCTCTCGGAGCCCGCCCGCCCACGTGACCGCCCCAAAATATCCGACACATTTTCTCCCAAACCGCACACTGACTCTGCAGGCGGGGACACGGAAAATATTTTCTTTCTTTTTCTCCCTCCCCACCCCCCCCACCTCCCTCCCTGCCCAGCTCCCTCCTCCCCCTCCCGCCCTCGCTCCTCCCTCCCCTGCTTGCCCCTGCCCGGTTCCCTCCTCTGTGCCCTGGGGCTGGGGGGCGGAGGGATGGGTGGACGGGCGGGGGGCTGGGCGGGGCGGCCCGGAACGCCTGGGTCTCTGCCCCTCCCATTTGCTTCCTTGACTCCATCCCCTGGGAGGCCGGGCACGGCTGGCAGAGGAGGTCAGGGTCCTGGCCCCGTGATGCCAACCCTTTCTCCCTGGCACTTTCCTCCTTTCTGCCTTTTGGGGGGACTAGTTGTCTGTGGCCAGGCTGTGACTCTTTCGAAGCCAGTCTCTGGTGCCTCCCCAGGGTAGGCAATGGGGCAGTACCCACTCCCTCCCAGCGCTGGAGTGGCCAGGCAGGAGTATGCCCGATCTACAGCAGATGCTACTGCCCTTATTCTTTGCTCAGTCTTCACCTGCAGGTCCAAGTAGCCTCTCCCTTCCCTTAGCCCACCTCAGTCCTTTGGTCCCAGGAGCAAACTGGTTGACTGCTGGCTGTTGTTGGGGACGCCGAGGCCAGGGCTCACAGTCATCTTCCCTGTCATCTTGTCTGGAGTAAGCTCCAGGAGTTAGGGCACCTGGGCCCCTGGCTGCCAATGTTGTTTCCACCTTTAGGCCTGGATTTGGAGGGAGAGAGGCTGGAGAGGAGGGCAGGAGGAACTGTGGCTTGGAGTGGGAGGAGCCTTGGGCTGGGTGTGAGAGAGAAAGCCCAGGCAGAGGGTGTGTGTCTGCCCTAGCCAGCACCGGCCTGCCTGCCCGCCTGGTAGATGTGCCATGAATGTTGTTGACTCTGGGTGTGTGTGTGTGTGTGTGTGTGTGTGTGTGTGCATATATGGGTGCGCCCGCCTGTGCATCCAGTGCCGAGAGTCAGTGTCTGTGTCTGACAGGGGCATTCTCTGCTTCAACATAGACTCTCAACCCTAGAGTGAGAACCCAGTGGTTTCACTCTCCATTCTACTGAGGACAGACGGAGAGAAAAGAAGGGATCTGCAGTCCAAAGCTCTGTGCATGGATCCCAAACACTCCCATGGGGACTGGAATTGGGAGGGAGAAAGAGGAGAAGGGGAGCATTAGAGAGGCTGAGCTAGGCTGGCGGGCTGGACAGACATACCCAAAGCACCTTCCCCAGCAACGCTCCCAGGGTGGCCAGGACCTGGGACACAGACTCGGGTCACGTCACATTTTCCATACTGGAATTACTCTGCTCTGTCCTCACTGCCTCCTGGGGGCCAGGTGTCCTCCCTCCTGGGAAAGGCCGCTTTTGACAGCCAAAGTCAGGTGAAGAAGAGAGAGGAAAGAAGATGCATGCTGTGGCTATCTCAGGAGAACGGGAGACGGCAATGGGGGTGCGGACAAGCCCTCCCTTTCACTCCAGGGATAGGAAGAGCTGGGAATAGGTACTCCAGGGTCCCGTCCCCAGGTGGCCTAGCTGATGTTGACTTTGCTTGGTTACCCTGGGAGCAGCTCTTAGCAGTGTGGGAGGGGCGGGTGTCAGGGAGTTGGACCCAGGCGTCCAGGCTGGGGTAGGATGGCGCCTTGCCTGTGTGGCAGGGATCCGGCCAAGAGGCTGCAAAGTTAACCCCTCCTTCCCTGCCCTAGTGGTGGCTGGCGGGAGGAGGGCGGGCCCAGTTGTGGTTTGGGAATGTGGCCCTAATTTCCCCTCCCCCTTCCAGCACATCTGTACTTGGTTTACAGTGAATGAGACTCCTGTCCTCATGAACCAGGCGAGGGCACCACTCCCTCCCTGGCCGGGCATTCTGACATGGAACCAGGCACCACCTGTGACATTCTCCCTGCTGGGTGTCATCTCTCTGAACTCTTCCCTTCTCCTTCTGTAGAGGGGCTTAGGGTTGGTCCCAAAGAGCAACAGCTGGAGCTCTGAGACTGTGCATCTAGGTAGCAAATGGGGCCAGGGAAGCTAACTCGGAGGACAAAACACCTGGGGTGGCCTCTGAAGACAGAGGGAGTCAGAGTTCCAACTGTCTCTGCCCTCCCTTTGTCTTGGTTTGTCGGTCTGTCTGCCGGAGTCTTTGTCTCTGGTGGGCGTTTGTCTATCCATCCGTCTTGGTAATTGTAGCTCCTCCCTTCGGGCGGCCTCCTCGTCCCCAGCCGAGGACAGCAGCCAAGCAGCGATGCCCAGGAAGACCCGCCCTATACCGGCCCCTCCCCTTGGGATTCCCACTGCCTCCACCCCGCCCCCTCTACCGCCCCTCCCCAGGACCCAGTGACTGGGGTCTGTTCACTGCAGCAGTTTGGAAGTCAAACCAAACAGCAGCAGCAAATTGGGGGACAGGGAAGAGGGGCATTGTGAGGGCTTCAGATTCTTCTCCCCACCCTGCACTCCCAGCTTGCAACAGAGCCAGCTTTCTGTCCAGAGATTCCAAGAGGGCTTCCCACTCTGGAAACTGGTGGAGGGGGCTCCCCTCATTCCTCTTTCCCTTGGGTTATCCCTATTTCTGGGCTTTGCTCTGTGTGTGGCTGCTCCACTCTGTCACTCTGGCAACTTGGAGAAATGATACTTGGGGGCCCTAGGACCAGGCTTTTTTTTGCTCCCCTCATCCCAGAGCAAAGACCAAAAGGAGAGATTCTGAGGAAGGGAAAAGGATGTCACACCTGACCTGAAAGTCATGGGGTAATGACCGATTCAGTGTTCTGATGCTGGGGGGTGGGGGGCAATGGTGAGGGTGAAAATTGTCCCACCCTAATTTTTACCCTCACCCCCTCCCAACCCTCCAGCATCAGGATACTGAACAGGTCATTTCCCTATGCCCAAATCTGGTGGTGTGGGGATGTCCTATGCCATGCTCAGAGGTGTCTGGCAGATGTCTATGGGGGTGGCGGGTTGCAGCCCCCAAGGACATCATTAAGGCATGGAAGTGCTGTCAGGGCTTGGAGACCAGGGCACCCAGGGACAGCGTGATGAAAACATGTTTTGTACAACATGTGTCCTCTCCTTTCCCTTCCTCCTCTACTCTCCCACCTCCTCCCCAGGCAGGATCTGTGTCAGTGCTGGTGCCAGGCTCGCCTCTGGTGCTTGCTCCACTCCATGCCTTGTACCAGGCCTATTCTGCTGCTTGCCAGCTCGTTGACTCTCCTGGTGAGTGAGTTTGTGTGTGGAAGGTCCTTACCAGCCCCAGTGCTGCCCAGATCCCCACATAGAATAAGGACTTGATTTTGTAGCTCAGGATTTTAGGATAAGCCTAAACAACTCTGGGAATTTCTTCCCTGAACAGGCGCCATTCATTAATTCAACAAATCTTTATTAGGCATCCACTATGTGCTAAGTACTGTACTAGGTCCTGGGAATACCCAGGTGTGGTCCCTGGCAGGTTTACAGTCTAATGTAGTCAGATGTTAACCAAATAATCCACAAAACTGCAACTAGAATAATCAGTGTAGAAAGGCATGAGGGACCATGAGAATGGAGCAGAGGAGTATTCTCCCCTGCCAAGGAGGTCAGGAAAGCCTTTGGAGAAAAAATGAGGGGAGATTAGAGAGAAGGAAGGGCAGCAAACTATATGTGCCGCTCAAAAGTATGTGCAAAGGCCCTGGAATTGAGGTCCTGGCTCTCAGCCACTCTGTTCCCCCAAAAAGAAGAGGGGCCTTCCATTCCTGTGACCTGCTTGGATTTCAGTATGCCATAAGGGAAGGATGGTAAGCCCCTCCTCGTGATCATAGCAGGACTCTGAGACACCTGAATGCGTTCATTTCCTTCAGAAAGGGAAACAGAGACTGAGAGGGAAGAAGACTTACAGGCTGAGACTTGAGATTCTACTACAGAAAGCCAGGCCCCATGCTGGCAAATCCTCTGGGGTGAGGGATTCCTGCGTTTGCCCAGCTGGAGCCTCAGACAGAAAGTCTTCTCCTCTGAGCCTGCTCTGCCATGCCCCGACTCCCCTGATCCAGTCCTGACCTGTCCCACTCCCTGAAGCTAGCGCGTCTGCCTCCACAGTTACCTGGAGTGTGTGTGAGGCGAGTGCTACAGGTGTCTGCCAGCAATGTGTGGATACATGTAGCTGTCTGCTTTGCACAGAATCTCCATCCAGGGGATAGGGGGTTCTCTCTCCTCTGTTGACTGGAGTGCTTCCAATTCCTCCTGCCCAAATGCCAAGGTTCTTCCTATCTGAAAAGAAATTGGGAGCCCTTTGAAAGGGGAATGTGGCCCTCTCTATGGCTGCGCCTCCTCTAGAGCAAACAAAGAAGTCACGGGACCAATGGGGTTAAGTCCCAGCCTTGCTCTGACCCACTTTCCTCTCTGTGCCCACATCCCCTGGGGCCAGGGTGTTGGGTGGGGCCAGCATGGCACTCCCGCACCCACACCTGGGACTTCCCCTGGATGGAAACTCCCAGAACCCAGGCATCCTGCTTCCCCTGCCAACTCCTACCAACTGCCTGGGTTCTGTTCAGCTTCAGTTACATCTCCCTGTCTGCCAGCCTTTCACCAAACTACATCTGTGCCCCAGCCCACACTTTGGTGTCTGACTGCCCATTCTGGTGGACTCCTTTGAAGAAAAGATGTGGAGCTGGGGGAAGGGGGTTGTTGAGAAGCCATCTTTTGTTGAGCACCTACTATGTGCCAAGTATTATGCTGGACATGTACATTATCTCATTTAATGTACATGAGATCTCATTTAATGTACATTTAATGTACAAGGCAGGGAAGTCCAGAGAACCAGCAATTACCATCCCCACTTAACAGAGCAGGGAGCAAGAACTGGAGAGGTTAAGTGACTTGCTCAATATCACACAGCTAGGAAGTGGCAGAGTTAAGATGGGAACCCAGATATTGGCGGTCTGGAGCTCTCTTCACTACAGCAGGGTTCCTCCACTTCTCCTGCAGCTGCCCACCTCTTTATGGTATGAGAGAGTTGAGAAATTCAATTCAATCCAATTCAGCAAACATTTATTGAGTATCTGTTATTTATTTATTTATTTATTTTTCAGACAGACTCTTGCTCTGCTATCCAGGCTGGAGTGATATTGAACCTCCAATTCCCAGGTTCAGGCAATTCTCTGCCTCAGCCTCCCGAGTAGCTGGGATTACAGGAGCCCATCACCACGCCTGGCTAATTTTTTTTTTTTTTTTTTTTAGTAGAGATGGGGTTTCACCATCTTGGCTAGGCTGGTCTTGAACTCCTGACCTCGTGATCCACCTGCCTCGGCCCAGAGTTCTGGGATTACAGGCGTGAGCCACTATGCCCAGCCAAGCATCTGTTATATGCAGGTTCTGATAGGTACCAGAAATAAAGAGATCACTATCCTCAAGGTCTGGTGGGAAATATGAGCATATGGACTACAGAGTGTCTAATGTCAGCTTAATGACCTGAACAAGGTGGCAGGGAGCTGAGAAAGAAGCAGCACTTTTATTTCCTCCTTCTGCACAGAGTATATAAATATATTATAAACAGTATACAGGAAAAATGGAATAAAGTCAATACCTATTTCATTGCCATCCAGGTAAAAAAAAAAAAAAAAGAATATTTTTTATACTTCAGAAGTTCCCCATGCATCCCTTTCAAAATTCCCTCAGTCCTCTAAGAAAAAACCACCAACGTGACATTTGTAAAGATCATAAACACAGAAACTTGTTTTTCTTTATAGTTTTAGCACCTGTGTATGCATTCATAAATAATACTGTTCAACTTTGCCTGTTTTTGAAGTTTCTATAAATGGAATGATACTCTGTTACTTTTTGCTTCCTACTTACTTTGTTCAACTTGTGAGATATATCCAAGTTATTACACATAACTTTCTTCCTATTATTGCATAGTATTCATTGCATGAATATACCAGAATTTTTTTTTCATTCTACTGTTGGTGAATGTTTGAGTTGTTTTCAGTTTGGGCTGTTATAAACAATGTAGCCATGAACGTTCTTGTACATGTTTCCCAATAGACAGATGCACAAGTTTTTCCAGGATATAGAACTAAGTCAAACTGTATATACAGGTTCAATTTTATCAGATAGCACCAAATTGATTTCCAAAGTGGCTGTACAATCATACAAGAAACAGAACATTCTCTTTTTTGTTTTTGTTTTGTTTTGTTTTGTTTTGTTTTTGAGATGGAGTTTCGTTCTTGTTACCCAAGCTGGAGTGCAATGGCGCGATCTCGGCTCACCGCAACCTCCATCTCCTGGGTTCAAGCAATTCTCCTGCCTCAGCCTACCGAGTAGCTGGGACTAGAGGCGTGCGCCACCATGCCCAGCTAATTTTTGTATTTTTAGTAGAGACAGGGTTTCACCATGTTGACCAGGATGATCTCGATCTCTTGACCTCGTGATCCACCCGCCTCGGCCTCCCAAAGTGCTGGGATTACAAGCGTGAGCCACCGCGCCCGGCCTTTTTTTTTCTTTTTTTGTGAGATAGAGTCTTGCTCTTGTCACCCAAGCTGGAGTGCAATGGCGCGATCTCAGCTCACTGCAACCTCCACCTCCCAGGTTCAAATGATTCTCCTGCCTCAGCCTCCTAAGTAGCTGGGATTACAGGTGCCCACCACCAAGCCAGACTGATTTTTGTATTTTTACTAGAGACGGGGGTTTCACAATGTTGGCCAGGCTGGTCTTGAACTCCTGACCTCAGGTGATCTAACGGTAACCCTCTCGGCCTCCCAAAGTGCTGGGATTAGCATGAGCCACCTCGCCCAGCCAAGAAGCAGAACATTCTAACCAGGAACAGGCGCAGGGCCAAGAAGACCCATACACTTTCTTGTGTAAACCCTCAGAAGTTTTCTCTTTTTATTTATCTTATTTATTTTTATTTTTTATTCTTTTTTTTTTTTTTTTTTTTT
>NW_016107600.1:837398-846270 GCF_001604975.1 Cebus imitator
GGTTTCTCCGTGTTGGTCAGGCTGGTCTCAAACTCCCAACCTCAGGTGATCCATCCACCTTGGCCTCCCAAAGTGCTGGGATTACAGGCATGAGCCACCATGCCCAGCCATAATTTTTTGTCTTTTTTGTAGAGACGGAGTTTTTGCCATGTTGCCCACGCTGGTTTTGAACTTCTGAGCTCAACCTATCTGCTCACCTTAGCCTCCCAAAGGACTAGGATTACAGGTGTAAGCCACAATGCTGGCCTTTATTTTTATTTTTTTATTTTTAATTTTTTTTTTGAGACAGAGTCTTGATCTGTTGCCAGGCGCCAGGCTGGAGTGCAGTGGCGCGATCTCGGCTCACTGCAACCTCCGCCTCCCGGGTTCAAGCAATTCTCTTGCCTCAGCCTCCCAAGTAGCTGGGACAACAGGTGCGCACCACCATGCTCAGTTAATTTTTGTGTTCTTTAGTAGAGCTGGGGTTTCACCATGGTCTCGATCACTTGACCTCGTGATCTGCCCACCTCCGCCTCCTGAAGTGCTGGGATTACAGGTGTGAGCTACCATGCCCAGCCTATTTTTATTTTTAATTATTATTATTATTGGAGACAGGGTCTTGCTCTGTGTTCTGGGCTGGAGTGCAGTGGCATGATCTCAGCTCACTGCAGCCTCTGCTTCCAGGGCTCAAGCGATCCTCTTGCTTCAGCCTGCCAAGTAGCTGGGATTAAAGGCTCATGCTACCAAGTCAGATAATGTTTTTAATTTTCTGTAGAAAACTGGGTCTCACTGTATTTCCCAAGCTAGTCTCAAGCTTCTGGGCTCAGGCAATCTTACCCTCTTGGCCTCCCAAAGTGCTGGGATTACAGGTGTGAGCCACCTTGCCCAGCTGGTTTTCCCTTTTTACTTGGAATAAGATCCAAGTCCCTGCCATGGCACACAAGGCCCTGTATGGTAGGACCCCTGCCTTAATCTCTGACTTGTGCCACTATGGCTCTCCCCTTTACTCCTGGCACTTGCTGTCCCCACTCTCTGGAATGTTCTCCCACTAGATTTTTTTTCTTTCTTCTTTTGAGACGGAGCCTTGCCCTATCACCCTGGCTGGAGTATAATGGCGCAATCTCAGCTCATTGCAACCTCTGCCACCAAGGTTCAGATGGTTCTCCTGCCTCAGCCTCCTGAGTAGCTGGGATTACAGGCACCCACCACCATGCCCAGCTAATTTTTGTATTTTTAGAAGAGACAGGGTTTCAACATCTTGGCCAGGCTGGTCTTGAACTCCTGACCTCCTGATTCACCTCCCTCGGCCTCCCAAAGTGCTAGGATTACAGGCATGAGCCACCGCTCCTGGCCTTTCTTATTAGATATTTCCATGGCTTGCTCTCTCACTTCCTCATGTCTTTGCCTCAGTGACACCTTCCCTGACCACTGAATTTTAGATGACCACCTCCAGCCATCCTGATTCCTCTCTCAGCTTTATTTTTGTCCATAGTCTAGCCACTTGGGTTCCATTCTCCCAGCCAGCTCTGCCTCCTCTGCCAGGGCTTGACAGACTGCATCTCCCCCAGAGCCCTTAAGGGGGGTCATGCCTGACTAGGGGCTGGTCTAACTGCCACTTCTGATGGAGTCACCTCTCTGAGTCACTTTTTATCACATCACCCTGGGATAATACGAATAGCCTTTCTCATGCTCTGAAATAAGCTTAGTTATGTGTTTGTTTACCTATTTGTTTTCTGTCCCCACCTCACCCCACCCCTTGCTTTTACGGGAACTCCGTAAGAGAGGAAACTTAGCTGTCTTGTTCACTACCAAGATCAGTGTCCAATGCATACTAGGCCTCAAGTAATAGTTGGCCAGGCTGGTTGTCAGTCTCCCAAAGACAGCTGGGCACCCCCACACTCACACCAGGGACTTGCTCTCTCTGGAAATTCCTAGAACCCAGGCATCCCGCCTCCTCTGCCAGCTCCCAAGGACACCCCGGACTCTGTCTCTCAGAGCCCTTTGTGGCCACTGCTGTCGCCCACTGCTGCTTCCCCGAGTCCCCTGTGGGAGCTGTTTGGGAGACCTGAAGCAGCAGCTCTGGAGGTCAGTGTTGGAGAGACTCCGACAGAAAACAGAGGCCTAGAGCTCAAGAAATGCTTTTTGAGGCCAGGTGAGGTGGCTCACGCCTGTAATCCTAGTACTTTGGGAGGTGGGGGCGGGCAGATCGCCTGACCTCAGGAGTTCGAGACCAGCCTGAGCAACACGGTGAAACCCCCGTCTCTACTAAAATACAAAAAATTAACCAGGTATGCTGTGTGTGCCTATAGTCCCAGCTACTCGGGAGGCTGAGGCAGGAGAATCGCTTGAACCCAGGGGGGAGGCAGAGATTGCAGTGAGCTGAGATTTCGCCACTGCACTCCAGCCTGGATGACAGAGCGAGACTCTGTCTCCAAAAAGAAAGAAGGAAAGAAAGAAAGAAGAAAGAAAGAAAGAAAAGAAAGAAAGAAAGAAAGAAAGAAAGAAAGAAAGAAAGAAGAAAGAAAGAAAGAGAGAGAGACAAAGAGAAAGAAAGAGAAAGAGAAAGAAAAAAGAAAGAAAGAAAGAAAGAAAGAAAGAAAGAAAGAAAGAAGAAAGAAAGAAAGAGAGAGAGACAAAGAGAAAGAGAGAGAGAGAGAGAGAGAGAGAGAGAGAGAGAGAAAGAGAGAAAGAGAGAGAGAGAGAGAGAGAGAGAGAGAGAGAGAGAGAGAGAGAAAGAGAGAAAGAGAGAGAGACAAAGAAAGAAAGAGAGAGAGACAAAGAAAGAAAGAGAGAGAGAGAAAGAGAGAGAGAGGAAGGGAAGGAGAGAAAGAGAGAGAGAGAGAAAGAGGAAGAGAGAAAGAGAGAAAGAAAGAAAAAGAAAGAAAGAAAGAAAGAAAGAAAGAAAGAAAGAAAGAAAGAAAGAAAGAAGGAAAGAAGGAAAGAAAGAGAGAAAGAAATGCTTTTTGATTAAGTAAAGGAGAAGACTTCAGAGATGACAGGGCCTCACCAGGTGGAGAAGGGAGCAGGGGCACTCGGAGCAGAAGGACCAGTGTGAACAAAGGACTGGAGGTCTGGGAGTACACGTCATATTTGAAGAACGCGTTCTGATCTGGTGCTGTTGGAGGATTTTCAGGGGAGGGGGGTAGCAGGAGAGCTTTGGCGGCCTGGAAGGGGAGGGCTGGAAAAGGAGGGCTGGATGTGGAGGGCTGAGCTCCCTGAAGGATCAGCAAGGCTCAGCATGTCTTAGGTTTAATCCTGCCCCCCACTGTCCGCCCCTCCTACTCCATCCCTGTCCTCCCCTTCACCCAGCCCCCAGGCTGGCCGCAACTGCAGCTGGATGGACTTCTCTCTGGGCCTACGCTTGGGGCCTCGGAATAAGAAGGCTGCCCACCAAGAGCCTCCTGCCCGCTCCAGGCATGGTCCACCTGCTGCCTCTCCTTGTCTGTCCTGTCCCCCCTCTGCCTGTGCCTTCCCATGCCCTGGCTGTCCCGCACCCCCCTGTTCCTGCACTGCCTGTCCCTCTAATGTAGCTCCCTGCCCTGCTTGTCCCAGCCTTCCGGGTCCACCCTGTACCTGCTCTTGCCCCTGCTGCCCTGCCTGTCCTCCCTTGACTTGTCCCCATAACTCCTGTGTCTCATGCTCTGGTCCACCCTTGACCTGCTGCCACTCCTCACCCTGCCCGGTTTACCCTTGCTCCAAGAGCCGAGCTGCCTGCTTGAGCTCCCGTTTAGGCTGCGGGGGCAGCGGTAGCTGTGGCCAAGGGGCTGCCTGGGGGCCTCCAGGCTCCATTGGCTGCTGTGGCTGCTGCTTCAGGGGACAATCACGCACTTCTCGGGGGCGCTGTCTGATAGTTTAGGTGGACTGTTGCCCACCAGAAGACTGCCAGTCTCCTGGAGTACTTCTGTACTGCTGCCCTGGCAAGGAAGCAGGAGCTGCGTGGAGTGGGAGAGGGATCAGCTGGACCCCTCCCTTAAGCAGGTGGAGGCAGCCGGCTGCTCAGAACCCTCCTTCCCCCAGTCCTGGGGAGGCAGTAGGGGGAATCTGCTTTGAAGTTAGTGTCTGGTTGTGCCCCTGCTGGTTCCAGAACCTCTTCCTCTGCAACCTCTGGAATGGAAAGTGTTCTCAGAGCCTCCCCCACGACCCCTGAAGGTGAGCAAGTTTGTCATGTCTTCCCCGCCACTGAGCCTCCATTGGAGTCTCCTCTGCAGTTCACATGAATAAATGGACTCTTCCTCTAGAGGAGCTGGAGAATCCTGGTCCAGAGACTGCTGCTTCTCCCTCAGACCTACACCCAAGATTGACCCGAGAGTCTCTGAACCCCTGACCTCTCACCTTGAGTCAGACAGAGAGCGTCAGTGGCTTTTGGACCAGAAGAGGAGGCTGAGTGGAAGACATCTGGTTCCTCCTTCCACTTGGAATTCCTTGGCATCCTTTGTGGTCCTTTGTTTCTATTTATTTATTTATTTATTATTTTTATGGAGACAGGGTTTCACCATGTTGACCAGGCTGGTCTTAAAGTCCTGACCTCAGGTGATCTGCCCGCCTTGGCCTCCCAAAGTGCTGGGATTACAGACGTGAGCCACTGCACCCGGCCGGTCCTTTGTTTCTAGCCAGGAACCCTCTACCTGGATGTCTGGTCTTTCAAATCTCTGAGAGCTCACTCAGCCTCATGACCTCAATCTTACAGCAGTGTTCCCATCTGTGACATCCAGGCTCATCTAGCATTGGGGATGAGGGAGGCTGGGAACCCTTGACCCAGGCTCCTAAGGGCCACATCCACACATAGCTAGTTGTAAGTCTGTCCCTGGGGGTTGGGGCTGGGAGATGGGACAAGCCACCAAGCGATAGCTGGAAGTGGGAGACTCCGGTGTCTGCCTGGGACAAGCTCCTAGGCTGAGAGCCCCTCAGCACTGCTCCGCATCTCTCCAGTTTTCTGGCTCCTGCACTAATCTGCTTCAAGCTTCTTTTTCTTAGCTGCCTTCTCTAGGACTCCTTCCATTCTTGTCTTTCTGTTTATCTTTCCTTCTGTCTTTCTACTTCACTCTCTCCATTTCTGTTTCCCCTCCTGTCACTGGGACATTTCGCCTTCACCTAATTGTATGCCACATCTGTTTTCCCCTCTCTCTATCCCTCCCTCTATTTCTCTATCTAATTTGAAATCAATTTAACATATGTCTTCAGCACCATGGGAAAGATTTTAAAAAATTAACATATGTCTTTTTCTTTCCCCTTCTCTGTCTCAATCCTTGTCTTCATGTCTATTTTCTTCCTTGGTCTTTCGTTTGCCCTCATATCTCTCTGCTTTTCTGTCCTATTCTGCTTCTAGGTGCGTTTCATTCTTTCTTTTTTTTTTTTTTTTTTTGAGACGGAGTTTCGCTCTTGTTACCCAGGCTGGAGTGCAATGGTGCGATCTCGGCTCACCGCAACCTCCGCCTCCTGGGTTCAGGCAATTCTCCTGCCTCAGCCTCCTGAGTAGCTGGGATTACAGGCACGCGCCACCATGCCCAGCTAATTTTTTGTGTTTTTTTAGTAGAGACGAGGTTTCACCATGTTGACCAGGATGGTCTCGATCTCTTGACCTCGTGATCCACCCGCCTCGGCCTCCCAAAGTGCTGGGATTACAGGCTTGAGCCACCGCGCCCGGCCGATCTTGATCTCTTGACCTTGTGATCCACCCGCCTCAGCCTCCCAAAGTGCTGGGATTACAGGTGTGAGCCACCGCGCCCGGCCCTGGTGTGTTTCATTCTTTTCGTTTTTTGTTTAATTTTTTTATTTGTTTTTTTGAGACAAGGCTGTATCACCCAGGCTGGAATCCAGGGGTGCAATCAGAGTTCACTGCAGCTTCTAAGTCCTGGGCTAAAGTGATCCATCTCAGCCTCCCGAGTAGCTGGGATTACAGGCATGCACCATCACTCCTGGATAATTTTTTTAAAAAATTTATTGGGGGCCGGGGCAGTGGCTCAAGCCTGTAATCCCAGCACTTTGGGAGGCCGAGGAGGGTGGATCACGAGGTCAAGAGATCGAGACCATCCTGGTCAACATGGTGAAACCCCGTCTCTACTAAAAATACAAAACATTAGCTGGGCATGGTGGCGTGTGCCTGTAATCCCAGCTACTCAGGAGGCTGAGGCAGGAGAATTGCCTGAATCTAGGAGGCGGAGGTTGGGTGAGCCGAGATCGAGCCATTGCACTCCAGCCCGGGTAACATGAATGAAACTCCGTCTCAAAAAAAAACGAAAAAAAAAAAATTTATTGGGGCCGAGCACTGTGGCTCACATCTGTAATCCCAGCACTTTGGGAGGCCGAGGCCGGCAGATCACCTGAGGTCGGGAGTTGGAGACCAGCCTGACCAACATGGAGAAACTCAATCTCTACTAAAAATACAAAATTAGCCAGGCGTGGTGGCTCATGCCTGTAATCCCAACTGCTCGGGAGGCTGAGGCAGGAGAATCGCTTGAACCTGGGAGGCAGAGGTTGAGCTGAGCCAAGATAGCGCCATTGCACTCCAACCTGGGCAACAAGAGCAAAACTCTGTCTCAAAAAAAAGAAAAAAAAAAATTATTGTAGAGACAGGGTCTCACTATGTTGCCCAGGCTAGTCTCAAACCCCTGGCCTCGAGTGATCCTCCCACTTCAGCCTCCAAAGATCACAGGTGTGAGCCACTGCACCTGGCCACATTTCATTCTTGATCTCTTCCATTTCTATTTCTCTTTCTTTGTCTTTCTTTCTGTCTCCTGTGTCTGGCTGCTTTTTCACTTCCTATCTCTCTTTCTGCCTCCTCATATCTGGTTTGCTCTTCTGCTACCCTGTCACCCATCTCCCTATCTCCCTGGGTCCTGCACAACAGGGCACACCATGACTTTCTCATGTCTTTGTCATTGCTGGCCAAGGGCCAGAACACTGAGCTCTCCACCAGTGTCTGTCATGGACACACAGTCCTTGCCCTGCCCTGGAGTGAGCCAGGGGTAGACATGTCTTCCAGAACAGCCCTTCCTTTCCCCGCTCACTATCCAGGCCATTCATTTCTGCTCAGCTTTAAGCCCAAGCCCCTTTTCTTTCTTTCCTTCTTTTTTCTTTTTTAATGATGCTTCTCCTAAATTCTTATTCTGGAAGTTGGCAATTAAAAAATAAAAAGAAGGCGGGGCGCAGTGGCTCACGCTTGTAATCCCAGCACTCTGGGAGGCCGAGGCAGGCGGATCACCTGAAGTCGGGAGTTCAAGACCAGCCTGACCAACATGGAGAAATCCCGTCTCTACTAAAAATACAAAATTAGCCAGGCGTGGTGGCACGTGCCTGTAATCCCAGCTACTCAGGAGGCTGAGGCAGGAGAATCGCTTGAACCAGGGAGGCAGAGTTTGCAGTGAGCCAAGATCACGCCATTGCACTCCAGCCTGGGCAACAAGAGTGAAACTCCATCTCAAAAAATAAAAAGAAACAGCCGGGTGCAGTGGCTCATGCCTTAATCCTAGAACTTTGGGAGGCTGAGGTGGGTGGATCACTTGAGGCCAGAAGTTTGAGAGCAGCCTGGCCAACATGGTGAAACCCCATCTTTACTAAAAATACAAAAATTAGCCGGGCGTTGTGGTATGCGCCTATAATTCCAGCTACTTGGGAAGCTGAGGCAGGTGAATCGCTTGGACCTGGGAGGCAGAGGCTACAGTGAGCTGAGATCCCACCCCTGCACTCCATCTGGGCAACAGTGAGACTCTGTCTCAAAAAGACAAAAAAGAATTAAGCTCTTATGCTGCTTGTATGTATAAACTATATTTCATGATAGCCAAATAGCTCTAATTGGTAAAGACAACTTCTTATTTACAGAATAGTTCCAGCTATTGTGGAAGAAATATGGAATTAGAAAAATCACCATTTTGTAACTCCTAATGAAGTAACTGATCAAACCAAGACTCATCTAACGGATGAAACCAAAGATGATGGGTGATGAAGAACTTTACAATGGGAAATTGAGCTGCCACAACCTAACCCCACAGACGAATCTTAGCTTCACTAAAAGTGACACAGCCAGGCACTGTGTACCTCCTGATGTGATGCAATCTGAAGCATGCATCACCACCTATGAAGGAATCTTGCCAAACAAACAACAAAACTGAACATAAACCTAATCAAACCTCTAGTGCTGACTTCCATTTAACAGGAAACACAGGGAATGGAGGAACAAATAAAATGACACAATAAGGAAGTAGGTAAACACCTCCAGAATGTGGACATTCTAAAGGAAATCTGACCCCATTTCTTCAACTAATGAATGGCTGGGGGTAAAAAATGAGAAGGGACTTAAGAAGACAACTACTACATGGAACAAGTGGACCTTGCTTGGCTCCTAATTTGGACAGCTCAGCTATAAAGACAATTGGGGACATGTAATTATGGACTGGGTATTTATGATAACAAGGAAGCAGTGCTAATTTTGTTAGATATAAAAATGGCTCGGCCAGGTGTGGTGGCTCGCACCAATAATCCCAGCACTTTGGGAGGCCAAGGCAGGCAGATCACCTGAGGTCAGGAGTTCAAGACCAGCCTGGCCAAGATGATGAAACCCCATCTTTATTTAAAAAATAAAAGAAAAAGAAAAAAATTAATAAAAATAAATAAAAAATAAAAATGGCTCTTGGGTTATAGAAGAGAAGATCGTTATTTCCTAGAGATGTATGATGAAGTGTAAAGTGAAGTGACCTATTTAATTTTAAATATTTCAGCAGAGAAAAAAGGACAGAAAGGGAGGAGTGATAATAATCAGTAATTGTTCAATTAAGAATATGGAAGCTTGGCCGGGCGCGGTGGCTCAAGCCTGTAATCCCAGCACTTTGGGAGGCCGAGGCGGGTGGATCATGAGATCAAGAGATCGAGACCATCCTGGTCAACATGGTGAAACCCC
>NW_016107600.1:846685-858975 GCF_001604975.1 Cebus imitator
AAAAAAAAAAAAAAAGAACATGGAAGTTCTGGCTGGGTACGGTGGCTCACACCTGTAATCCCAGCACTTTGGGAGGCCAAGGCGGGTGGATCACCTGAGGTAAGGAGTTTCAGACCAGCCTGGCCAACACTGCAATATCCCATCTCTACTAAAAATACAAAAAAAAAATTAGCTGGGCATGGTTGCGGGCATCTGTAATCCCAGCTACTTGGGAGGCTGAGGCAGAAGAATTGCTTGAACCCTGGAGGCAGAGGTTACTGTGAGCTGAGATCGCGCCATTGCACTCCAGCCTGGGTGACAGGAGAGATTCTTTCTCAAAACAAAAAAGAAAAGAATATAGAATTTCATAGAACTATGCTCTCTTCCTTTATGTACATTTGAAGACTTCCATAGTAAGAGTTTTAAATGATGCTCCTCTGGTAAGCATGGTTTCTAGTAACTCCCAGAGCATGCTCCCCACTTGCCCTGAAAGCCGAGACTTCCCTCTTTGGCTCCCTAGACACAGATCCCAGCCCTCTCTCCCCTCCACCAGGTCACCCTTTATCCCCTGTAGTTCTTTGCTGGCACAGTCCCCACATTTAGGACTTTTCCCAGCTGTGCTTCACAGCTCTGAGGGGCCAGAGAGACCTTTAAGAGTATGCATATTTTGAGTAGGTCCTACAATAAACAAAAATAATCCAAAATAATGTAATCTTGCTTTTGGTCTCTATTAGGTGCTTCTGAGCAAAATGCAATGCAGTAGAAAACTGGCCTCCATCCTGTGAAACAGAAGGCAAGGGATGTAAGGTCATCCTGTCTCATCCACTGCCTTCAACCAGGATGACCTCCACCCCAAAGGAAATACCACTAAGAATTCAGAGACTCACTGTCATGAGTTCAAGGGGCTAAAGCCCAAGACTGTGATGGAGGGCACTTACTGAGTAACCTTGGGAAAATCATGATTTTTTTTTTCTTTTTTTAAAGACGGGGCTTGCTCTGTCACCCAGGATGGAGTCCAGTGGTATGATCAGAGCTCACTGGAGCCTCAAACTCCTAGGCTCAAGCAATCCTGCTGCCTCAGCCTCAGGAATAGCTGGGGTTACAGGCACCCACCACCATGCCCAGATAGGGATCTCCCTAGTTGCCCAGGCTGGCCACAAACTCTTGGCCTCAAGAGATCCACCTACCTCAACCTCCTAAAGTGCTAGGATTAGAGGTATGAGCCACCAAGCCTGGCAGAAATCATGATTTTTTTTTTCAGACAGAGTCTCACTCCATCACTCAAGCTGGAGTGCAGAGGTACAATCTTGGCTCACTGCAACCTCCACCTCCCGAGTTCAAACGATTCTCATGCCTCAGTCACCTGAGTAGCTGGAATTACAGGTGTGCAACACCATGGCCTGGCTATTTTTTGTAGTGATGGGATTTTGCTGTTGGCCAGGCAGATCTCGAACTCCTGGCTTCAAGCAATCCACCTGCCTAGGCCCCCCACAGTGCTGGGATTACAGGTGTGAGCCACCACACCCAACCAAAAATCATGAATTTTATCTTAGTGTTTCTAGATGAAAGCATGGAAACCATCACCCCTTTCTACTCTCCACTAGTTTGCCAGCTAAGGATGAAAGCACTTTGGAACTTGTAGGCTATAAATCAACTGTTTTATCATAAGAAAATATTTCTCCAGGCTGGACGCAGTGGCTCATGCCTGTAATCCCAGTGCTTTGGGAGGCCAAGGCAGGTGGATCCCTTGAGGCCAGGGAGTTCAAGACTTTTATGAGACAGGGTCTCACTCTGTCGCCCAGGCTGGAGCGCACTGGCATGATCTCGGCGCACCACAACCTCTGCCTCCTGGGTTCAACTGATTCTCCTGCCTCAGCTTCCCAAGTAGCCGGAATTACAGGCGTGCACCACTGCTGCCTGGCTAATTTTTGTATTTTTAGTAGAGACAGGGTTTCACCACGTTGGCCAGGCTGGTCTGGAACGCCTGACCTCAAATGATCCACCTGCCTTGGCCTCCCAAAGTGCTGGGATTACAGGCGTGAGCCACCGAGCCTGGCCAAAAGAAAGCATTTCTCCAGATGTAATCCCAAACTCTCCTACCCTATCTTTAGAATAAAAAAAATGCAACATTTACTGATCTGCTGTGCAGGTAGGTGAATAGCATAATTGCAGAAACTATGTGAGCTTGGAACTGGAAAGATTGGGGTTCCCAGCTCTGCCTCTGCCTTTTACTATGTAACTCTAAACATGTTACCTAACCTTTTCACTCTGGTTATACCTCCTGTATTGGTTGTTGTGAAAGTCAGATGAGATGATTTCATCTATAGCAGTTAGGCTAAACCTTCTTAAATTTCCTTAGGTACATAGTAACTGATAAGTGTTAACAGTTACTATGGGTTAATACTTTTGATAGTAATTTACATGATTCATTCATTCATTTATTTATATAATTTTTTTTGAGACGGAGTCTCACTCTGTTGCCCAGTCTGGAGTGCAATGGTGTGGTCTTGGCTCACTGCAACCTCCACCTCCCAGGTTTAAACGATTCTCCTGCATCAGCCTCCCACGTAGCTGGGATTACAGACGCCCACCACCACAACTGGCTAATTTTTGTATTTTTAGTAGAGATGGGTTTTCACCATATTGGCCAGGCTGGTCTCGAACTCCTGACATCGTGATCCACCTGCCTTTGGCCTCCCAAAGTGTTGGGATTACAGGCGTAAGCCACTGCACCCAGACTCTATTCATAGAATATTTGTGGAATATTTATTATTAATACATATCAATGACTGTTTTAAGCATTGGGAATACAGGTGAACAAAATAGATAAAAGTCTACAGGGAAAAGAGATAGTAAATATTTATTTATTTATTTACTTAGAGACAAAGTCTTGCTCTAACACCCAGGCTAGAGTGCAGTGGTGCAATCTTGGCTCACTACAGCCTCCGCCTCCCAGGTTCAAGCAATTCGCATGCCTCAGCCTCCCAAGTAGCTGGGATTACAGGCATGAACCACCAGGCCCAGCTAATTTTTTGTTTGTTTGTTTGTTTGTTTGTTTCAGATGGAGTCTCACTCTGCTGCCCAGGCTGGCGTGTAGTAGTGTGATCTCGGCTCACTGCAACCTCCGCCTCCCAGGTTCAAGCAATTCGCATGGCTCAGCCTCCCAAGTAGCTGGGATTACAGGCATGAACCACCAGGCCCAGCTGATTGTTTGTTTGTTTGTTTGTTTGTTTCAGATGGAGTCTCACTCTGCTGCCCAGGCTGGCGTGTAGTAGTGTGATCTCGGCTCACTGCAACCTCCGCCTCCCAGGTTCAAGTGATTCTCCTGCCTCAGCCTCCTGAGTAGCTGGGCTTACAGGTGTCTGCCACCATGCCCAGCTAATTGTATTTTTAATAGAGACAAGGTTTCACCATGTTTGCCAGGCTGGTATTAACTTCCTGGCCTCAAGTGATTAGCCCACCTCAGCCTCCCAAAGTACTGAGATTACAGGTGTGAGCCACTGTACCTAGCCGAAATTGTAAATAAACAAGGAAAATACTTAGTGTACTGTAGAGCAAAAGCGGCAGAGGAGAATAGAGAATCGGAAGGAAAGTAGATAGATTACTGTCCTGGAGGTGGTGGTGTTGCTATTTTAACCAGGAGGGCCAAGGAAAGCCTCTCTGATCAGGTAACATTTTTTCATTTTTAAATTTTTTTGTGACAGAGACTCGCTCCGTCACCTAGGCTGGAGTGCAGTGGCACGATCTCAGCTCACTGCGACCTCCTCCTCCAAGGTTCAAGCAATTCTCTTGCCTCAGCCTCCCAAAGTGCTGGGATTACAGGCATGAGCCACCAGGCCCGGCCAAGATCAGGTGACATTCGAACAGAGAACTGGAGGAGGTGAATGGGGGAACCACGTGGATATCTTGGAGAAGAACTGTACAGGTAACAGTGTGCAAAGGCCCTGGTGGTAGCCAATGTAGACAGAGTAAGAGGAAGATTAGTAGGGGACGAAGTCAGATGAGTGGCGGAGGGTCAGAGGACAGAGGGGCTTGCAGGCCATTACAAAGATTTCGGCTTTTACCCTTAGTGAGATGGGAAGTCATTGGAGGCTCTTGAGGAGATAATACGGAAGCTGTAGAGAGGTTAAATAGCTTTTCCGAGGTAAAACAGCTTGTAAGTGGCAGAAGGTAGAGAGTTAAGATCCAGGGCTGAAGTCGTTAACCCTATCCTGCCACTGAACTTTAGCCTTCTTTATTTGGGCATTGCTCTCCTGTGACTTCAAAGAAACTGGGACGCTGGGAAGTTATGTGGCTTGCCCAAGGCCACACAGCTGGTAAGTGACAGGGGCAGGATTGCGCCTTAGTCTGTCTGCAGCCCGAGTCCAAGATCTTTACACCACACCGCCTCCCTCAGGAGTCTGGACCATACTAACTTCTCTTGCATAGAGGTCACTACAGTGGGAGAGGAGGCAAACCAAGGAGACCGTCTTGGCTTCGGGCAGCGGTGCTGTTCCTTAGGAAGCTCCAGCCCTTGGCTCTACCGGACTGCGGGCATCTTTCCCGAGCACGGCACGGAAGAAAAGAAAATGGTTCTTTATTTTGCGGTGGCCCCGCAGGCATCCAAGAGCCAGAGGAGCGGGTGTCACGGGAGGGCAGCGAGCGAGGCCAGACCAGGAGGAGCAACTGCAGCAGCCTCAGGTAGCCCCCTTCCCCACCCACCCCTGGCGTCCGTAGTTCCGCGCCAGGGTAGGGGAAAGAAGGCGGGACGGGGCGGGGTTTTGGCGCAGTGCCCTCGTCACGTGACGAAGCCATCATGGCGGCGGCCAGAGGCCTGCCTGGCTCCCGGAAGCAGGCTGTGAGGGGCGGGAGCGCTGCTGGAACCCGAGCGGGAGCCGGAGCCAGAGCAGGGAGGGTGGCCGGGCGGCCTGGAGCCGGACGTGTCCGGGCGTCCCCGCAGACCGGGGCAGCAGGTGAGACGGAGTCTGGGCTAGGCGCAAGCGGGTGTGGCGGCGCTGGGCAGAGGCTAGGGGGCGCAGGGGGTTGCCAGTGACTTGGAGGACTGGGAATCTGAGATGCACACGCATGACCCTTAAGCAACTCGAGAGGCCCGCGCTGGTGGGACGGATGCCCGGCACAGAGCATGAGACTCTGAGGGCAAAAAGGGGCTCCCCAGCGAGGATGGGAGGTAATAGAAGGACGTGTGCGGGAGCTCCCGTGGGAAAGGGCTGTATCCCCTTTAGAATTTGCGAGAGCGGGATTATTGGAAGGGACTCCCTCTTTATAGGCAAGGATGGGGTAAGTGCTCAGTCCTCTCCCCTGCCCTCTTGCCCCTCCCTGCTCCACAGTGGCCTAGGAGACAGCTCTGGCGGGGCCACTCCTCCCACCCACCCAACTGGTCCCTCCGGTCTGAGATCTCGGGGAGTGGAGTTGGCAGCGGGGTTGGGTGGAGCTGCCTTCTGCTTAAGACAGTCAGCCCCTTGACCGTGCTGCCTGAAAGATGGATATGACTCTGACCCCCACCTCTCTCCCCAGGTCGTCCGGGGGCCCACCATGCTGGTGACTGCCTACCTTGCTTTTGTAGGCCTCCTGGCCTCCTGCCTGGGGCTGGAACTGTCGAGATGCCGGGCTAAGCCCCCAGGAAGGGCCTGCAGCAATCCCTCCTTCCTTCGGTTTCAGCTGGACTTCTATCAGGTCTACTTCCTGGCCCTGGCAGCTGACTGGCTCCAGGCCCCCTACCTCTATAAACTCTACCAGCATTACTACTTCCTGGAAGGTCAAATTGCCATCCTCTATGTCTGTGGCCTTGCCTCCACAGTCCTCTTTGGCCTAGTGGCCTCCTCCCTTGTGGATCGGCTGGGTCGCAAGAATTCTTGTGTCCTCTTCTCCCTCACTTATTCACTGTGCTGCTTAACCAAACTCTCTCAAGACTACTTTGTGCTACTAGTGGGCCGAGCGCTTGGTGGGCTGTCCACAGCCCTGCTCTTCTCAGCCTTCGAGGCCTGGTACATCCATGAGCACATGGAACGGCATGACTTCCCTGCCGAGTGGATCCCAGCTACCTTTGCTCGAGCTGCTTTCTGGAACCATGTGCTGGCTGTAGTGGCAGGTGTGGCAGCCGAGGCTGTAGCCAGCTGGATAGGGCTGGGGCCTGTAGCACCCTTTGTGGCTGCCATCCCTCTCCTGGCTCTAGCAGGGGCCTTGGCCCTTCGAAACTGGGAGGAGAACTATGACCGGCAGCGTGCCTTCTCAAGGACCTGTGCTGGAGGCCTGCGCTGCCTCCTCTCGGACCGCCGTGTGCTGCTGTTGGGCACCATACAAGCTCTATTTGAGAGTGTCATCTTCATATTTGTCTTCCTCTGGACACCTGTGCTGGACCCACATGGGGCCCCTCTGGGCATTGTCTTCTCCAGCTTCATGGCAGCCAGCCTGCTTGGCTCTTCCCTGTATCGTATCGCCACCTCCAAGAGGTATCACCTGCAGCCCATGCACCTGCTCTCCCTTGCTGTGCTCATCGTTGTCTTCTCTCTCTTCATGTTGACTTTCTCTACCAGCCCAGGCCAGGAGAGTCCAGTGGAGTCCTTCATAGCCTTTCTACTCATTGAGTTGGCCTGTGGACTATACTTTCCCAGCATGAGCTTCCTACGGAGAAAGGTGATCCCTGAGACAGAGCAGGCTGGTGTACTCAACTGGTTCCGGGTCCCTCTGCACTTACTGGCTTGTCTAGGGCTCCTTGTCCTCCATGACAGTGATCGAAAAACAGGCACTCGGAACATGTTCAGCATTTGCTCTGCCGTCATGGTGATGGCTCTGCTGGCTGTGGTGGGACTCTTCACTGTGGTGAGGCATGATGCTGAGCTGCGGGTACCCTCACCCACTGAGGAGCCCTATGCCCCTGAGCTGTAACCCCACTCCAAGACAAAATAGCTGGGACAGACTCTTGAATCCCAACTATCCAGGATTGTACAGATCTCTCTGTGACTGACTTTGTGGCTGTCCTGTGGCTTCTCCTGCCACTGCTTTGTGTTTGGGACGACATGATGGGGGTGATGGACTGGAAAGAAGGTGCCAAAAGTTGCCTCTGTGTTACTCCTATTTAGAAAATAAATACTTTTAAACGATCTTTGCTTTGATTTACTCATCCTTACCTGTAGCCTTCTCAGTAGTTTCTGGTGAGTGGGCAGCTAGAGGTTTTTGTTTTTTGTTTTTTGAGATGGAGTCTCACTCTGTCACCCAGGCTGGAGTGCAATGCTGTGATCTTGGCTTACTGCAACCTCTGTCTCCTGGGCTCAGGTGATTCTCCAGCATCAGCCTCATGAGTAGCTGGGATTACAGGTGCCTGCTACCATACCCAGGTAATTTTTGGTTTTTGTTTTATTTTTTGAGATGGAGTTGCACCCTTGTTGCTGCCCAGGCTAGAGTGCAGTGGTGCAAGCTCAGCTCACCACAACCTCTACCTCCCAGGTTCAAGTGATTCTCCTGTCTCAGCCCCCTGAGTAGCTGGGATTACAGGCATGCGCCACCACACCTGGCTAATTTTTGTATTTTTAGTAGGGATGGGATTTCTTCATGTTGGTCAAGCTGGTATCGAACACCTGACCTCAGGTGATCTGTTCTCCTTGGCCTCCCAAAGTGCTGGGATTACAGGAGTGAGCCACCGCACCCAGCCATTTCTGTATTTTTAATAGAGATGGAGTTTCACCATGTTGATCAGTCTGGTCTCAAACTCCTGACTTCAGGTGATCCACTCGCCTCAGCCTCCCAAAGTGTTGGGATTACAGGCATGAGCCACCGTACCTAGGCCAGCTAAAGGTTTTGAGGTGGGATTATCAGCAAAAGGTTTCTGTTTCTAACTTCTCCAAGACTGTCTCCATCTCAAACTGAGAACTATGGAATTGCTGTCAGCAGAGCTGTGTGGGAAGGGCCTGAGGCTCCTAGGTCCTCCACATTCCTTTGTTGGGGGACAGGCACTCTCCCCAGTTGTCACGCAAAACCCTTGCTCCACATCCAGGGTAAGATGATCTCAGGAGCACATGAAGTAGATGCCCAATATGCCAGGCCACTGAGCAAAGATTCCAGGAGCTTGTGGGCTGCTGCTGTGATCACCCCTTGGGCAAAGCCAGGCCCTTCCTACCAAAGTAAGCTTGCAGCTCAGCATAGGCCTGCGGCCTGCCCTTTACTTCTGTGGCTATGAATGCACCATTTGTCCAGCATCATCTGGGTCTACCAGATCCTGTATCCCTGTGTGAAACCGAAGTGAAAGGCTGCCATGGGGGGAGTGGTGCATGGCTGAGGGACTAGGACATCTTGTCTGTACCTGACTCTCCCTCACCCAGCCTGAATGAGGGTGAGGGAGCCATCAGGGCAGGAAACCTTACTAGTAAGCCAGTTCTGTGGGTCCCTCCCTGCCTCACCCCTGATTGTATCTGCCTTTCCTCCTCCCACCAAAACCTGGGCTTCTCAGGGGAAGCACAGCCAGCTTTAAGAAGGGTGGGGAGGGAAGAAAGGTAGTCTCAAGGGTGTATCCTGGAATTAGCTTGAGATGGGCATGGGGGATACCTACCCCTTCTGGAAAGGAGTTGAAGACCTTTCCTTGGGTCTCAGACTACTTCTCAGACAGGAAGATGCAGGATGTTCTAAGACCTGCAGGTCCCAACCTGTGTGGAAAGATAGCATCAGCAGGTGCTGGTGGAATGCAGGGTGGAAGGGCTTCTGCAGGGTGAGGCCAAGGGGAGGAAATAGGTGGTGGTCTCAGATCCCTACTCTGACGAGAAAAAACATGTTCCCCACCCAGGCTTCAGGGAACAGAGGTTAAGGTTAAGTAAGAAAAACAGGTATTAGCCGGGTGTGGTGGCTTACACCTGTAATCCCAGCACTTTGAGAGGGAAAGGCAGGCAGATCTCTTGAGCCCAGGAGTTTGAGACCAGCCTGGGCAACATGGCAAAACCCCATCTCTAAAAAAGAAATACAAAAATTAGCTGTGTGTAGTGCCGTGTACCCATAGTCCAAACTGCTTGGGAGGCTGAGGTGGGGAGTATCAATTGAGCCTGGGAGATTGAGGCTGTAGGGAGTAATGATTGAGCCATGCCACTGCACTCCAGCCAGGGCAACAAAGTGAGACCCTGTCTCAAAAACAAAAACAAAAAAAGAAAAGGTATCTTTTTCGTTTTTTATTTCTTTTTATACCCAGATAGCCCAACAGAGTTGGGCTATCTGGGGACCAACAGCCTGAGAGTCTGCGGGGCTTGCAGCTCTCCAGGACTGAAGGCCAAAAAGGTATCTTTTACTTCCCTACCCCCGCCACCTGTCATCTTGACTAAAGACAGAGTCTTGCATTAACTCCACTTCCTCTTTCTGCCCTGTTGGGCTAGACTTCGATATACTTTATAGTTATTTGTAGACTTTCTGTCTCTTTCTATCATGCTATGATCTTGAGGGGAAGAGGAAACAATCTTACTCACCTTTATCTCCTGCATATATACACATAAGTGTTTGCTTTCCCCATGGCTGTGCTCAGTGTGTATCTGGAGAGGAGACAGGCTAGCTCACACCTGGCTTTTCACGAGACACTTGATTTGTTGTTTTGGATGACAATAATTGTCATTATTATTGGTTTTTCTTTTATTTTGTTTTTGAGATGGGGTCTCACTCTGTCACCAAGGCTGGAGTGTGGTGGCATGATCACGGCTCACTGCAGCCTTGACCTGGGCTCAAGTGATCCTCCCAACTTAGCCTCCCGAATAGCAGGGACTACAGGCAGCACCACCGTACCTAGCTAATTTTTTTTTTTTTTTTTTTGTAGAGATAAGGGTCCCCCTTTTTTACCACATCTGGTCTGAAACTCCTGGGTTCAAGCAATCCTCCCTTCTTGGCCTCCCAAAGTGCTGGAATTACAGGTGTGAGCTACCACACTTGGCCCGACAGTAAGTATTTAGGGGCCCTCACATTCCTAAGTGATATGGAAATAGAGGAATAGGGGAGACAAACTGAGATTCCTTTAGCTTTGTCCCTGCTGAGCTTGCTTCAAAGGGGCTAGTGGCAAATAGAGTGGAGAGAGTTCTTTCCTGTCAGACTCACAATGTGTTAAGAGCTGGAAGGCATCTTAGAGATTGTCCATTTGGCCTTGAACTTCTTTTGTTTTTCTGAGATGGAGTCTCGCTCTGTCGCCCAGGCTGGAGTGCAGTGGTGAGATGTCTGCTCACTGTAACCTCCGCCTCCAGGTTTCAAGCAGTTGTCTGTCTCAGCCTCCTAAGTAGCTGGGATTACAAGCGCCTACCACCACGCCTAATCTTTGTATTTTTAGTAGAGACGGGTTTCACCATCTTGGCCAGGTTGGTCTTGAACTCCTGACCTTGTGATCTACCCGCCTTGGCCTCCCAAAGTGCTTGGATTACAGGCGTGAGCCACCGTGCCCGGCCAGACCGTAAACGTTTTTTATTGAGCACCTACTATACGCCATGTGTTTTATTGCTAGGTACTGGTGAATTTTATTTTATTTTTTTACCCAAGAGGAAAATCCACTTACAGGAAGCGAATAACTTGCCTAAGGGCATGTAGCAAGCGAGTGATAAAACTAACTTAAATCTTGCTTCTTATTGCCAACCCAGTGCCTTCTCTATGAACACATGCTGCCTCTGTCCCATGGGCCTTCACTTACCTGTTTTTTGGCCTCCAACCCTGCTTCTGCATCCCAAGCTCTGTCCCTGGAGAACAGCAAGAGAGTGGGAGCATTTGGCTGTCTGATCCACTTAGGGGTAGCTATCCACAGGATTCAAATGAGGGATTGGTTCACCAGGTGCACACTCCCTGCATAATGCTGTCTGTGATGCTCCACCGAGAAGCCCCATAGGGAAGTGATTAAGAATGTGGATCCAAGGCTGGGCTCGGTGGCTCACACCTGTAATCCCAGCACTTTGGGAGGCCAAGGTGGGTGATCACCTGAGGTCAGGAGTTCAAGACCAGCCTGGCCAACATGGTGAAACCCTGTCTCTACTAATAATATAAAAATTAGCTGGGTGTGGTGGCACATGCCTATAATCCCAGCTACTTGGGAGGCTGAGGCAGGAAAATTGCTTGAACCCAGGAGTCAGAGGTTGCAGTGAACCAACATCATACCATTGCACTCTAGCCTGGGCGAAAAGAGTGAAACTCCCATCTCAAAAAAAAAGAAAAGAATGTGGATTCAGAGCCCAACTCCCTGGTTCAAATCTGGCTCCACAACTCTGCCTCAGTTTCCTCATGTGTGAAATGGGGAGGATAGTATAGTTTCAACCCCTAAGGTTTCTGGTGAGGATGAAATGCATCATTATACTTAAGTGCTTAGAATAGTATTTGGCCCACAGTATAAGCACTACATAAGTGTTTGCTTTTATATTTTATTTTTTAATTTCTCCAATCCAGCTGAGCCTATCTGGATTTGAATGTGGGAATGAGTGGAAAAGGCTGTAATGGGGTGTAGAACTTTCCAATGCATCCCAGTGACTGGGGGATTCCCAGCAGTGTTTATCCTCGGTGCTGGCCCAGATGGACGTATGGAGCTATTTGAGAAGGCTTCTACTCTGGGGTATGTGAGCATCTGAGCTGGGTGTCAGCGTGTTCCACTTGAACTCATTTCCTCTTCCT
The DNA here is from genome assembly GCF_001604975.1 of Cebus imitator. Lineage (NCBI taxonomy): Eukaryota > Metazoa > Chordata > Mammalia > Primates > Cebidae > Cebus > Cebus imitator. Next base: position 858,266 of record NW_016107600.1, read on the forward strand.
CTAGTGGGAAGGTCAGCTTGGGGTTAGACTGGATACACACCACCATCTTTCACTAACAGGCTCCTGATTTTCTGAATTTCCATCCAGCTGGAAACATGATTATTTGATCTGGAGCTTTTAAGTGATCCTGAGGAGAGAAGAGAAACATCCCAAGGACCCAGAAACCAATGGACGAGGAGGCAGGAGGCCTGGGGCAGGAAGACAGTACAGGGTTCTGAGGCCTGGAGGATGACCTTTTCCTGGAAACTCAGTCCCTGACCTGGGAGGGGAGTGGGCTGTTCCCAGCTAATGGTCAGCTGAGTCTAAGTCCACTCCTCATTGCTCTTCCCCTAACCCCAACCCTGTGGTTTTCCCTGTCCTTTTTATTATTTTCTGCCATCACCTCCCCATAGAACCACAGAGTGGAAATGTAGCACAAACAAATATGTCATGCTTGGGATCAGATCTGATGTTATAAAAATACCTCACATCAAAACCAAAAATACCTCACATTAACTTTTTTTTCATAAAGTTATATGGCCTCATTGTAAAATGGTCAAATGTAAATATATATATGAAAATCAGTATGTGCTAATCATGTTATAGTAGCATATTAAAATACATATATTTATATTGCTATATAAATATACAGTTGACCCTTGAACAATAGCAAGCCACTGACCCCTGGTGCAGTTCAAAATCTGTGCATGACTTTTTTTTTTTTTTTTTTT
>NW_016107600.1:860330-862109 GCF_001604975.1 Cebus imitator
GGGGTTTCACCATGTTGACCAGGATGGTCTCGATCTCTTGACCTCGTGATCCACCCGCCTCGGCCTCCCAAAGTGCTGGGATTACAGGCTTGAGCCACCGCGCCCGGCCGCAAAATTATATTTTTAAAAGAGATGGGGTTTCACCATGTTGGTTAGGCTGGCCTCAAACTCCTGACCTCAGGTGATCTACCTGCCTCGGCCTCCTAAAGTGCTGGGATTACAGGTGGGAACCACCTCACCCAGCCACTTTAATTTTGTTAGCGATAAGAGTCTCATTCTGTTGCTCAAACTGAAGCCCAATGGCAAGATCATAGGTCATGGCAGTCTTAAACTTCTGGGCTCAAGCAGTTCTCCCATTTCAGCCTCCTGAGTGGCTGTGACGACAGGCTTTGGAGCAAACATACCTGGCTAATTCTTAAACTTCTTGTCAAGATGGAGTCCTGCTATGTTGCCTAGGTTGGTCTCAAACTCCTGGCCTCAAGTGATCCTCCTGCCTCTGTCCTCCAAGTAGTTGGGATTATAGATGCAAGCCACCGTGCCCAGTGATTTTGTATAACTTTTTTTTTTTTCCTAAGACAGAGTATCTCTCTGTCACCCAGACTGGAGTGCAATAGTGTGATCCTGGCTCTCTGCAACCTCCACTTCCCAGGTTCAAGTGATTCTCCTGCCTCAGTGTCCTGAGTGGCTGGGATTACAGGCATGAGCCGTCATGCCCAGCTAATTTTTGCATTTTTAGTATTTTTGTATTTTTGCCAAGTTGGCCGGGCTGGTCTCAAACTCCTGACCTCAAGTGATTGTGCCCGACCTTAGGCCTTTTTTGTTGTTGTTGTTGTTTAGTCGGAGTTTCACTCTGTCACCCAGGCTGGAGTGCAATGGCATGATCTTGGCTCACTGCAACCTCTGCCTCCGGGTTCAAGCAATTCTCCTGCCTCAGCCTCCCATGTAGTTGGAATTATAGGCGTGCGCCACCACACCTGGCTATTTTTGTATTCTTATTTTATTTTATTTATTTATTTTTGAGACGGAGTCTCGCTCTGTCACCCAGACTGGAATACAGTGGTGCAATCTCGGCTCACTGCAACCTCTGCCTCCTGGTTTCAAGCAATTCTCTGCCTCAGCCTCCTTAGTAGCTGGAATTACAGGCAACCACCACCACACCCAGCTAATTTTTGTATTTTTAGTAGAGATGGGGTTTCATCATCATGACCAGGCTGGTCTTGAGCTCCTGACCTCATGATCCATCTGCCTCGGCCTCCCAAAGTTCTGGGATTACAGGCGTGAGCCACCATGTACCCAGCTGCATATAACTTTTGACTCCCCAACAACCTAGCTACTAATAGCCTACTGTTGACCTAAAGCCTTACCAATAAATAATATAAACAGCTGATTAACACATATTCTGTAATATATATTATATTCTATATCCTTACAATAAAGTAAGCTAGAGAAAACAACGTTATTTAAAAAATCACATGCCAGGCAAGGTGGCTCACACCTGTAATCCCAGCACTTTGGGAGGCCAAGGTGAGCGGAACACTCAAGGGCAGGAGTTTGAGAACAGCCTGGCCAACATGACAAAACTCCATCTCTACAAAAAATACAAAAAAATTAGCTGGGCATGGTGGCTGATGCCTGTAATCCCAGCTACTTGGGAGGCTGAGGAAGCCGAATTGCTTGAGCCCAGGAGGTGGAGGTTGTAGTGTGCTGAGATCATGTGCGCCACTGCACTCCAGCCTGGAAAAAAGAGTAAGACTCTGTCTTAAAAAAAAAAAAAAAAAA
>NW_016107600.1:862119-870158 GCF_001604975.1 Cebus imitator
AAAAAAAAAAAAAAAAAAAAAAAAAAAAAAAAAACCCAGAGAAAAGAAAATCAGGAGGACTCCTATCATAAGGAAAATATATTTACTACTCATTAAGTGGAAGCGGATCATTATCCTCATTGTCTTCACGTTGAGTAGAATCAGGAGGAGGAAGAGGAAGGGTTGGTCTTGTTATCTCGGCAGTGGCAGAAGTGGAAGAAAATCCTCATATAAGTTCACCTCTGCAGTTAAAGCCTGTATTGTTCAAGAGTGAACTGTACTATAAATATACATATATGCATGAAGAAATATAAAATGTAAAAAAAGACAGGCTTCCTTAATCTTGCCCATCAGAGATTACTACTGTTAAATGTTTGGGGTCTAGACTAGCAGCAGATTTAATATCAGTCATTTTGTTTTGTTTTGTTTTTTGAGATGGAGTTTTGCTCTTGTTGCCCAGGCTGGAGTGCAGTGGCTTGATCTCGGCTCATTGCAACCTCCACCTCCCGGCTTCAAGTGATTCTCCTGCCTCAGTTTCCCGAGTAACTGGGATTATAGACATATGACACCACACCCATTCCAATTTTGTATTTTTTAGTAGAGACAGAGTTTCTCCATGTTGATCAGGCTGGTCTCAAACTCCTGACCTCAGGTGATCCGCCTGCCTTGTCCTCCCAAAGTGCTAGGATTACAGGTGTGAGCCACCACGCCCGGCCCCCTAGTCTTTTTTTTTAAAGACAGAGTCTCATTCTGCTCACTCTGTCACTTGTGTGTTGGTGTGTTCTTGGCTCACAGCAACTTTTGCCTCCCAGGTTGAATTAATTCTCATGTCTTTTTTTTTGACATGGATTCTTGCTTTGTCGCCAGGCGCCAGGCTGGAGTGCAGTGGCATGATCTCGGCTCACTGCAACCTCTCCCTCCTAGGTTAAAGTGATTCTCCTGCCTCAGCCTCCTGAGTAGCTGAGATTACAGGCTTGCGCCACCATACCTGGCTAATTTTGTATTTTTAGTAGATACAGGGTTTCTCCGTGTTGGTCAGGTTGATCTGGAATTCCCAACCTGATGATCCACTGGCCTCAGCCTCCCAAAGTGGTGGGATTACAGGTGTGATCCACTGTACCTACCCTTTATTTTTTATTATACTTTAAGTTCTGGGATACATGTGCAGAACGTGCAGGTTTGTTACATAGGTATACACACCTATGCCATGGTGGTTTGCTGCACCCATCAACACATTATCTACATTAGGTATTTCTCCTAATGGTTTCCCTCCCATAGTCCCCCAAACCCCCAATAGACCCCAGAGTGTGATGTCCCCCTCCCTGTGTCCACCTGTTCTCATTGTTCAGCTCCCTCATGAGTGAGAACATGTGGTGTTCGGTTTTCTCTTCCTGTGTTAGTTTGCTGAAAATGATGGTTCCAGTTTCAACCATGTCCCTGCAAAGGACATGATCTCATCCTTTTTTAGGGTTGCATAGTATTCCATGGTGTATATGTACTATTATTATTATTACTTTTTTGAGACAGAGTCTCGCACTGTTGCCAGGCTGTAGTGCAGTGGCACGCTCTCGGCTTACTGAAATCTCCGCCTCCTGGGTTCAAGCAATTCTCCTGCGTCAGCCTCCCAGGTAGCTAGGACTACAGGTGTGGCCATCATGCCCAGCTAATTTTTGTATTTTTAGTAGAGCTGGGGGGGTTCGCCATGTTGGCCAGGATGGTCTCAATCTCCTCACCTCGTGATCCGCCGGCCTCAGCCTCCTCCCAAAGTGCTGGGATTACAGGCATGAGCCACTGCGCCAGGCCTATTATTATTATTACTTTAGACTAAGTCTCTCTCTTGTCACCCAGGCTGGAGTGCAATGGTGTGATCTCAGCTCACTACAGCCTCTGCCTCCTGAGTTTGTTTTGTTTTGTTTTCTGAGACGGAGTTTCACTCTTGTTACCCAGGCTGGAGTGCAATGGCGCGATCTTGGCTCACTGCAACCTCCACCTCCTTAGTTCAAGCAATTCTGCCTCAGCCTCCCAAGTAGCTGGAACTACAGGCGCACACCACCATGCCCAGCTAATTTTTGTATTTTTAGTAGAGACAGGGTTCCACCATGTTGACCAGGATGGTCTCCATCTCTTGACCTTGTGATCCACCCGCCTCGGCCTCCCAAAGTGCTGGGATTACAGGTGTGAGCCCCCGCGCCCGGCCACCTCCTGGGTTTAAGCGATTCTCCTGCCACAGCCTTCCAAGTAGCTGGGATTACAGGCACCCACCACCACGCCTGGCTGATTTTTGTATTTTTAGTACAGACAGGGGTTTCACCATGTTGGCCAGGCGTGTCTCAAACTCCTAACCTCAGGTGATCTGCCCGCCTCAACCTCCCAAAGTGATGGGATTACAGGTGTGAGCCAGCACACCTGGACTTCATTTCTATACTTTAAAAAAGTAGGTATAATAAAATACATTGGGTAAAAGTCCTAGAATGCTTGCTAAACAACATGTAAATTAACACTGATAGCTAAGGTGTAAACAAGAGGAACTGTGTAATGTGATGAATAATTTTTTTTTAATGTTTTTTTTTTTTTGAGACTGAGTCTTGCTCTGTCACCCAAGCTGGAGTGCAGTGGCGGGATCTCAGCTTGCTGCAACCTCAGCTTCCCAAGTTCAAGCAATCCTCCCAAGTAGCTGGGACTACGGGCCCCCCACACCACGCCTGGCTAATTTTTGTATTTTTAGTAGATACGGTTTTTCACCATATTGGCCAGGCTGGTCTTGAACTCCTGGCCTCAAGTGATCCACCCGCCTCAGCCTCCCAAAGTGCTGGGATTACAGGCATGAGCCACCGTACCCAGCCTTCTTTTCTTTTTTTTACAAAAATAATCTTCCCAGTTAGATTCGCAATTCATAAAAGAGCTCTAAAATGATGGAGAAGGATAAATTATCCAGTAGAGTTCATTAAGCTGATAACCAGTTTTGAGCTGAATTCTTTGGTAAAGGGAGGAAAGAGAAAAAGAGACAGCTTAAAGAAAAAAGAAAAAGAAAGCAAAACAAAAAAAGAGACAGCTTAATCTGTGTTTGGGGAAGTGGTTAGTACTTAGGAAACATAAGCCATTGAAGACTGTGAAATATCCCAAGGGATGAATTTCCATAGTTCTTCCGGCCACTCCCACCCCACCCACTACTCTCTATCCCCCATCAAAGAGCACCAGATCTTACCGTTCTCATACAACCAATGGAAGGAGTAAAGGGTAAGGCTGGAAGGCAGAGAGAGAGAGAGAGCCGGAGGTCGCCAAGGGTATTCATTTTAGTTCCCCTAGAAAACTATCTTTAAAAAATTTTGTTGGAAGGTGGGCGTGGCGGTGCATGCCTGTAGTCTCAGCACTTTGGGAGGCCGAGGAGGGAGGATCACTTAAGCCTGGGAGTTCGAGGCTGCAGTGAGCTGTGATCCTGCCACTGCACTCCAGCCTGTGTGTCAGAGAAAAGAAAAAAAATTCAAAAGAAAAAAGAAAAAAAAATTCATAGAAGTCTACACCCTTTTTTTCTAGAAACCCGAACCGCGTGAGTTCCCAACTAAGTTCTTTTTGTTGTCATTTCTCTTCTTTCGAAACTTAAACTCAGGCCGGGCGCGGTGGCTCACACCTGTAATCCCAGCACTTTGGGAGGCCGAGGCAGGCAGATCACAAGGTCAAGAGTTCGAGACAAGCCTGGCCAACATGGTGAAACCCCGTCTCTACTATAAATATAAAATAAAAAATTAGCTGGGCATGGTGGAGAGCGCCTGCAGTCCTAGCTACTCGGGAGGCTGAGGCAGGAAAATCGCTTGAACCAAGGAGGCGGCGGTTGCAGTGAGCCGAGATCGCACCACTGCACTCCAGCCTGGCTGACAGAGTGAGACTCCATTTCAGAAAAAACAAAAACAAAAACATAAACTCTTGCCTAATCTCTGAAGATAAAGAGAAGCAGGGAAAAGGCTGGCATTACCGATAGCGACTAAACGACGGGTAGCTGAGAAACTGAGCCTGAGCTCACACTGGAAAAAAGGGGGAAATCCGCGCCCCCAAGAGGCCTTAACGCACAAAGCAGCAAGAACCTCCAGGGCGCCGCGGGAGCGCGCAGCGCGGCGGGTAAACTACAACACCCAGCGTACCGCGCGCCCGGCGTTACGCCGCGCCCGCTCATTGGCCGCCGGGGATATTTGAAAGGAGGGGCTGGCGCGGAAAACGAAGATTACGTTTTGGATCCTCGCGGAGTACTGTCTGGGGGCTAAGTCCTGGACCTGGGAAAGGGGGCGGCTTTTGGGGCGGTGAGGCCAGAAGGGATTCGTGAGCGTGGGTACAAGCCGAGGTGAAGGGGATCCCCAGAGCTGACGCGAGGGGAGGCGGGGGTGGCTCCGGGAGGGAGTGTCGGGAGGCTTTGGGACGGCCCCGGGGCGCTGAAGGGCTGGGCCGAGGCCTCCGGGGTAGCGCGGCGAGTAGTGTGGCAACGAAGACGGGGATCTGCCCGGAGGAAGGAAGAGCGGAAACGTCAGTTTATAACGGGAACCCGGCGTCCCGGTGTGGGTTTTTTCCCCGATGAAATTTCAGACGTGATTCTTTACCTCCTTCCACGGCCTTCAGGCCTCTTCGCTTCCTCCAGTGAGCTTCATTAACAATCTTCACTAATTGGTCTTTTTTTCCCTAGCTCTCCAGTGTCATGAGGAACTTCAAAGGAGCCAACTTTGGGACTCTGCTAAGCAGCCAGAAGGAGGCTGAAGAGTTGCTGCCCGACTTGAAGGTGGGGGTGCTGCCTGGCTCGGAATACACCTGGCTTTCCCAACTGAGCTGTTTTGTGTTTGCCTTTTGAAGAGATGGATAAGTAGGGGACCCTCTCTGCGCAACCCTATTTCTAATTACTTTCTCTACCTCTTCTCTGCCTTTGCTAGCCCCATTCATATCTTACTCTACTCCTAGGAGTTCCTGTCCAAGCCTCCAGCTGGTTTTCCCAGCAGCCGGTCTGATGCTGAGAGGAGACAAGCTTGTGATGCCATCCTGAGGGCTTGCAACCAACAGCTGACTGCTAAGCTAGCTTGCCCTAGGCATCTGGGGAGCCTGCTGGAGCTGGCAGAGCTGGCCTGTGATGGCTACTTGGTATCTACCCCCCAGCGTCCTCCCCTCTACCTGGAACGAATTCTCTTCGTCTTGCTTCGGAATGCTGCTACACAAGGAAGCCCAGAGGCCACGCTCCGCCTTGCTCAGCCCCTCCATGACTGCTTGGTGCAGTGCTCTCGCCAGGCTGCTCCCCAGGACTATGAGGCTGTGGCTCGGGGCAGCTTTTCTCTGCTTTGGAAGGGGGCAGAAGCCCTGTTGGAACGGAGAGATGCATTCTCAGCACGGCTGAAGGCCTTGAGCTTCCTAGTACTCTTGGAGGATGAAAGTACTCCTTGTGAGATTCCTCACTTTGCTTCGCCAACAGCTTGTCGAGTGGTAGCTGCCCATCAGCTATTCGATGCCAGTGGGCATGGTCTAAATGAAGCAGATGCTGATTTCCTAGATGACCTGCTCTCCAGGCACGTGATCAGAACCTTGGTTGGGGAGACAGAGAGCTCTTCTGGGCTTCTTTCTCCCCAGAGGGCCCTCTGCCTCTTGGAGCTCACCTTGGAACACTGCCGTCGCCTTTGCTGGAGCCGCCACCATGACAAAGCCATCAGCGCAGTGGAGAAGGCTCATAGTTACCTACGGAACACCAATCTGGCCCCTAGCCTTCAGCTATGTCAGCTAGGGGTTGAACTGCTGCAGGTTGGGGAGGAAGGACCTCAGGCAGTGGCCCAGCTTCTGAAGAAGGCATCAGCTGTCCTGAGCAATAGTATGGAGGCACCGTCGCCCCCGCTTCGTGCATTGTATGAGAGTTGCCAGTTCTTCCTTTCAGGCCTGGAGCGAGGCACCAAGAGGCGCTATGGACTTGATGCTGTTCTGAACCTCTTTGCTTTTCTTGGAGGTTACTGTTCTCTTATGCAGCAGCTGCAGGATGATGGTGTGAGTTAAGGACCTGGAGGTAGGGTGGGGACATGGTCTGTGGACTCACTGCCAGCCTAGGATATTGGGCAAGATCTAGAAGTCCTGGCTCCCTCCTTGTTAGGCTGCTCTCTGGACTGTGCCTAGCCAGCTAGCAAGCAGTCTAGTTTATCCTGAGAGAGCAGCGGCCCTTTTGGATGTCCTTCTTCCTGCTCTCTGGGCTGTGTCAGCTCTCCAGGAGTACGGATTAGTCTTCAGCTTGGAGCCCTCTTTATCTCTGCTCCTCATACCAACCTTCCGCCTCTTTCCTCAGGTGTGTGGAGGCTCCTCCAAGCAACAGCAATCTTTTCTTCAGATGTACTTTCAGGGACTTCACCTCTACGCTGTGGTGGTGTATGACTTTGCACAAGGCTGTCAGGTACTGTCTGGGAATCAAGGAACCTGGACAAGGCTCATAGGGTCTGCGGTTGCTCCACTGCCCTCGAAGAGCTTTGGGGTTGCTTGGCTTTGGGTGTGGAGTGGGGTGGAGGTCGTCTTGGACCCAGCATGACTCGTCACCCTCAAGCCCTTCTTGTCCCTTCAGGTAGCTGGTTTGGCTGACCTGGACCAACTAGTGGAGAGTTGCAAATCTACCGTTGTCTGGATGCTGGAGGCCTTAGAGGGCCTGGCAGGCCAGGAGCTGACGGACTACATGGGGATGACTGGTTAGTGCCCTGGGTCTTAGAGTTCATGGGAGGGTCATCACCCACCAGGCAGGTGAATAGTACTTGCTGCATGGTTCTGACCACTGTGAGGGTTCCCTATGGTTCAAGGAGGCAGTGAAAGAAATTTATAAGTACCAGCTACTCTATATTTAACACCAGTAGAGAAGTGATGAGGCTAACTTTTTTTTTTTTTTTTTTTTTTTTGAGACGGAGCCTCACCCTGTTGTCCAGTTTGAAGTGCAGTGGTGTGATCTCAGCTCACTGCAACTCAGCCTCCCAGGTTCAAACAATTCTCACGCCTCAGTCACCTCAGTCTCCTCCTGAGTAGCTGGGATTACACGCACCCACCACCATGCCCAGCTAATTTTTGTATTTTTAGTAGATATGGGGTTTCACCATGTTGGCCAGGCTGGTCTCAAACTCCTGACCTCAAATGATCCACCTGCCTTGGCCTCCCAAAGTGCTGGGATTATAGGCGTGAATCACTGCACCTGGCCGAGGCTAATTTATAACAGTGGACACTGTTGCCTCGACTGGAATCTAACTTGGCGTTTAACAGTTGTACGTGATATGCAACCTTAGGAACTTTCAATATATTTTTAATTTTTTAAAATGTTTTGTTTATTTTTTCTCTTTCTTCACTTACCAGAATCCAGAAGTCATTACAAATGACCTTTCTGTATATTTAAGTGGTTTGATTTTGGGTTTTTTTGAGACAAGATCTTTGTCACCTAGGCTAGAGTTCACTGGCACAATCACAGCTCAACACAGTCTTGGACTCAAGAGTCTTGAGTCTCCTGGACTCAAGCTGGGGTTACAGGTGTGAGCCACCGCACCTGGCTGACCCCGTCTTTTAAAAAAAAAAAATTATATATTTCCACTCACTGCTACCTCTGCCTCCTGGGCTCAAGTGGTTCTCCTGCCTCAGCCTCCCGAGTAGTTGGTATTACAGGCGCCCGCCACCGCACCTGGATAATTTTTGTATTTTTAGTAGAGACAGGGTTTCACCATGTTGGTCCGGCTGGTCTTGAACTCCTGACCTCAGGTGATCCGCACACTCGGCCTCCCAAAGCTGGGATTACAGGCGTGAGCTGCCGCACCCGGCCCATAACCAACATTTAAGTCAAGTAACAGACTTATGGCCCAGAAAATCCTTCCTTGGGTGCCTTTTCAAACCCCACTAACAATCACTATCCTAATAGCTTTTCCGGTTTTGTTGTTAAGACAGAGTCTCTGTTGCCCAGGCTAGAGTGCAGTGGCATGATCTCAGCTCACTGCAACCTCCACCTCCTGTGCTCAAGCAATTCTGCTGCCTCAGCCTCCTGAGTAGTTAGGATTACAGGTGCACACTTCTCTGCTAATTATTGTGGGGTTTTT
>NW_016107600.1:870529-873100 GCF_001604975.1 Cebus imitator
AGAGACGGGGTTTCACCATGTTGACCAGGATGGTCTTGATCTCTTGACCTCGTGATCCACCCGCCTCGGCCTCCCACAGTGCTGGGATTACAGGCTTGAGCCACCGCGCCCGGCCGACCCAGCCCCATCATTTTAAAAAGCAAGTCCTGTTAGTTTAAACCTCATAATTCTAAGGTTTTCAGTCATGGGAAGGTTCTAAATAACTTTTTTTATTCTTAGTGGTTGAACCTAGCCATAGAGATAAAAATATAATTAGAAGTAACAAAAATTATTAGTATGAAAATTCTGGCCAGGTGTGATGGCTCAGGCCTGTAATCCCAGCACTTCGGGAGGCTGAAGTGGGCGGATCACCTGAGGTCAGGAGTTTGAGACCAGCCTGGCCAACACAGTGAAACGCTGTCTCTACTAAAAATACAAAATTAGCCAGGCATGGTAGGGCAATCCTGTAATCCCAGCTGCTACTTGGGAGGCAGAGGCAGGAGAATCGCCTGAACCTGTGAGATGGAGGTTGCAGTGAGCTGAGATCGCACCATTGCACTCCAGCCTGGGCAACAAGAGTGAAACTCCATCTCAAAAAAAAGAAAAAGAAAAATTCCTCCCACAGAGTACTGAAGATTGACCTTATTTTCTCTCAGTCATCTGTGTTGATAGCCAAGGAGCTGAATAAATATTATTTATTCATTCAGCAAATGTTAGTTAAGTACTCACTGTGTGCCGTGCACTATTTTGAGTACTTGGATGTGTCAGTAAATAAAACAAAGATCCCTTCCCTCACAGAGCCACATTCTAGTTTGGGGGAAAAGATAAACTCAGTGAATAAGTGAATTATCAACATATTAGAAAATGGTAAGAAATATGGGGGAAAAGGAAAAACAGAGCAGGATAAGATAGGGAATTGGGAGTCCAAGGTGCATGATGTGGGGCAAGTTACCACCTTAAATCAGGTGCTCAGAGTAGACCTAATTGAGAGGGTGACTGGAGGATGTGAGGGACTTAGCCATGTGGGTACCAGGAAAAGAACATCCCTGGCAGAAGAAACACCCAATGCCAGGGCCCTGAGGCAGGAGAGGTCTGGTTTGTACAACAAGTGCAGATGGGCTGAGTGGTGTGGGTTCACCATACTAGAATGAAGGCATGGGCCTATTTGGAGCAGGAAGAGGACAGCTGCCCCTTCCTCACTCCTAGCAGTAGGGGTTCCTGTCTGATTTGGAAGCTGCTGAGCTGACCACAGATTGAGGCTCTCTCTGGTGCCTCTCCAGGAGGAGAGCGTGGTGGGAGCATTCCTACGGTCAATTGTCCCTTTTCTCCCCTGCAGCTTCTTACACCAGTAACTTGGCCTATAGCTTCTACAGTCACAAGCTCTATGCCGAGGCCTGTGCCATCTCCGAGCCGCTCTGTCAGCACCTGGGTTTGGTGAAGCCAGGCACTTATCCTGAGGTGCCTCCTGAGAAGGTACAAGGGAATGAGAAGTACAGGAGGGGAGCTTATGTGGTGGGGGGCTTGGGTAGCAGGAAAGGGCCTAGCCAGCACCCTGCCTTGGAGTGGGGTGTTAGTAGCAGCATGTTGGCACCAGTATCTGAAGCAGTGTTTCCCAAACCTCACTGGACTGTTACTTAGTGTTTTTCTTTAGATTGACTCACTTTTTTTTTTTTTTTTTTGAAATGAGTCTCACTCTTTCCCCCAAGATGGAATGTAGTGGCTTTATCTTAGCTTACTGCAACCTCCACCTCCCGGGTTCAAGCAATTCTCCTGCCTCAGCCTCCCAAGTAGCAGCTGGGATTACAGGCTTGCCCTACAATGCCCGGCTAATTTTTGTAGTTTTTGTAGAGATGAGATTTCACCATGTTGGTTGGCCAGGCTAGTCTCAGACTCCTGACCTCAGGTGATCCGCCTGCCTCGGCCTCCCAAAGTGCTGGGATTACAGATGTAAGCCACTGCATCCAGCCTGACTCACTTTTTATATTTAGCCTGGTCCTGAGCTACTGGTTTCCAGCTGAGCTGCATATTAGAATCACCTGAGTAACCTTTAAAGCAATTCTAATGCCCCAAGTTAATTGCATCAGAATCTCTAGTGCTTGCTGAGTGTGCTGGCTTACACCTGTAATCCCAGCACTTTGGGAGACCAAGGCAGGTGGATCACCTGAGGTCCAGACTTTGAGACCAGCCTGGCCAACATGGTGAAACCCTGTCTCTACTAAAAATACAAAAAGTATCTGGATGTGGTGGCATGTGCCAGTAATCCCAGCTACTCAGGAAGCTGATGCAGGAGAATCGCTTGAACCCGGGAGGTGGAGGTTGTACTGAGCCGAGATCGTGCTACTGCACTCCAGCCTGGGCAACAGAGTGAAACTCCATCTCAAAAAAAAACAAGACTCTAGTGCTGGAGCCCAGGCATCTGAATATTTTCAAAGATCCCCCCAGATGGTCCTTGGAGCAACCAGAGTTAGATCCAGTGTTCTTAAGCAAAAATACCTGTGAACTGCCGGGCGCGGTGGCTCAAGCCTGTAATCCCAGCACTTTGGGAGGCCGAGGCGGGTGGATCACGAGGTCAAGAGATCGAGACCATCCTGG
>NW_016107600.1:873125-878216 GCF_001604975.1 Cebus imitator
ACTACAAAAAATTAGCTGGGCATGGTGGCGCGTGCCTGTAATCCCAACTACTCAGGAGGCTGAGGCAGGAGAATTGCCTGAACCCAGGACGCAGAGGTTGCGGTGAGCCCAGATGGCGCCACTACACTCCAGCCTGGGTAACAAGAGCGAAACTCCGTCTCAAAAAAAAAAAAAAAAAAAAAAAAAAAAAAACAACAAAAAAAAAAAAAAAAAAAAAAAAAAAAAAAAAATACCTGTGAACTGATGCATTGGCGGGATTGGCAAGCAAGATGGGTCATAGAGAGGCTTGGGTTTCATCTTGACTGAGGTGATGAACCTCCAAAGGATTTAAGTGGAGGCATGACAGCAGACAGGTGTTTTGGATTTCCCTGTGATGAATGGAGTTCAGGAGACAAAACTGGGTAATCAGGCTGCCCATAGCAGCCTAGATGAGGAAGGGTGGACTGAACCGAAGCAGCTGCATGAGGGATGGAATGCAGTGGATGGGTGCAAGAAGCCAGGGATTAACCTAGTAGGTGACTGGCTGGGATGGGGAGTCAGAGAAGGGAACATCAGAAATGGCCCCACATTTCTGACTCAGGAGAAGCAGGTTTTCAAGGGTGTGGTTGATGAACATGGGGGTGGAGTGCATTGGAGCCTCTGAATTGAAGGCACTGAGCAATTCATTCTTAGGGATCTGCTGCCTTGGGGTGGGGGTGATGCAGGAGGCCCACCTGCTAACCCTGCCCCTCCATGTGGTTATGCGCCTATGCACGCACATCCCTTCCACCATGCACACTCACTGGTTCCTCTCCAGTCTGGTCTGTTCCCTTTCTCTGGTCAGTTGCACAGGTGCTTCCGGCTGCAAGTAGAGAGTTTGAAGAAACTGGGTAAACAGGCCCAGGGCTGCAAGATGGTGACTTTGTGGCTGGCAGCCCTGCAACCCTGTAGCCCTGAACACATGGCTGAGCCAGTCACCTTCTGGGTTCGGGTCAAGATGGATGCAGCCAAGGCTGGAGACAAGGAGCTACAGCTAAAGTGAGTTAGGGGCTGGGTGCGGTGGCTCATGCCTGTAATCCCAGCACTTTGGGATGCCAGGGTGGGTGGATCACTTGAGGTTAGGAGTTTGAGACCAGCCTGGCCAACATGGTGAAACCTGTCTATACTAAAAATACAAAAATTAGCCAGGTATGGTGGCACACTCCTGTAATCCCAGCTACTCAGGAGGCTGAGGCAGGAGAATCGCTTGAACCAGGAGGCAGAGTTTGCAGTGAGCCAAGATTGCGCCACTGCACTCCAGCCTGGAGGCAGACTCTGTCTCAAAAGGGAGTTGGGGAGGGGGTCAACCATGTTTGGCCCATGAATGGGTTGGCTTTTGGTAATCATGGTCATGTCCTTTCATCTTTATGTCTGGCCAGTAAAGACAATAATTCCTTCATTCATTAGTTATTCATTGAGTGCCTACTATATGCTAGCCACTGTGCTAGGTACTTGGTGGTATAGTGGCGGCAATGTTCTTGCTTTCATGGAGCTTATATTCTACTTGGGGAGATATTTTTTTAAAGTGCATTTTATATCTTCTGTTTTAAAAAAAATTTTTTTATAGAGACAAGGTCTTACTATGTTGCCTAGGCTGGTCTTGAACTCCTGAGCTCAAGTGATCCTCCTACTTTGGCCTCTCAAAGTGCTAGGATTACAGGCATGAGCCAACATGCCCCGCCTTCATGTATGCTCTATGAAAACAGTTAAACAGAGTGATTTGCCAAAAGAGGGAACAAGTTTAGGTGGGTTATTTAGGAAAGCCCTCTTTGAAGAAATGATAGATGAGACCTGCGGATGTGAAGGAATCTACTCTATAAAGATCTCAGGGAGCCTGGGCAACATAGCAAGACCTTGTCTCTACTTAAAAAAAAAATTAGCCAAATGTGGTGGCATGAACCTATAGTCTACTTATACCTAGTTAGGAGGCTGAAGTGGGAGGATCACTTAAGCCTGGAAGACAGATGCTGCAGTGAACCGTGTTCACGCCATTGCACTCCATCCTGGGCAACAGAGTGAGACTGTCTCAAAAAAAAGATCTCCAGGAAGGGAATTCCTTGCAGAGGGAGTAGTAAATACAAAGACTGCAAGGTGGGAACGAGCTTGGGAACGTGCCTGAGAAAGCCAGCATGCCGGGGGTAGTAGAACAATGGTATAGAATGGGGAGCCATATGGAATGGAGGTGGTCAAGGTGGGAAGAGGCCAGGTCACACAGGGCCTTATAGGCCATGTTCAGGGCTTTGGAAATGATTCCTAGTGGGAGCCCACTGCAGTTTGTTAAACAGGGGAGCAATGCAATCTGATTTAGGTTTTGAAAGCCGTGACTGAAACTTACTGAGCTTTCAGCAAGCCAAAGCTGGGGCTTCTCACATGGGAGCAGAGGCTTTGTACCTCCTGGGCTCCACCCTGGTGCTGAGCATGCCCTCCCTCAGGACTCTGCGAGACAGCCTAAGTGGCTGGGACCCGGAGACCCTGGCCCTCCTGCTGAGGGAGGAGCTGCAGGCCTACAAGGCAGTGCGGGCCAACACTGGACAGGAACGCTTCAACATCATCTGTGACCTCCTGGAGCTGAGCCCCGAGGAGACACCAGCTGGGGCCTGGGCACGAGCCACCCACCTGGTGGAACTGGCTCAGGTGCTGTGCTACCACAACTTTGCCCAGCAGGCCAACTGGTAAGGAGTAGTAGCTGGGGAGGTCACTCTTGCTCCTTGCCCTAGGTCCTCTCGCCCTCTTCAGAACCAGTGTCTGTCTCCACATCCCTGAGTGCTCCCTTCATCTTGTGGCCACGGGAGCACATGCAAAGGGCCAGGCCAGCTGTTCTGTAGCCGGCCCTTCCCAGGGCGCAGTGGCAGGTACTTGTAGCAGGCCCAGCTTAAGCACATCCTCTCCCTGCAGCTCTGCTCTGGATGCTATCTGGGAAGCCCTGCAGCTTCTGGAGTCTGTGAGGCCTGAGGCCCAGGCCAGAGATCAGCTTCTGGACGATAAAGCACAGGCCTTGCTGTGGCTTTACATCTGTACTCTGGAAGCCAAAATGCAGGAAGTGAGTGTGGCTGCTGTGGGGTTCAGCAGAACTGGGTGTAGGAATTACTGTCCCTGGGCCCCCAGCAAGTTGGTTGGTACCAGCCCTGGTTTTTTTGTTTTTATTTTTAGAAATGGGGTCTCTCTGTGGCCCAGGCTGGCCTTGAACTCCTGGTCTCAAACAATCCTCCCACCTCAGCCTGCTGAGTAGCCAGGACTATAGGCACATACCACTGTGCCCTGTTTTATACCCCAATCTTCCAATCCAGGGTATCGAGCGGGATCGGAGAGCCCAGGTCCCTGGTAACTTGGAGGAATTTGAAATCAATGACCTGAACTATGAAGATAAACTCCAGGAAGATCGTTTCCTATACAGTAAAATTGCCTTCAACCTGGCTGCAGATGCTGGTGAGTGGTAAATGTAGTGTGGCATGGGCATCTCCATGGCTTCCTGAGTGGAACGGGACTCCTGGTGAGGGAGAGCCTGAGCTTGTAGGGTAGGAGTTTGTGGAAGCAGCAGGAGGTTGGCGTAAAGGGCAGAGGATGTTATAGAGAAAGGCAAGTTCTCTCCAGATGGCCCATGCTGAGAGAGCCAGTCTTTTTCTTCTGGCTTAACAGCTCAATCCAAATGCCTGGACCAAGCCCTGGCCCTTTGGAAGGAGCTGCTTACAAAGGGGCAGTCCCCAGCTGTGCGATGTCTCCAGCAGACAGCAGCCTCACTGCAGATCCTAGCGGCCCTCTACCAACTGGTGGCAAAGGTAATGGGGCAGGGCATCGAGGGGGGACCCATTTAAAAAAAGGACTAAACCCGAAACAGCACCTTGGCCTTCTTTGGCCTGTGAGCCTGCTGAGAAGTCATGAAAGTCAATGGTCAAGCACAGGGCTGTATCACCAGTCTTCTCTTTTTTTTTTTTTTTTTTTTTGGAGACAGAGTCTCACTCTCACCAGGCGCCAGTCTGGACTGCAGTGGCGTGATCTTGGCTCACTGCAACCTCTGCCTTCCAGGTTCAAGCAATTCTGCCTCAGCCTCCAGAGTAGCTGGGACTACAGGCACGCCCCACCACACCCAGTTAATTTTTGTATTTAAGTAGAGACGAGGTTTCACCATGTTGGCCAGGATGGTCTCGATCTCTTGACCCTGTGATCCGCCCACCTCGGCCTCCCAAAGTGCTAGGATTACAGGCATGAGCCACCAGGCCTGGCGACCAGTCTTATCTTAAATCCCAGCTCCCTCATTTATTAATGTATGGCCTCAGGCAAGTTGCTTAACCTTCTAAGCCCAAGTTTCTTTGTCTCTAAAACAGGGGCCATATTACTGCCTGTGGAGTTATTCAGTGAGGCAATGCATGGAAGATATATTGTGTAAATGGTGTCCTCAAATGTTAGCTTTAGTCTGGACAACATGGTGAAACCCCATCTCTACAAGAAACTTAAAAAAATTAGGCCGGCACAGTGGCACGTGCCTGTAATCTGTAATCCCAGCTACTCTAGGGTGTCTGAGGCAGGAGAACCGCTGGAACCAGCAGTGCGCCTAGATTGTGCCACTGTACTCTAGCCTGGGGGACAGAGCAAGATGCTGTTTCATTTTTTAAAAAGCTAGCTTTAATTGTTAGATGATTTGTTACCTGTCAGAAAAATACATAGATGGTTGGTTGGTTTGTTTTTGAGAGACAGAGTGTCGCTCTGTTGCCAGGCTGGAGTGCAATGGCATGATCACAGCTCACTGCAACCTCTACCTTCTGGATTCAAGAGATTCTCCTGCCTCAGCCTCCCCAATAGCTGGGATTACAGGCACATGCCACCACACCCAGCTAATTTTTGTATTTTTAGTAAAGACGGGGTTTTACTGTGTTGGCCAGGATGGTCTTGATCTTCTGATCTCCTGATCCTCCCAGCTTGGCTTCCCAAAGTGCTGGGATTGCAGGTGTGAGCCACCGCACCCAGGCCCATAGATGCCTTTGGACACAATTTTACATTCTTAACATTCTTATGTGTACCTTTTTTTTTTTTTTTTTGAGATGCATTCATAAAACAACAGCATTAGAATATTGTGCT
>NW_016107600.1:878304-883812 GCF_001604975.1 Cebus imitator
CTCCTGGGTTCAAGTGATTCTCCTGCCTCAGCCTCCTGAGTAGCTGGGACTACAGGCGCATGACCACTTCTGGCTACCTTTTTGTATTTTTAGTACAGATGAGGTTTCACCATGTTGGCCAGGCTGGTTTCAAACTCCTGGCCTCAGGTGAGGCACCTCAGCCTCCCAAAGTGCTGGGATTATAGGTGTAGGCCACTGTGCCCCGCCTTTTTTTTTTCTTTCTTCTCCTTGAGACAGTCTTGCTCTGTCACCCAGGCTGGAGTGCGGTGGCGCGATGTCAGCTCACTACAACCTCTACCTCCTGGGTTCAAGGGATTCTCCCAGTTCTCTCAGCCTCCTGAGTAGCTGGGACTATAGGTACGCACAACCACGCCCTGCTAATTTTTGTATTATTGGTAGAGATGGGGTTTTACCATGTGGGCCAGGCTGGTATTGAACTCCTGACCTCAGGTGATCCGCCTGCCTCTGCCTCTCAAAGTGCTGTGATTACAGGTGTGAGCCACCTGCCTGGCCTTATATGTACATTCTTATTTCTGGGACTTTCACAAATTTCCTGAAGCTCTTCCCTAAAGCCCACATTAGGAAACTTTAAAAAAAAAAAAAAAAAAAGGCATTATACATGCTGTTAAGTGTGAGCCAATAGACCATATTTCTAGCAGGGGAAGCTACCTCAGCTCTAGATTTGAGTCTTGGTTCTGCCACATACCTGTTATGTGAACTTAGACAAGCAACTTTACCTATGTGAGTCTTAGCTTCCTGTACTGTAAAATTGGAATTAGAGTTGTCATGAAGGCTAAATGAATTGATGCATGTAAACCTTGGCACACTGCCTAGCACATGGTAAGTACTCAGAAAATCCTGGTTATTGGTGATGATTGGCATCTACGCTTTAAAACAGCAGGGGCAGGGTGATGGTTGCTTCTTCTGGGTAACCACATTCCAACCAGGCCATGAGGTCAGACTACAGTCCAAGGTCCCAAAGGTCTGGGGAGCAGAGGGTAGAAATGGAGGCTTGAGCCAGGGGTGGAGTAAACTTGGCTGTTCCTGCTGATTAGCCCATGCAGGCTCTGGAGGTCCTCCTGCTTCTACGGACTGTCTCTGAGAAACTGAAGGACCACGCGAAGGCCGCTGGCTCCTCATGCCACATCACCCAGCTCCTCCTGACCCTCGGCTGTCCCAGCTATGCCCAGGTGAGTGCCCACCCAGCCTAGTCTGGGGACTGCAGGGGGCCTGTGGCTTTAGAGACTCACCTGTTTTCTGTTAAGACAGGATATCAAAGGGGCAGCTTCTCAGCCTTCTACCACCACAATTGGCTGGAGAATTGTAGAATGTGGAGCAGTTGGAGGCAGCTGTAAGAAGGGGCGGATCTTTGTCCTTCTTCCTGCAAAACCAGTTGTTCATTAAGTCTGACATACAGACTCTGCTGCAGGAACATACTGCCAATCTTGTATTTCCCAACTGGTTCTGTTGCCCTAGTTGATACTTCATTGCTCACGTGGAGGTATCACAGTGTCTCCTGGTGGGGCTCCTTGCCTCCAGTTTCTCCCTTTTTGACTTCCTCTTCTTAACGACCCCTAGTAGGCACAGGTGTGATCTTATTCCTTTCCTGCTTAACCTGTTTCCTTTTTGCCCCAAGAATACTTGCTGGCACTTGCAGTTAACAGTGTTTACCCCTAGATAACTTTGCCACAAAATATCTCACTTTTACTATTATTTTCACATCACTCTAGAATATTGACTTTAGAAACAGAAGACGTCATTCTGTTTTTAGTGGTGTTATTTCCATTTACAAAATATAGTAATTCTTTTTTTTTTTTCTGAGATGGAGTCTCTCTCTGTCACCCAGGCTGGAGTGCAGTGGCACAGTCGGCTCACTGCAACCTCCGTTTCCTGGGTTCAAGTGATTCTCCTGCCTCAGCCTCCCAAGTAGCTGGAATTACAGGCACCCGCCACCACACCCAACTAATTTTTGTATTTTTAGTAGAGATGGGGTTTCACCATGTTGGCCAGGCTGGTCTCAAACTCCTGACCTCATGATCCGCCCGCCTTGGCCTCCCAAAGTGCTGGGATTACAGGTGTGAGCCACTGTGCCCGACAAAAATACAGTAATTATTATTATTATTATTTGAGACAGAATCTTACTCTGTTGCCCATGCTGGAATCCAGTAGCACGATCTCGGCTCACTGCAACCTCCGCCTCCCAGGTTCAAGAAATCCTCCTGCCTCAGCCCCCCCACCCAGTAGCTGGGATTACTGGCACGCGCCACCATGCCTGGCTAATTTTTGTATTTTTAGTAGAGATGGAGTTTTGCCATGTTGGCCAGGCTGGTCTCGAACTCCTGACCTCAGGTAATCCACCCACCTCGGCCTCCTAAAGTGCTGGGATTACAGCACTTTTGTAAGGTGAGCCACCGTGGCTGGCCTTATTTACTCCACTTTCATTTGAAGAGTCTGGCTGCCTTTCCTCATGCACCCTCTGATTGCTTCCTTAGTTACACCTGGAAGAGGCAGCTTCAAGCCTGAAGCATCTTGATCAGACCACTGACACATACCTGCTCCTTTCCCTGACCTGTGATCTACTTCAAAGTCAACTCTACTGGACTCACCAGAAGGTATTTCTCACGTTCTTAACCTCCTGGGTATTAGAAAGATTTTAGGATTTTCTGGATATTTGCCTGGCTTTCGAGATTTCCCTGGAGCTAGGCAGAATGTTCCTGATCCTGACAGGCAGGCATATTTTCTAGCCTTGCCTTTCCCTGTGACTTGCTCACCAGTCCTCCTGTGGTAGAGATATGGTCCTTTTCCTTCTTCCCAGTTTCCTCAGGGGCAAGGGAGAAAGTCTGTCCTGACGATAAGCTGAAACAGCAGTGATCCTGGGAATGCATGGAGGCTCTGGACTAGAAATCCAGGGGGATCACAGAGACTTGAGTTTTCTCCCAGATTAGTTGTGTGACTTAGGCACGTATTCCACCCTCTCATGCTCTAGTTTCTTCTCTATGGTTTTATCATTCCTAAAATAGCAAACAAGTCACTGGCAAGGGTAAAGCTAGCAAATGTTACTGCTTCTCAGGGTTGGGAACATTCTGCCTAGCTCCAGGGAGATCTCAAAAGCCAGGCAAATACTCAGAAAATTCTAAAATATTTCTAATACCCAGGGCCTTCAGGGATGGGGCCACATAATCTCCAGGGCATCTCAAGCTCCAAACTGCCTGTCTGACTTCACTTACTGCCTCCTCTGGCCCCTTCTCCCCTTCAGGTAACTGAGGGTGTCTCTCTGCTGCTGTCTGTGCTTCGGGATCCTGCCCTCCAGAAGTCCTCCAAGGCTTGGTATTTGCTGCGTGTCCAGGCCCTGCAGCTGGTGGCAGCCTACCTTAGCCTCCCATCAAACAGCCTCTCACACTCCCTGTGGGAGCAGCTCTGTGCCCAAGGTGAGAGAATAGGGTGGATGGCTCCCCTTGGATAACATGTATGGTTTGTCTGCTGTCAGCTCTTCTCAAACCTTGTCACCTCTGCTGGCTAACTGTGTGGCCCAGCCTACCTAGAACCTGCACAGAGTAGGCCTGGGATGGCAGATGGGTTTCAGCTTGCCTGCTAACTCTAAAAAATTAGTGACTGCCTTAATACTAGGCTGATGGCCAGGCGTGGTGGCTCAAGCCTGTAATCCCAGCACTTTGGGAGGCCGAGGCGGGTAGATCACAAGGTCAAGAGATCGAGACCATCTTGGTCAACATGGTGAAACCCCGTCTCTACTAAAAATACAAAAAATTAGCTGGGCATGGTGGCGCGTGCCTGTAATCCCAGCTACTCAGGAGGCTGAGGCAGGAGAATTGCCTGAACCCAGGAGGCGGAGGTTGCGGTGAGCCGAGATCGCGCCATTGCACTCCAGCCTGGGTAACATGAGTGAAACTCCGTCTCAAAAAAAAAAAAAAAAAAAACAAGGCTGAAAGGATTTTTTTTTTTTTTTTTTTTTTTTTTTTTTTTTTTAATATTTTTTTTGTTTTTTTTTTTTTTTTTTTTTTTTTTTTTTTTTGAGTTGGAGTTTCACTCTTGTTACCCAGGCTGGAGTGTTGTGGCGCGATCTTGGCTCACTGCAACCTCTGCCTCACAGGTTCAAGCAATTATCCTGCCTCAGCCTCCCGAGTAGCTGGGATTAGAGGTGCCCGCCACCACGCCTGGCTAATTTTTTGTATTTTTAGTAGAGATGAGGTTTCACCATGTTAGCCAGGATGGTTTCAATCTCCTGACCTCGTGATCTGCCCACGCTGGCCTCCCAAAATACTGGGATTACGGGCATGAGCCACTGTGCCTGCCTTTTTTTTTTTTGAGACAGAGTTTCGGTCTTGTCACCCAGGCTGGAGTACAATGGCACAATCTCAGCTCACTACAACCTCTGCCTTCCGGGTTCAAGCGATTCTAACGCCTCAGCCTCCCAAGTAGCTAAGATTACAGGCATGCGCCACTATGCCCGGCTAATTTTTATAGTAGAGATGGGATTTCGCCATGTTGGCCAGGCTGGTCTTGAACTCCTAACCTCAGGTGATCCACCTGCCTCGGCCTCCCAAAATGCTGGGATTATAGGCATGGGCCACTGCTCCTGGCTGGCTGAAAGGATTCTGAGACCCCATGGGATCTCAGAGGGAAGGAGTTCTGAGTCTGATTAGCTCTCGGTGCAGAAGGAAGCATGGGCAGTAGGCTTTGCTGCCTTAGAAACTGAAGGTGGTGAAGTTCTGACTGCCTCCTTTCCCTTCTTCGTCCCACCCACCACAGGCTGGCAGACACCTGAGATAGCTCTCATAGACTCCCATAAGCTCCTCCGAAGCATCATCCTCCTGCTGATGGGCAGTGATGTCCTCTCAACTCAGAAAGCAGCTGTGTCGACGTCGTTTCTGGACTATGGTGAGTCTGGGGAGGACAGCAGGGCACTGTTGGAATGGACGGGCTGTATGGGAGGTCTGCAGTTTTGTCTCCAGAGGATCCACACTGCGGCTGAGTGATGCTGATCCTATCTCTCTCTTTGGCTACAGGTGAAAATCTGGTACAAAAATGGCAGGTTCTTTCAGAAGTGCTGAGCTGCTCAGAGAAGCTGGTCTGCCACCTGGGCCGCCTGGGTAGTGTGAGTGAAGCCAAGGCCTTTTGCTTGGAGGCCCTAAAACTTACAACAAAGCTGCAGATACCATGCCAGTGAGTATAGGGCCAGAGGATGTTGATGATGGCACCAGATATCCATGCACCCTTGACCATGGATTCCAAACTGTTCCACACACAGCCTACATGCTATGTTTAGAGGCATTCGTGGAAAAAGGCACTCCATGGCTAAATAAGTGGGAAATGCTGAATTAGTCAAGGTTAGATGATTTTATTTCCTGTAGGACACAAAATACTGTCCTTCAAGGCCGGGCGCGGTGGCTCAAGCCTGTAATCCCAGCACTTTGGGAGGCCAAGACGAGTGGATCACGAGGTCAAGAGATCGAGACCATCCTGGTCAACATGGTGAAACCCCGTCTCTAC
>NW_016107600.1:884361-891853 GCF_001604975.1 Cebus imitator
GAGTTATTAAAGATCATCCAAAACATATATATATTTTTTGGGGGGGGTACAGAGTCTTGCTCTGTCACCAGGCTAGAGTGCAGTGGCGGGATCTCAGCTCACTGCAGCCTCCCTCTCCCAGGTTCAAGCAGTTCTCCTTCCTTGGCCTCCCAAGTAGCTGGGATTACAGAGGTGTGCTACCACACCCAGCTAATTTATATATTTTTAGTAGAGATGAGGTTTCGCCATGCTAGCAGGATGGTCTCGATCTCCTGACCTTGTGAACCGCCCACCTTGGCCTCCCAAAGTGCTGGGATTACAGGCGTTCGCCACCGCTTGCCTGGCCAGGATCCTTTTATTGAGGAATGCAGTTTGGGAAATCCTATCCCAGTGCACAAAGAGCATTGGGATTAGAGAGAAGTGTTCAGGGTTTCCTGCAGGGAGCCTTTAAATCAGCTTAAGGGAGTGAATGCCTTTTGGAGGCAGGGAAGGACTGAGGTAGCTTGGCCTGGTAAAGAGACAAAGAGAGACTCTGCAGGGAAACAAAGGATTGCTCTGATTCGTTCTCTCCTCTTTCTACAAGGTGTGCCCTGTTCCTGGTGCTGAAGGGCGAGCTGGAGCTGGCCCGCATGGACATTGACCTCTGTCAGTCAGACCTGCAGCAGGTTCTGTTCTTGCTCGAGTCTTGCACAGGTGAGCAGCCATGTCCCCATGCCCATGGACAGTGCTGAAATGACACACACTCTAGCACATCTTTCTGTGTAAAGGTTTTGTTCCTTTTTTTTTTTTTTTTTTTTTTAGACAGTGTCACTTTATCACCCAGGCTGAAGTGCAGTGGTGTGATCTCGGCTCACTGTAATCTCCGCCTTCCAGGTTCAAGTGATTATACTGCCTCAACCTCCCGAATAGCTGGGATTACAGGCGCACACCACCACACCCAGATAATTCTTTTTTTATTATTTTTAGTAGAGATGGGGTTTCACCATATTGGCCAGGCTGGTTTTGAACTCCTGACCTCAGGTGATCCACCTGCCTGACTTCCCAAAGTGCTGGGATTATAGGCATAAGCCACCGCGCCAAGCCTTTGTTCCCTTTTTAATCAGATACTGACTTCTGGTCCCAGGGCAACATTCCCTTGACTTCAGTCCAACTATTGGTCTCCCTCCTTCAGAGAGCCTGCCCAGACTTACCCTAGTTCTAGTTTTCAGTGCTTCCTAATACATTTTGGCTATTTAAATTTGATTTAGATAATATTTAGAACTCAGGTCCTCAGTCACACTAGCCACACTTCATGTACTCAGTAGCCACATGGCTAGTGGCTACTGTATCGAGTAGCACAAACATGTCCTCAGGAGTGCCGAAGCTAATAATAAAACACTGCATTTATGGCACATTTTGTCTCCTCACATATACTTTGTTTTCATTTGCCCCATACTAGACCCCGTAAAGCCAGGTGGAAGCATAAATTATTTTCATCTGTTAAATAAGAAAGTTGAGAAAGTCCATGTTTGGGGCAAGGATCACAGGGCAGGAGGCAGGATTCAGGTGTGGGCCTCCTGGGGCCAGCCTGCTTTTCTCAGCCATGTGGGCCCAGGGCTGCAGGTGTGGGGGCTTTGTGTTCGATCCACTGTTGGTTGGAAAGAAAACAGTAAAGATTTTATCTAAAAAATAATAAGCCATACTCCATCCTGGCTAACTCAGTGAAACCCTTCCCTACTAAAAATACAAAAAATTAGCCAGACGTGGTGGCAGGCACCTGTAGTTCAACTACTCGGGAAGCTGAGCCAAGAGAATTGCTTGAACCCGGGAGGCGGAGATTACAGTGAGCGGAAATCACACCACTGCACTCCAGCCTGGGTGACAGAGTGAGACTCTGTCTCAAAAAAAAAAAAATAATAATAAGCTGTACTAATATTTGGTATGTTATACAGTAATTCATACATACACACACATGTATGTACATATATATAAACATATATATATGTAAGCATTTATAACAGGGAATTGGGCCCAGAGGTAGCTCAGGAAGTACTTGATACCATTTCTCCTGGTTTTGTAATTCTTGTTCTGCCTTCTCCCCAGAGTTTGGTGGGGTGACCCAGCACCTGGACTCTGTGAAGAAGGTCCACCTACAGAAGGGGAAGAAGCAGGCCCAGGTCCCCTGTCCTTCGCAGCTCCCAGAGGAGGAGCTCTTCCTAAAAGGCCCTGCCCTGGAGCTGGTGGCCACTGTGGCCAAGGAGCCTGGCCCCATAGCACCGTCTACAAACTCCTCCCCAGTCTTGAAAACCAAGCCCCAGCCCAGCCCCAAATTCCTGTCCCATTCACCCACCTGCAACTGCTCGCTCTGTGCCAGCCCTGTCCTCACAGCAGTCTGTCTGCGCTGGGTGTTGGTCACGGCAGGGGTGCAGCTGGCCATGGGCCACCAGGCCCAGGGTCTGGATCTGCTGCAATTCGTGCTGAAGGGCTGCCCTGAAGCTGCAGAGCGCTTCACCCAAGCTCTCCAAGCTTCGCTGAATCATAAGACACCCGCCTCCTTGGTTCCAAGCCTCTTGGATGAGATCTTGGCTCAAGCATACACACAGCTGGCACTGGAGGGCCTGAGTCAGCCATCAAACAAGAGCCTGCAGAAGGTTTTAGAGTCAGGGCTGAAGTTTGTAGCTGCACGGTCACCCCACCTAGAGCCCTGGCGAGCCAGCCTGCTCTTGATTTGGGCCCTCACAAAGCTGGCTGGCCTCAACTGCTGTACTCCCCAACTTTTTGCAAGCTCCTGGGGCTGGCAGCCACCATTAATAAAAAATATCCCCAGCTCAGAGCCCTCTAAGACTCGGAGCCAAAAACGTTCTGGACGAGGGTGCCAACAGGTAGCCTGTGCTCCCCTGCGCCTCCATAATACCTCTCAGAAAGGTCTGGAAGGTAAAGGACTGCCCTGCACACCTAGGCCTCCAGGCCGGGTCAGACAGGCTGGCCCTCATGTCCCCTTCACGGTGTTTGAGGAAGTCTGCCCTACAAAGAGCAAGCCTGAAGTTCCCCAGGCCCCAAGGGTACAACAGAGAGTCCAGACGCGCCTCAAGGTGAGTTGGGACTGTTGCTAGGTGGTGGTGGTAGTGCTGGGTGGGGTTGGTCCTAGAGGAGAGAGTTCTATAGAGCAGGTATCCCCGTGGAATAACTCCCCAGGGCCTAGTGGAACCTTAATCTCCTGCTGTCTACAGTACCCCAACATTTTTTTTTTTTTCCTTGAGATGAAGTCTTGCTCTGTTGCCCAGGCTGGAGTGCAGTGGCACCATCTTGGCTCACTGCAACCTCCATCTCCCAGGTTCAAACAATTCTCCTGTCTCAGCCTCCCGAGTAGCTGGGATTACAGTGTGTGCCACCACACCTGGCTAATTTTTGTGTTTTTAGTAGACACGGGGTTTCACCATGTTGGCCAGGCTGGTCTCAAACTTCTGACCTCAGGTGATCCGCCCGCCTCAGCCTCCCAAAGTCCTGGGATTATGGGAGTGAGCCACCACACCTGGCCAACATCTTTCACAGCAAGACCTAGTTCCAAGTCTCCCTTTGTTTCAGACAGAGGCACTTTCCTTAACTCAAACATTCCTTTTACCTTTTCATCCCACCTTCTGCTCCCTCCTTTTTTTCCTCCTTCCACATCCAAGAATCGCTGCCCCGATCTAAAGTGTTGGGTGTCTTGTGGGAAGTTAGTTCTAAAATCTTCCAGGGTCCCAGGTGATGGTGCCTGCTGGTGCCTCCACAGCGCCACCTGCTGTCACAAGGTGTCTTGTCACTGAAGACCCCTTGGCCCCTCACCCTTTCCCTCTGATCTCAGGTGAACTTCAGTGATGACAGTGACTTGGAAGACCCTGTCTCATCCGAGGTCTGGCTGGCAGAGGAGCCTAAGAGACGGGGCACTGCTTCCCGGGGCCGGGGGCGAGCAAGGAAGGGCCTGAGCCTAAAGACAGATATGGTGGTTGCCCCAGGTAGTGCCCCTGGGAACCCTGGCCTGAGTGGCAGGAGCCGGAGGGCCAAGAAGGTGGCATCAAGACATTGTGAGGAGCAGTGTCCCCAGAGGGCCCTTTGTGACCAGGCCAGAGCTGGCCCTGAGATCATGAGGACCATCCCTGAGGAAGAACTGACTGACAACTGGAGAGAAATGAGCTTTGAGATCCTCAGGGGCTCTGATGGGGACGACTCTGCCTCAGGTAGGACAGCAAGGGTGAGGTGGGTGGTGCATATTTTTGGGGTGTGTCCTAGGGCAAAGCACAAGCAGTAAGTGCTGCCAAGGGAGTACAGAAAGAATGCTCTTTTGCTGGCTCTAAGGGAGTGGATTACAGAAGGAAGAATGAAGAAGATGGCAGAGGGAGGGAGCACTGTGAAAAAGGCCCTCTCCGCAGGTGGGAAGCCTCCAGTGCCGGGCCCAGAGGCAGCCTCTGAAGAATGGGAGCTAATGAGACTGGATTCCAGCAAGAAAGAGCTGCCCAGCCCATGCCCAGACAAGGAGAGTGACAAGGATCTTGGTCCTCGGCTGCAGCCCCCCTCAGCTCCTGTAGCCATTGGTGAATATGCCATCCCTGGTGCTGGTCACTTAGAGAGGGCTGAGCCTCTAGGGCTGTTGATCCCTCTGTCTTTCCAGGCTGGATTCTGATCTGGATCCAGTAGCCTCTGAACCTGTGTTTGAATCCCAGCACTCTCTCTATGAGCTGTGTACAAGTCACTTAAACTCTCTGACCTTCCATTCCTTCTGTAAAATGGGGTTTAGGGGCATGGTGGAGTGAGCTGATGCCTGTGAGTTGCATGGCACCCCATTTGGCACATTGCCCTTCATAAATGGTAGCTGCTGTTTGCCATGTGGGAGATGAGACAGGGACTCTTCTTCTTGGAAAGTTCCTGTCAACTATGAAATAAGGAATTAAGCTGTACCAAGTGTCCTGACATTCTTCTAGGTCTTTCTACCCTGGACTCCATCTGTGACTCCCTGAGTGTTGCTTTCCGGGGCATTAGTCACTGTCCTCCTAGTGGGCTCTATGCCCACCTCTGCCGCTTCCTGGCCTTGTGCCTGGGCCACTGGGATCCCTATGCCACTGCTTTCCTTGTCACCGAGTCTGTCTCCATCACCTGTCGCCACCAGCTGCTCACCCACCTCCACAGACAGCTCAGGTGAGTACCCAGCATCCCCAAGACTCCTGCTGGGCCAAACTGGAGGGAGGGTCCAGACTTTGAAGGGAGAGGAGCTCACCCCTCCCTGTGTTGCTTGCAGCAAGGCCCAGAAGCGCCGAGGATCACTTGAAATAGCAGACCAGCTGCAGGGGCTGAGCCTTCAGGAGACGCCTGGAGATGTCCCGCTGGCCCGCATCCAGCACCTCTTTTCCTTCAGGACTTCGGGATCTGGCCACTTCCCCCAGCCCGAGAAGCAGAGTTTCCAGGAGCTCCTGGCTCTGATTCCCAGTGGTATGCAGGCAGGCTTCTGGCCAGCTCCTCTGTCCTCTTCTGCATCTTCTTACTGAGGAGCTGGGTGAAGGAATTTAGGCATTGGTTAGTTTACATAGATTTATTACCCTTATGTCATACCTTTTTACGTGTTAGCATCTTAAATCAGGAAGGTTTTTTAAAAAAAGAAAACCAAAAAACTTCAACTTTGAATTACCAGCAAATTCAGTGTCTTTCTTCAGAGGTGGGTTCAGATGTCTGGGGTCTTCTATACTAACATGAAACATATTAACATGATTTGAGTGCCTCACTCTGTACACAACCTTTTGTTAGTTGCTGTGAGGGACGCAAACAGCTTTTTTCTTCTTTCGGCTCAGTATTTAAAAGTGGATCAACTTGCTCCTAACCACAGTGCCAAGAAGATTGGCAGGCCACCTTCGTTTTCTTCTAGATGTGCTCTTTGGTTTTCAGAGACTGTGGTCTCTGTGCACAGGGAACTATTAGAGCAAAGGAGAGCACCTTGAACTCCAGTGACCGGGGCAGACTTCTTGACGTTGTCTTGAGTGATAGATAGGGAATGAGTGCCAGGACAGGGAAGGGAATTCCTTTAACAGCTGAAATTTTTCTGTCCGTCTCCTGTGTGTCAGGGGTGACTGTGTGTGTGTTGGCCCTGGTCACTCTCCAGCCCGGAACTGTGGGCAACACCCTCCTGCTGACCCGGCTGGAAAAGGACAGCCCCCCAGTCACTGTGCAGATTCCCACTGCCCAAAACAAGGTAGGATTCCTGGGCCATGGAGCAAAATTAGGCTGGGTTGGGCTTCAGGTCAAGCTGCTCACATTCTGTGTTACGGGAGGGAGAGATGGTGATCATGTGGATAAGCAGAGCTCTCACAGCCCTGTCTCCCAAAGCTTCCTCTGAGTTCAGCCCTGAATGAGTTCGATGCCATCCAGAAGGCACAGAAAGAGAACAGCAGCTGTACTGACAAGCGCGAATGGTGGACGGGGCGGCTAGCACTGGACCACAGGATGGAGGTGTGTGCTGCTGGGGTGGGGTCAGGCCTGCCCTAGGAATGACCCGGGGAGGGGGTGTCCCAGTGTCTTCTCTGCCAGAGGTCCTGGGTCAGTGCTAAAGCCACTTCAGATCCCTTCTGGAAGTGTAGATCTAAATTTAAAAATTGTGTCACCTGGGAGCACACCCCTGAATGTCCCTGCCGGGGCTCTGGGAGGGGTGCGGGTGGGGAGCATGACCCCAGTTAAAAAAAAAAAAATTGTGTAATCTGGGGAGAACTTCAGAGCCCAGAAATTGAAGCATATATGGTGATGGATATTTAACAATACCCAGAAAAACAAAGGGCTTAAACCCAGCTATCAGCTTCCCAGTTTTAGCTTTCATTGCCCACCTGTTCGTATTTGTCACAACAGAGGGATAGATTATAGTCTAGACTCTCCCAGTCTCCGAAAATGAAGAAAGTTTCTAGATTCTTGCCTTCTATGACTAGCAGAAAGATATGTAAGACAAATATGCACATTGGATAACGCATTTTCTCATCTCCAAAATGTCAGTGCCTGTGAGAAAGAAGCTCAGCTTCCTCTCTGACTGAAGGCTCTGCCCTCTGCATTCAGGTTCTCATCACTTCCCTAGAGAAGTCTGTGTTGGGCTGCTGGAAGGGGCTGCTGCTGCCGTCCAGTGAGGAGCCCGGCCCTGCCCAGGAGGCCTCTCGCCTACAGGAGCTGCTGCAGGAATGTGGCTGGAGATATCCTGACCCCACATTGCTGAAAGTGAGTGAGGAAAGCAGGGAAGGCGGCCGGGCCCAGTGACTTGCACCTATAATCCCACCACTTTGGGAGACCAAGGCAGGTAGACTGCTTGAGCTCAGGAGCTTGAGACCAGCCTGGCCAACATAGTGAAGCCCTGCCTACAAAAATACAAAAATCAGCTGGGCATGGCGGGGGTCATCTGTAATCCCAGCTACTCGGAGGCTGCAGCAGGAGAATTGCTTGAACCTGAGGAGCAGAGGTTGCAGTGGGCCAAGATCGCCACACTCCAGCCTGGGTGACAGAGCGAGACTCCATCTCAAAAAAAAAAAAGAAA
>NW_016107600.1:891869-895861 GCF_001604975.1 Cebus imitator
TTTTTTTTTTTTTTTTTTTTTTTTTTTTTTTTTAAAGGAATAATTGTCTTGCAATGTGCTGTAATCACAAAGAGGAGAAAATAACTTGTTTCCTTGATCTGTCAGAAGTCACAGTAACCTAGGCCAAGCTGTTATTATTTATTATATAATAGTAGCAGAAAGTTAATAACTGGTTCTCTGTGTTCCAAGCACAATATAACTTTTTTGGAAACATAAATATCAGAATGAATCCTCTTCCCAGGGGATTGAACAGAAGCTTAATGTTTAACAAGTCTTTGTGATTTGAAATAACACAAAATTTAAAATCATGATTTCTCCAACTTGAGGAAGAAAAAATATTAGCCAGGTGTGGTGGTGCATGCCTGTAGTCCCAGCTACTTGGAAGGCTGAGGCGGGAGAATTGCTTGAACCCAGGAGGTGGAGGTTGCAGTGAACCGAGATCGTGCCACCGCGCTCCAGCCTGGCACCTGGCGACAGACCCAGACTCTGTCTCAAAAAAAAAAAACGCTGTCTCTACTAAAAATACAAAAATTAGCTGGTCATGGTGGTACACGCCTGTAGTCCCAGCTATTCGGGAGGCTGAGGCAGGATAATTGCTGGAACCTAAGGCAGAGGTTGCAGTGACACGAGATTGTGCCATTGCACTTCAGCCTGGTGACAGAGCGAGACCCAGTCTCAAAAAAAAAGAAAGCAGGGAAGGGGAAGAAACTTGGCTCAGTCCTTTCCCAGCAGCCATCATGAATGAATGAAGATGGTGCTCACCAGCACTGTTCCCCTGTAGGTCATGCTCAGTGGCGCCAGTGCCCTCACCCCTCAGGACGTTCAGGCCCTGGCCTACGGGATGTGCCCAACCTAGCCAGAGAGAGCCCAAGAGCTCCTGAATGAGGCAGTAGAACGTCTACAGGGCCTGACAGTACCAAGCAATAGGTACTATTGCTTGTCCTAGACAAGGACTTGCAGAAGCTGCCGTGGGAAAGCATGCCCTGCCTCCAGGCACTGCCTGTCACCCGGCTGCCCTCCTTCCGCTTCCTACTCAGCTACTCCATCACCAAAGAGGTGAGGTTCAGGGAGTGGTGTCTGGGAATGATTGGCGATTGAGGAAGACCTGAAGAAAGAAGGGCAGAGAGACCTGGGAAGATAGGAGAGGGTCCTAGGAATGGCTCAGACATGGAAAGGGGCTGAGATTGTTAAGAGTTTGGGCCTCTTGGTGAGACCAGCATCCTAATCGCCAGTGTCTCCTCCTCAGCATGGGGCCTCGCCAGTGCTGAGTCAAGGGGTGGATCCGCGAAGTACCTTCTATGTCCTGAACCCTCACAATAACCTGTCAAGCACAGAGGAACAATTTCGAGCCAATTTCAGCAGGTCAGGGGAGTGAAGACAAGAAGGGGAGTGGGGAAGGGTAGAGACAACATACAGCGGCAACAAGCCTTTTCTCCAGAATCAACTGTCGCAGCCCACCTGCTGTCTGATGACCCTGCCGTGCATTTCCCTATTCTCACTCCCACCTTTTCCCTGCAGCGAAGCTGGCTGGAAAGGAGTGGTTGGGGAGGTGCCAAGACCTGAACAGGTGCAGGAAGCCCTGACAAAGCATGATTTGTATATGTGAGTGCTGAAGGCAGGGATGTGGGGAGAGGGGCAGTCCTAAGGATGGTGTCACCATGGGTTGCTTTGGGACTTCAGAGCCTCTGGAGACACAGGCAGAGGTCAGGTACTGTTAGGTCAAGAGTCATCTCACCTCCTTCTGCCTTAGCTATGCAGGGCATGGGGCTGGTGCCCGCTTCCTTGATGGGCAGGCGGTCCTGCGGCTGAGCTGCCGGGCAGTGGCCCTGCTGTTTGGCTGCAGCAGTGCGGCCCTCGCTGTGCATGGAAACTTGGAGGGGGCTGGCATCGTGCTCAAGTACATCATGGCTGGCTGGTGAGTCTCCAAGGGCAAGACCCATCCTAGGGCCCTAAGACTCCTGCCCTCACCCCAGGTTCTTTCCCAGGTCTGAATTCCGCCTCTCTTGTGCCCCACCTTCTTCCTATCCCAGTTCCCTGGCATGCCTGAACCATTAACCCTTAGCTCCCTTCTGTTCTCTTGTAACTAAGGGCCAAAGGAGTTTCTCATTGGTTCAATCCTCTCTACTTACCCACCCCCACCACCAATGGTGTTTTCCTATGTATTCTGTTTTAGAGCCCTTACTTTGTATTTCTTCCTTCTCTTTTCCCAGCCCCTTGTTTCTGGGTAATCTCTGGGATGTGACTGACCGTGACATTGACCGCTACACGGAAGCTCTGCTGCAGGGCTGGCTTGGAGCAGGCCCAGGAGCCCCCCTTCTCTACTATGTAAACCAGGCCCGCCAAGCTCCCCGACTCAAGTATCTTATTGGGGCTGCACCTATAGCCTACGGTTTGCGTGTCTCTCTGCGGTAACACCTTGGAGCTGTCTTATGGATGCTAGAAGCAACATGACTGTTCTACCTCCAAGCTTAGATTTAATCCTTAGGATAACTCTTTTAAAGTGATTTTCCTCAGTGTTTTATATGAAACATTTCCGTTTGATTTAACCTCAATGTAATAAAGATACATCATTCAAACTCTGTTTTGCATAGTTTATCTGAGAACATTTAAAAAGACAGCATGGCCAGGCACGGTGGCTCACACTTGTAATCCCAGCACTTTGGGAGGCCAAGGCAGGCAGATCATGAGGTCAGGAGTTTGAGACCAGCCTGGCCAATATGGTGAAACCTCGTTTCTACTAAAAAAAAAAAAAACAGGCTCTTGCCTCCCATTCTGCCATGGCTCCCAAAGGCAGCTCCAAACAGCAGTCTGAGAAGGACCTGCTCCTGCAGGATTTCAGCCTCAACCTCTCAGCCAAGTCCTCTGCGCTCTTCTTTGGGAACACGTTCTTTGTGTCTGCCATCCCCATCTGGTTATACTGGAGAATATGGCATATGGATCTTCTTCTTTTTTTTTTTTTTTTTTTTTTTTTTTTTTTTTTTTTTTTAGACAGAGTCTCGCTCCATCCACAGGCACCAGGCTGGAGTGCAGTGACATGATCTTGGCTCACTGCAACCTCCGCCTCCCGGGTTCAAACAATTCTCCTGCCTCAGCCTCCCAAATAGCTGAGACTACAGGCGTGCGCCACCACACCCAGCTAATTTTTGTATTTTTAGTAGAGATAGGGTTTCACTATATTGGCCAGGATGGTCTCGATCTCTTGACCTCGTGATCTGCCTGCCTCAGCCTCCCAAAGTGCTGGGATTACAGGCGTGAGCCACCGCATCCGGCCCCTGGATCTTCTTCAGTCTGCTGTTTTGTAGTGTGATGACCCTAGTAAGCACATATTTAGTAGCTTTTGCATATAAGAATGTGACATTTCTTCTCAAGCACAAAGTAGCACAGAAGAGGTAGGATGCTGTTTCCAAAGAAGTGACTTAAAAACTTTCTGAAGCTGATAATAGAAAGATGTCTTGGAAGGAGAAAGATGAAAGAATCTTGTGGAAGGGGAATGAAGTTGCTGATTATGAAGCTACATTTTCTATCTTCTATAACAACACTCTGTTCCTGGTCTCGGTCATTGTTGCTCCCTTCTTCATATTGAAGAACTTCAACCCCACAGTGAACTACATTTTGTCCATAGGTGCTTCATCAGGACTCCGCCCTCCTGTCTACTGGCTCCAAGTAGACCATGTCAGCTTCACCCCCTGGCTTTGTGTCTATGGGTGGCCCGTGGTATATGGAAAAGTAGCAGGGTGGTCAGGGTGGGAGACATACAAGATGTTTTTGTAGTCTAGAGCCTTTAAAAAACTCAACAGAATGTAATTCAGCATTTGCTTATTGGCTGTTTTTGACAGATTGTTGAAATTAAATGAAAGGGAAACTCAGAGTACCGGGACATTTATTAAAAGGAGTGAATGTCGGCCGGGTGTGGTGGCTCACGCCTGTAATCCAAGCACTTTGGAGGCTAAGGCAGGTGGATCACCTGAGGTCGGGAGTTCAAGACCAGCCTG
>NW_016107600.1:896366-905316 GCF_001604975.1 Cebus imitator
AAAAAAAAAAAAAAAAAAAAAAGACAGCATAACTGCCCCCTTCCTGCTGTGGTAGTGTAAACTGATGGGAACAGCTTACAGGAGATCGAGTTTGAGAGCCTGGGGAAGAAAGGCAAAGACACAGGACAAAGCCTGCTGGGCCTCAGCAGACAAATCTGGAGGAGAAAGGGGCATCAAAATGCTAAGTAGAGGCAAGCCCAAGGAAGGGTAATCATTGACCCGTTGAGAGTGTTTTGGGCAGGTACCACCCATCCATCCTGTCTTCCTGCCTCAGGTACCCTGGGAGTAGCACTAGTTTTTATGTCTCAGTTGCCCTGCCTGACTCCTAAGTAGATGGTAAAGGCTACTGCTGTCTGCTCATGTACAGCTGTCACACCAATGTGTATACTTTAGCAGTAGATTCTGTGGATCTGTGGAGTTATAATAGTGAAGTTTTTCTCTGCAATTGTTAAGCTCAAGGGAAGCAAATATCTTACACTCTCACGTATCCCTCACATATAGCACATGGTAAAATCTTTTTTATTTTTTTCGAAGAGAGTCCGGCTCTGTTGCTGGAGTGCACAATCATGGCCCACTGCACCCTCAAACTCTCCAGCTTAAGCGATCCTCCCACCTCAGCCTTCCAAGTAGCTGAGGCTACAGGCGTGCACCACCAGCCAGGCTAATTTTTGTATTTTTAGTAGAAACCAGGGTGTCGCCGTGTTTCCCAGGCTGGTCTCAAACTCCTGGACTCAAGCGATCCGCTCTCTTCAGCCTCCCAAAGTGCTGGGATTGCAGGCGTGAGCCACCGTGCCCGGCCAAAACATTTTATTGATTAATTTGTGCTCTACTTGGTTGACAATGGTGCCACCTTGCTGTTCTCTCCATCTCCAGACTCTCCTCCACTTCATCTGCCCAAAGCACCATTTTCACAATGCTACTTCCTGGACCAAAGAACTTCACAGGCTTCCTCCTGTGAAGATCTGTCAGTAGCTTATACCACCCATGTGGAGTAGCATACACTGCTTTATAACATCGTGGTTGTGTCGTGAGGACTTTAAGACTTTGCAGTTCCTTGTGGGCAGGAGTCCTGTTTGCTGCAACTTTACCGTGCTAGGCTTAGGATGTTTTATGAAAAGAACGCACAGCTCAGCCTCTGACAGGTTCAAGCCCCTCCTTCCCTTCCGTGACGGAGAATCATAGAGCTGCCTGGCGCAGCGAGGCCTCCTGGCGCCATAGAGACGCGCAGAGTACGGCTAGAGCGTTGCTTGCCGAGGGACTTCCTTTTCGGTAGCCCTCCTTCCCAACATGGCGCAATCGATTAACATCACGGAGCTGAATCTGCCGCAGCTAGAAATGCTCAAAAACCAGCTGGACCAGGTGGGAACGGGCCCCAGAGGCACCTCTTTCCTGCTCTACATCCCCCCTGCCCACGCGTACTTCCTCGCTCCCCGTTCCAAGTTGGGAGCCCGCCTTTCCCAGGCGAAACCTCTGTCCGGTCCCAGGATCCGCCCCCTCCCTGGCCAGGCTCCCTTCTCCCCGCAGCCCTTTCATTGACTCTATTCCCGTTCTCTGTAGGAAGTGGAGTTCTTGTCCACGTCCATTGCCCAGCTCAAAGTGGTACAGACCAAGTATGTGGAAGCCAAGGACTGTCTGAACGTGCTGAACAAGAGCAACGAGGGTATGGGGTAGGCGGGTGAGGGCAATCTAAAGTGGCGAGCCGGCTTCTCTCGTCCCACTTCCTAATCCAGTTTTTCTTACCTGAAACGAGAAAATCCATTACATCTCGTATACCGCTTTATGAACCCTTTGCATGTTGCCTATCTAGAATTGAAATGTACAGGACATACCTCTGCTTCTGTTGCCCCTGTTTCCGTTTTTTTCACACTATCTGTGGGTGCTGTCCCCGGTTGGAACTCTCTTTAATGTCTTACTTTGGAGCCGCTAACCTTCCCTAGGGTGTTTGTCTTCATTGCTTTCACAGGGAAAGAATTACTCGTCCCACTGACGAGTTCTGTATCCTTTCCACAGGAACGGCTACCTGCTGCCTTCTCCCATTCTCCCTCACTCTCCCGCAAAAAGTGGGGAGGGGGGTCGTTTTGATTACTTCAGATTCCCCTCCTCCCCCAATGATTTTGAGAATACTCTTACTACACACTTTGTAGCTCTTTTATCTAACTTCACACCAACATCCAGCTAACGCCTTGTGAATACCAAGGAGTATGTCGAGTTGAGATGTAATATTTCCCTTTGCTGTTTGAGAACATTAATGTGGAGATAAATCTGGTGGTTTACACTTTGCTAATAACTTAGAAGACACAGGCAATAGACAAAATAGGAAGATATAGAAACAGGTAGGTTGACTTTGTTAATTAATCTTCAATTTCAGCTTAATTGTGGCTCATTCCTAAACTGTCACTAAGGAACCTGGATTGTGTCCACTTGCTGAATGTTTTACTTGAATGAGCGAGTTATGGCAGTAGGGCACCTTTAATCTGTAGTCTGAGAGCTGACAGGCTAAAAGCAACACAGGAATAGTAGTGTAGTAGGGAATTGTTAAAAAAAAAAAAAAAACTGGCTGGATGCCATGGCTCACGCCTGTAATCCAAGCACTTTGGGAGGCTGAGGCAGGCAGATCACCTGAGGTTGGGAGTTCAAGACCAGCCTGACCAACATGGAAAAACCCCATCTCTACTAAAAATACAAAATTAGCCGGGCGTGTGGCACATGCCTGTAATCTCACTTAGGAGGCTGAGGTGGGAGAATCGCTTGAACCCGGGAGGTGGAGGTTGCGGTGAGCTGAGAGTGTGCCACTACACTCCAGCCTGGGCAACAAGAGCAAGACTCCATCTCAAAAAAAAAAAAAAAATCATTAACTTCATCAAGAATTAGCTACTTCATGATTGAGGGGGTTAAGGGCAGTGAGGCTAGCTTTCCACTTGTACTCTACAACAGTAGGAAAACATTATATCTAGTCTTTCTGGAGGGGCTAATGGGAAGAACTGCAAGAACTTTTACAGGGTGAGAGATGGGATGAGGCAGGACAAGAGAGTGTTCCAGCATACATCATTTTCTCCATAAAGAAGCAACTTCTGTCTTCTTTCCATTTGGAGTTATAGCTATTGTTCTGAGGCCTCCAGATTATTCAGTCCTTATGCCTTGTAGCTTTTTGGAAAACGAGGGTCTTTGGAGGCCAGGCAGGCTGGATGGCAGAATCACAGCTCATGCTGGGCTAGTTTTTCCCTTAATACTTGCTTCTCAGATGTATGTCCCTGGGAAGCTGCATGATGTGGAGCACGTGCTCATCGATGTGGGAACTGGGTACTATGTAGAGAAGGTGAGTGAGAGCATGTGGATGCCCCTCTGAACAGGGAAGGGAAATTTAGGGAAGAGCTAGAGTGCAACATGGCCAGAGGGTATCTCCTTTTAGCCCCTTGTTCACCTCTGATCTTGCAGACAGCTGAGGATGCCAAGGACTTCTTCAAGAGGAAGATAGATTTTCTAACCAAGCAGATGGAGAAAATCCAACCAGCTCTCCAGGAGAAGCACGCCATGAAACAGGGTAAGCTTTTCCTGGGACACCTCTTGACCCCCTGTATCTCCATGATAAAGAACATGGATTGGAGTGTGAACCACAGGGGTGTCCCCTTTGCTGGATTAAAACTATGTCTTAGTTGCTCTTTGGCATCTTTAGAGTCTTTGTACTGCATAATCACTATCTGTAGATTTCTGGGTTGAGCGATTCAGAAATTGAGAGGAAAGAAATCGTGTGTGCTTTGGTGGAGCTCCTATTTAATGAGGATGGAATGGGGGATGAGATAAACACACAGGAAGGAATCATGACCCAGACGAACTAATTACCAGCAATTACAACCCCGGCTGCACGTTAGATTCACTCAGGAAGTTTAGAAAGAAAACCTGGGTTCATTCCAGATCGACTAAACCTGGAAGTCAAGGGAGGAGAAGTTATACCGAGGTCAGTGTTTTTTTTTTAAAAAAAAGCTCCCCTTGGCCAGGCACATGGCACACACCTGTAATTTCAGCACTTTGGGAGGCCGAGGCAGATGGATCACGAGGTCAGCAGATTGAGACTATCCTGGCCAACATGGTGAAACCCTGTCTCTACTAAAAATACAAAAATTAGCTGAGAGTGGTGGCGCATGCCTGTAATCCCACCTGCTCAGGAGACTGAGGCAGGAGAATGGCTTGAACCAGAAAGGCGTAGATTGCAGTGAGCCAAGATCGCACCATTGCACTCCAGCCTGGCAACGAAGTAAGACTCCGTCCCAAAAAAAAAAAAAAAGCTCCCCTCTGTTAAAATCAGGATTCAGAACCCATGTTCTAAAGGTAAAAATCTTTCCACATTATAGTCTTCTGATTATGTGTGACTCATTTAATACCATATAGTGTTCGTTTTTATATATGTGGTTAGCATCTTTTTTTTCCAAGACGGAGTCTCGTTCTCACCGCACCCGGCTGTGGTTAGTATATTGACTGATGCATTGTAGACCCTAAATTTGTGTTGGTGACCCCACAGTGGATCACTGAGTTTTATTAATGCCGGGTGCGGTGGCTCATGCCTGTAATCCCAGCACTTTGGGAGGCCCGCGCGGGTGGATCACCTGAGGTCAGGAGTTCAAGACTAGCTTGGCCACCATGGTGAAACCTGGTCTCTACTAAAAATAAAAAATTAGCTGGGCGTGGTGGTACATGCCTGTAATCCCAGGTATTTGGGATTACCTGCTCAGGAGGATGAGGCAGGAGAATCACTTGAACCTGGGAGGTGGAGGTTGCAGTGAGCCAAGATCATTCCACTGCACTCCAGCATGGGTGACAAGAGAGACTCCATCTCAAAAAAAAAAAAAGTTCTATTAATAAACTGCAGTTAGTTGTCCTCCTATCCTTAAACTTGCCCGTCACTTCGCCTTAACTCTAGATTCTCCGTTTTGCTCCTCACCAAGATCTGACTCTTCTTTTTTTCCACAGCTGTCGTGGAAATGATGAGCCAGAAGATTCAGCAGCTCACAGCCCTGGGG
This sequence comes from Cebus imitator, assembly GCF_001604975.1. Classification (NCBI taxonomy): domain Eukaryota; kingdom Metazoa; phylum Chordata; class Mammalia; order Primates; family Cebidae; genus Cebus; species Cebus imitator. The sequence continues at coordinate 901,382 of NW_016107600.1, forward strand.
GCAGCTCAGGCTACTGCTAAGGCTTGAGAGTTTTTGCAGAAATGGGGCAGAGGGACACACTTTGGGCGTGGCTTCCTGGTGCTGGAAAGGGAAGGGTCTTGTGTTTAACGCCAATAAATGTGCCCGCTGAGCAGAATGTTGGTCTTTTCTTGGATTAAGCAAGGGATTGGTGATGAGATTGCGGGGGTGGCCGATAGTGTGGGCCCCGCCCCAGAGCCTGATGCACAGGGGTGATGCGGTTCTTTTCTTGGAGGCTCCACCGCAGGGCCCTTTGACCAGTTGGAAGAAATCCTATGCTGGGAGTGTGCTGCTCACGCTGCAGAGCTGGTTGCCAAGGGAACGGTCGCTAGGCGGAAGTGGAGCTGCACTGGCGCTTCCTTTTCCGGGTCGGCGCTCCTGCCTCCCTGCGGGGAGGATCTGATGGGCCACCGCTTCCTGCGCGGCCTCTATACGCTGCTGCTGCCGCCGCCACCCCTCTATACCCGACACATGTTCGGCCCAGAGTCCATCCCGCCCTCAAAGCGACCCTGCAGCAAACTCATGGCACCGCCCCGAATCGGGACGCACAATGGCACCTTCCACTGCGACGAGGCACTGGCATGCGCACTGCTTCGCCTGCTGCCGGAGTACCGGGTATGGTCCGCAGAAACGATCCTGAGACTGCGTGCATGCATGCCTCCAGGGTGGACGGCGTTCCGCTATCAGGGGCCCTCCGGTAGCGCCCAGCAGCCCAAGCACCCTTCCTACCCGCCCTGCATCCCTGAAGTCCAGCATTAATCCCCTACCCGGCAACCCCCGGCAGCCCCTTCACCCACTATGTACCTCACAGGATGCAGAGATTGTGCGGACCCGGGATCCCGAAAAACTCGCTTCCTGTGACATCGTGGTGGACGTGGGGGGCGAGTACGACCCTCAGAGACATCGATATGACCATCACCAGAGGTAGGTTCCCAGATACCATTTATTTGACTTCCTTGACCTCAACTTTCCTCTGTGCTCCAATTCAGCCATGTACTACTGCCTTGGTCCGTGTCAGGGAAAAGAGCTGCCTCATCATTGAAATCAAACTCCCCCTAGGACACCCCATCCTTCTGGCTCTGTCTGGTTTTTACCCATCTCCCTGGCCTGGGACCTCCCTTGGTTCCAAGGAGTCCCTCGGACCCCGTCCTTATCTCATCTTCTTCCTTAGCCAAGGTTTTTTGTTTTTTTTTCCCCCACCAGCGACTTCACCCCAACTAGATAAAGCCATCTGTTTTTATTAATCCATTCTGGTGCCCTTGCTGCTGCACCTAACTGCTGGGCCCACATGATTGTGGCAGTTGGTGACAGTTCAAATGTGTGAAGTTTTCTACTTCATTTACACCCTTCCAAAGGGAAATCCTTCTTGCTCAAGGGTAGTCCATTCCAATCCTTTTCTTTCCCCTCAAGCCTCTACGGCATCAAACTAAGCTTCCCTGCCTCTTCTCAAAAGAAATTGAGCATTTCCTCAGTATCACACCCCAAACTATCCTCAGCTCCCTCCTACCAATTCAGGGAAATTTGTTCCCTTCTGTCGGAGATTAATTCTCTGCCCTGTTTCCAGTCTATTACTTTGTCCTCTGGGATTTTTTTTTTTTTTTTTTTTTTGAGACAGAGTCTTGCTCTGTTGCCCAGACTGGAGTGCTGTGGTGCGATCTCAGTTCACTGCAACTTCCACCTCCCAGGTTCAAGCAATTCTCCTGCCTCAGCCTCCCGAGTAGCTGGGACTACAGGCACGTGCCACCACACCCAGCTAGTTTTTGTATTTTTAGTAGAGATGGGGTTTCACCATATTGCCAGGCTGGTCTCAAACTCCTGGCCTTGTGATTCACCGGCCTTGGCCTCCCACAGTGTTAGGATTACAGGTGTGAGCCACTGCCACCTATCCTTTGGGATTTCATGTCACAGTTCCACTAGTGTCTTTGCCTCACCTTCCCTACAGCCTAAAACCTTTCTCAAGTATCTTCCATCTTGAAAAGAAACAAAGATAAAAAAACAAAACCCTCCCTCAATTATACCATACCATGAAAAGTAATTATCTTGGAGAGAGGGATTATGATGTTTTAAGTCTCTCTCTGTTTTTTTTTTGTTTTTGTTTTTGTTTTTAGCATACATATTATTATAAATGATGTCAGGACGAAACCCTCCCAATATTTACAGCCTAAGTCCTCACACTCACTCCTCAGCTGCCCTTCAAAAATCAGTTGACCGTGGCTTCACCTCTTCCTTTCCAGTTCATTCCCCTTGAGCCCACTCCCAGTCACTCCACTGGAACTGCTCAACGAAGGGCACCAGTGACCTCAACACCAAACCAGGGAGCGGGCCAAGGGTCTCAACTGATCTCTTTAGCATTTGGCATTATTGACCACTTCCTTTTATCAAATTATTTTGTTTATATACACTTAAAAATTATACATTTGAAACAAAGAATATAACATTTCTAAAATATCAAACATAAATGAAACACTCTCCCAGCCTAAGAAACAAGAACATTGCCAGTACCTTTGCATCTATACCTGTGTGCTTCTCTCCATCCCATCCCACACCGACCCCCAAAAGTCAGCAGTGTCCTAATTTTGTGTTCTTCATATGCTTCTTGTTCTGTATAGTTTAGCAAATGTCTATTTGCATTAACAGTATACTTAGTTTTGCTTCTTTTTGAACTTTTATCTGGGGGCGGTTACTGTATCATTTGTGTCATACCTGTATATTTTATATATTCTTTTGTATTTACTCAGTTTTTTGTTTTATTATTTTTAAGACAGAGTCTCATCTGTCACCCAAGCTGGAGTACGGTGGTGCAATCTCAGCTCACTGCAACCTCTGCCTCCCAGGTTCAAGTGATTCTCCTACCTCTGCCTCCCGAGTAGCTGGGACTACAGCTGCCCACCGTCATGCCTGGCTAATTTTTGTATTAAAGATGGGGTTTCACTGTGTTGGCCAGGCTGGTCTCAAACTCCTGACCTCAGGTGATCCACCCACCTCAGCCTCCCAAAGTGCTAGGATTACAGGCGTGAGCCACCATGCCCAGCCTCAGTTAGTTTTAGTTTTTTTGAGATGAAGTTTCACTTGTGTTGCCCCGGCTGGAGTGCCGTGGTGCAATCTCAGCTCACTTCAACCTCCACTTCCCAGGTTCAAGCAATTCTCCTGCCTCAGCCTCCCGAGTAGCTGGGATTAGAGGCATGTGACACCATACCTGGCTAATTTTTGTGTTCTTAGTAGAGATGGGGTTTCACCATGTAGGCCAGGCTGGTCTTGAGCTCCTGACCTCAAGATCGCCCACCTTGGCCTTGCAAAGTGTTGGGATTACAGGTGTAAGCCACTGGGCCCAGCCTGTATTCAATATTTAATAATAAAAGTAAACAAATGGAGCTCCCGAGGTGATTCTCAGATGGACTGATATTTAGAAATCATGGCTGTAGTTTCTACTTCCCTAATCTTATCTCTATTTTCCGCCCCACTGCTGTTCAATTCTTGCCTTCTTTATTCACCTGAACCATTGCAGATAATCTCCTTGCATCTGTTCTCCATGCTGGCTGGTGCAGTGCTCTAACATGCACCTGCCCGCTTAAAATCTGCCAGTGACTTCCATTACCCAAAGATAAAGTCCAGTGGTCTGGCCCTGCCTGCCCTTCCAGCTTTATCTTTTGCCACTCACTTCTCACACCTGAGCTGCCTTTCCTGAAGTTCCATCAAAACACTTGTCTTGGCCGGGCGCAGTGGCTCAAGCCTGTAATCCCAGCACTTTGGGAGGCCGAGGCGGGTGGATCACGAGGTCAAGAGATCGAGACCATCCTGGTCAACTCGGTGAAACCCCGTCTCTACTAAAAATACAAAAAAATCAACTGGGCATGGTGGCGCGTGCCTGTAATCCCAGCTACTCAGGAGGCTGAGGCAGGAGAATTGCCTGAACCCAG
>NW_016107600.1:905397-907929 GCF_001604975.1 Cebus imitator
AAAAAAAAAAACACTTGTCTTTCCGCCATCATTCATGTTGTTCCCTCTATTTGGAATGCTTTTTCTCTTTCACCCCTTGTCTATCTGGTGGACGTCACTAATTAATCTTTCAGAACTGACCTGAAGGCTGTCCTCTGAACCCTTTCCTCATCCCTTCCTTCCTTTTCCTTCTCATGTCTAGCGAGAGTACTCAGGGGGTTGTGTTTGTCAGCCTCCGAAGATGAATCAGAAAACGAGGACAGCATCTTGGTTTTTTTTTATCCTTAATGTCATATAAAACATAAAATGTGGCAGATAGGAAGCACTGAGTTAATCATTGAATGAATGCATGGAGACTCTAGCCAGGGTCCCTCACCTCAGCCCTACCTTCCTCTGCTTCTCAGGTCTTTCACAGAGACTATGAGCTCCCTGTGCCCTGGGAAGCCATGGCAGACCAAGCTGAGCAGTGCAGGACTCATCTATCTGCACTTCGGGCACAAGCTGCTGGCCCAGTTGCTGGGCACTAGTGAAGAGGACAGCGTGGTGGGCACCCTCTATGACAAGGTGAGGACCTGAGGACAGACATGCCCCCCACACGCATTTCCACCAGGCCGCCTGGGAGCAGTGCTCACACAGCACTCAGCACTGGGCCTCGGGTCAGGGTTCCTGGACTGTAGCAGGCCCAACACTCAACCTCTCCCTCAATCAGGCTCATGTCACAAGGAGATGGTGATACCTCCCCTACGTACGTCCTGGGGTGGTTGTGAGAAGTGGATGCTGTAATATATTGGAAAGGGCTTTGAAAACCATAAAGCAGCATGGCCCCATCTTTTTCTTGACACACAAACAGCAATTGTTCAGCACCTTTGGGTAAACACAGGGGAGGCTGCTTATGTTTGGAAGCAGATGGCTCAAGAGGTTCTGGCTGCTCTGAAGGTTGAGGGGAGCACATGTTAGGCACCACTGTAATCACTAGTGGTACAAAAATTGGGAAGCTCAGCTGGGAAGAGTTTTATTATGAAACTATCTTTGGATTCCACCAGTATCCCCTGCAAGCAGCTTCCTCCTCTTGGGGAAGGAACATGGAAGTCGGGCGCACAGTACTGAGGACACCTACTTGTTCACAAGTCAAAGCACAGATTCACTCGGCTGGATTTCTTGCATATAGACTGTTGAGTTCAGTTCTCAGTTTTATCTTGCCCATCTTCTGCCCTCTGTGACTATAGTTTTTGGAGTATCAAGATTTTAGACTGAGTCAGTTTTCCCTTCCACTGCTGAAGGATTTCTAAACGATTGACTAAAAATTTTTTTTTGAGACAGGGTCTTGCTCCGTCATCCAAGCTGGAGTGCAGTGGCACAATCTTGGCTCACTGCAACCTCCGCCTCCTGGGTTCGAGCAATTCTCCTGCTTCAGCCTCCAGAGTAGCTGGGATTATAGGTGCCTGCCAAAATGCCTGGCTAATTTTTGTATTTTTAGTAGAGACAGGGTTTTACCATGTTAGCCAGGCTGGTCTCGAACTCCTGACCTCAAGTAATCTACCCACCTCGGTCTTCCAAAGTGCTGGGATTACAGCCACCACACCCAGCCCTAACAACTGACCAAAATTAACCCGTGTTTATTTTTTGAGAGACTGTTGCCCAGGCTGAAGTGCAGTGGTGCCATCATGGCTCACTGCTGCTTTGAACTCCTGGGCTCAAGCAGTCTTCCCACCCCAGCCTCCCAAGTAGCTGAGACTACAGGTCCATGCCACCATGCCTGGCTAATTATATATCTTAATTTTTTGTAGGAGGGTCTTGCTATGTTGCCCAGGCTAGACTGAAACTCCTGGGCTCAAGTGATCCCCCCACCTCAGCCTAAACTTATGTTTTAGCTGATCATCAAGTTGGGGTCCACACCAAGAGGTGCTGGGCATAGGAGTTACTTTCTCAGCACTCTGAGAATAGCACTTTTCTACATACCACAGATGTACTGCTATATAGGGAGGCCTATTTTTTAGGGCATTTGGCATAAAGTGTCTGCCCCAAAACTCTTGAGGCATTAGCCTACCATTTATTCAGACCCAGGAGATGTAGCAACTGCTGATGTCATGTGGCATACTATGGGCTTCCCCAAAACCGTAACCTAGCATCCAGCTTTTAGAGTTTAGTCTCACACTCATTTTCTCCCGCTTGTGTTCTTGACCAGAGCCCCTCCTGCACCTCACTGACCATGTCACTAAATACCTATTCACCCCACCTGGAGATGTAGCAGCCTTCAGCCATGGGGATCCACTCCCACAGATACCCTCTAGCAACGGGAGATCTTCCTTGTTAGAAAGTTAGCAGTCCCTTCCCCACACGTGTTGCCGTTGGCTTGAGCTTTGTGCAGCACAGTGAGCACTGGATTAGAAATCAGGTGATCTGTATTTCAGTCACCGTACAACAAGCCCTCTGAGTTTCAGCAGGCTGCTGAACTTGCCAATTCTCCTTTTCTAGTCCAGTTAATGTTGAGAGATCCTCACAGCGCTGAGTATGTGTATGAACATACTTTTTTTTTTTTTTTTTTTTTTTTTT
>NW_016107600.1:908034-927984 GCF_001604975.1 Cebus imitator
CCCAGCTAATTTTTTGTATTTTTAGTAGAGACAGGGTTTCACCATGTTGACCAGGATGGTCTCGATCTCTTGACCTCGTGATCCACCCGCCTCGGCCTCCCAAAGTGCTGGGATTACAGTATGAACATACTTTGAATCCTGTAAGACATCACATAACTAGTAGGTAGCCTCAAGAACGTTTCCCTTGCTGCTGCTTTAGATGTATGAGAACTTTGTGGAAGAGGTGGATGCAGTGGACAATGGGATCTCCCAGTGGGCAGAAGGGGAGCCTCGATATGCAGTGACCACTACCCTGAGTGCACGAGTTGCTCGACTTAATCCTACCTGGAGCCAGCCCAATCAAGACACCGAGGTAATGGGGCTCCTGGGACCTGTAAGAACTGTGGGCTGAGGGGAAATGGGAGCATTTGCTCCTCTTAAGTCCTAGCAAATTCAAAGTTTAGGCCGGCACTGGTTCTGATTCTCATCATTCCCAGGCAGGCTTCAAGCGTGCAATGAATCTGGTTCAAGAGGAGTTTCTGCAGAGATTAGATTTCTACCAACACAGCTGGCTGCCAGCCCGGGCCTTGGTGGAAGAGGCCCTTGCCCAGCGATTCCAGGTACAGGCCTGGGAGGAGGCATTGCCGCTTGGGGGTTACTGACTGCCAATAAATAGGAGCTCCTGCTTCTACTCTGAACCCTTTTTTTTCCTCTCTGTTGCCCAGGCTGGAGTACAGTGGAACACAATCTTGACTCACTGCAGCCTCAACCTCCTAGGCTCAAGCAATCCTCCCACTTCAGCCTCCTGAGTAGCTGGGACTACAGGCACATGCCATCTCACCCAGCTAGTTTTGTATTTTTTGTAGAGACAGGGTCTCACTTTGTTGCCTAGGCTGGTCTTAAACTCCTGGGCTCAATTGATCCACCCACCTCAGCCTCCCAAAGTGTCGTGACTGCAAGCGTGATCACCATGCCCAGCCTACCTTAAACCTTCTGGCTATGCTCTCCCTCTTCCAGGTGGACCCAAGTGGGGAGATTGTGGAACTGGCGAAAGGTGGATGTCCCTGGAAGGAGCATCTCTACCACCTGGAATCTGGGCTGTCCCCTCCAGTGGCCATCATCTTTGTTATCTACACTGACCAGGCTGGACAATGGCGAGTACAGTGTGTGCCCAAGGAGCTCCACTCATTCCAAAGCCGGTGAGGCCCTAGGGAACCACCCTGCAGACCTTCAGGCCTGTCTCAGCCTTGTTAAGAGAATGCTGCCAACTTTGACCTCTACTCTACTCCTTCTTTCTGCCCATTCGTAGGCTTCCCCTGCCAGAGCCATGGTGGGGTCTTCGGGACGAGGCCCTGGACCAGGTCAGTGGGATCCCTGGCTGCATCTTCGTCCATGCCAGCGGCTTCATTGGCGGTCACTGCACCCGAGAGGGTGCCTTGAGCATGGCCCGTGCCACCCTGGCCCAGCGCTCACACCTCCCACAAATCTCCTAGTCTAATAAAACCTTCCATCTCTGGCTGGGTGCGGTGGCTCATGCCTGTAATCCCAGCACTTTGGTAGGCCGAGGTAGGCAGATCACCTGAGGTCAGGAGTTTGAGACCAACCTGACCAACATGGAGAAACCGTTTCTACTAAAAATACAAAATTAGCTGGGCATGTGGCGGGCACCTGTAATCTCAGCTACTCGGGAGGCTAAGGCAGGAGAATCGCTTGAACCTGGGAGGCGGAGGTTGCAGTTAGCCAAGATCACCCCATTGCACTCCAACCTGGGGAACAAGAGTGAAACTCCATTTCAAAAAACAAAAACAAAACCTTCTGTCTCATACCCAGTCCTTGACTCATTCTTGCTCTATACCATTCTGGAAAGTGAAACAACTATTTGTGAGACCCTGTGCTAGATACTCTTTTCTTCACACTAACTTCTTAGCCTTGCTTTCCAAATCATTTGAAACTATATAGTTTCTAGAATTAAATTCACAAGTGGCTAAAAAGTGACATAACAGGGCCTTAACCCAAAGTCCATGCTTTCTTCCCTGACGATACTCCAGTGCAACTCCCTGGAAGACAGTCTGGTAACAGAGTGAAAAACAAAAGGAAAACTTTTATTAGAGGTGGGAATGTGGCGAGTGGGGCAGAACAGGTAGTGGCCCTGGGAGAGGATCCCAAGGAGCAGAGGTTGGGGCTGTCTCAGTAAAGAGGGGCAGGTCACGAATACAGCCTCCACCCCCAGCGGGGGGTTCTTGGGCCCAGCCAAGCACTGGGCTGAAACGTGGAAACTGGGCATTGACGAAGTACAGTGGGATGTGGGCAATTCGGCCTGTGGACCAGCCCTGCAGAGCGGGGAAAGAAAAGGATCAGCCTGGGCCCGAAGAACGCCACCTGGCAGAGCCATACAGCAGCCAAGGCCCGGAAGCCCCAGCAGCCTGGCGCACTCACCACACTGAGCAGGGCCCCTTTGTTGAAGGAAGGATGGAAAGCGATGAGCTGAGGCTGGGCTCCTGGCTCCCCCTGGATAATGCCACTAAAAGAAAAGGTGAGCAGGCAAGTGGAGGCGGAAGGGAGCTGCATGTAGTGAGATACGGGTTTTGTGCAGGAAGGGTGGTGAGGAGTCCAGACCTAAGGGCCCACGTGGCACTTACCAGGGAAGGAGCTCAAACACAGGGCTGTTTCGAGTACAGAAGAGGAGGATGACTGGTTTACCATCCTGTACCCTTGGGTTTCCTGTAAGAAATGGATCCAGGGATAGGGGAAGAACTCAAGGCAGTCCCAGGACAGGGGCAGAGGAGAACTGCAGGCCAGGGTATGGCCTCACTACTTTAACTGGAAAGATGGCTGTGGGCTAAGCCCTTCATCCTTCCCTCTTACCTTTCATGAGCACAGCCAGACGCTCCCCACTGGGGTCCCAGACCATGGAGTGAGCCTCTCCCCCAAGCCTGTGTGTGAGGACAGGTTTGGCGAGTTTCAGTGTGTCCCTCCCACCTGCTTTTCACTGCCATTCTCTCAACCACTCAGCTTACCTCTCCTCACCATCTGGTGTCTGGATTGTTGTCTCGGACAGATCTGCCACAATTGTTGCTGACTTCGCACCTCCAACACGTCCCTTTCCCTCACCTGTGGATGGATAAGAGCAGAGGTTCTTGCAAGAAACAGGCCTCTCACTGGTCAGCCGCCAGCTCACCACAGGCATCGACACCTCTAAATCTCTTAAACTGCTATATTTCCCATTATCCCTCAGAGCTGCATCTTACCAAATGTTGCTGCCTCCCTCTGACCACCCCAAATACTGAAGTGTTGGCCTAACTCACCACAACGTTCTGGAAAAGACAGGGAGTAAATCAGTGGCTCTCCCAACACAGTGAACAGCAATCGGTTGCCATCTGGGCTCCAGCAGCCAGTCTGGGGTCAGGAAGCAAAAGGCAGGGGAAGCTATGTCTATAGTAGAACAGAGGACGGAAAGTAGAGGTGGCTGGGCTTGGGGGCATCAGGGGCCCATTGGAATCCTCTCCTCCCCAGCATCTGTGAATCAGAGTCCCCTCTTACCTGACAGCGCCCTGATAGAGTAGGCCACCTCTCACAAGTCCACATCTGGGCCTCCCAGACTCTGAGCCAGAGAGAAGCCAATTACAGCTCAGGACCTCTGAAGTTCCAAAATTTGGACCTACCTCCCTTGACAGAGCTTCCAGGAGCTAAGTGCCTTTCTCTAGGTCCATGCCCCCCTCCATCCTTCTCCCACTCACCGAAAGACAGCTGAAGGAGTGGTAGCCAGGACTTTGCTGCCATCTGGGGACCAGAGCAGGTTAGTCACCCCACCTCCTCGAAACCAGGGAAGGGGAACACAGGTCTCTGTTGAGACATCCCATACCTAGGAGAGTGGGGCAGTAGAGAAAACTCAAGCACCCTGTCATCTCGTGGTGGGCTGTCCTCTCTAACGTCCAAAAGCCAGAAAGGAGAGGAACCAAGAGAGGGACTGCAAAACAGGAGGCACGGGTTCATGCTGACAATTACAGAGGGTGGAGTTTTAATCCTAATGAGACTGATGGCAAAGCTCCTCCCTGGGTAAGTTTAAGACTGAATGGACCAGGGTCTCTCCTCCTTCCCCCATGATGTTTCCACCACTGAGTGAGAAACACTTTCGCCAGGACTGAAACGAGCATGAGGGACAGGGACGCACTCACCCGGATAGCAGCATCCACGGGTGAAGCTGAGAGCAGTCGCCCTCCACTGGGGGCCCAGGCCAAGCTGGTGACAGGTGTGTGCCCAGGGTGAGACAGCACTTGGGCACAGCCAGAAGAGGGTCTGGGGGAAACACAGAGGGTATGGAGTCAGAAAATGACAAGAAGCTAGCCCCTAACTTCTATTTCTTTGCCTCCTGCTAAAACCTCCCTATCCTGATGTTGTGCTCTGAGCTCAAATCCAGGTTAGGGAAAACGAATAAGGATTGTGGAAGTTAAAAAAACAGCGAAGAATAAAAGGGCCAAGTCACCATGAGCAGGTCAACAGAGAAGAGGTGATCTGCAAGGTCTCGAGGCCTGGGTGAAGGGGAATGCTTTCACTACAGGCCATGAGGAGGTAAAACCTAACCAGTAACCTAGAAGGTGTGCCCTGGGGTGATGTCAGGCCCCACCCTAGAACACAGCTCCCACTGCAGGCCATCCAGCCTGGCCATCCATCCATCCAAGGATAATTTATGACATTACTTCAAGGTTCCAACCTTTCCTCTCCAGAGTTATCTAAGGCTCCTCAGAACACACCCCTCCTTTATCAGAGCTCCTCCCACCTCTGTACTCCTGCACTGTTTGCTGCTCATCACAAAGATGCTGCCTGTGGCTTGGCCTCCATCACTGAAAGGGAACTACCTGAGGGCACTTGCCATGTGTCTGCAGCTGTGGACTTCCAGAGCCATGTGCCTGGCCTGACAGATGAAGGCTACTACCTGAATTAATGCCACCTTCACCTCTTTCCACCTAACTATAACCACTTTCAGCTCCAGTGAAGGCTTAGTTACGGATATACAACTTAATTCTATTGATCTTGACAATAAATCACAGCTGCCTTTGCAGGTCAGTTCAGATTCATCTCATTCTTTTCAGTGGCTCCACTGTATACCACTCAATAGATGAACTATAATTTATTCAGTCATGCCTCTACAAATGGACATTTGACTTGTCTGTAAGTTTTTATTATACATAATGCTATAAAAAATATTTCCTGGCCTGCTTTACAAGAGCTTCTGAAAGAACCACTACACATAGAAAGGAACAACCAGTATCAGCCTTTCTAAAAAATACCAAAAAATAAAGAGCATCAACATAATTAAGAACTTATATCAACTAATGGGCAAAACAGCCAGCTAACATTAAATGGCAGTATTAAACTCACATATATTATTATTAACTCTAAATTTAAATCGACTAAATCCTCCAATCCAAAGACACAGTCAGGCAAAAAAAAGCCAAGACCCATTGGTATGCTACATCCAGACCCATCTCACATGCAAGGATACACAAAGACTCAAAACAAAGGGATGGAGAAAGATTTACCAACCAAATGGAGAGCAAAAATAAATAAATAAATAGAAAGCAGGAGTTGCCATTTTTGCTGATAAAATAGACTTTAAAGCAACAAAGATCAAAAGAAGCAAAGAAGGATATTACATAATGATAAAAGGATCAATGTAACAAGAAGAGCTAAAGATCCTAAATATATACGAACCCAATACAGGAATACCCAGATATATAAGACTTATAAAGAGACTTAGACTCCCACACAATAATAGTGGGAGACTTCAACATCAATATCAGACAGATCAATGAGACAGAACGTTAACATCGATATCCAGGACTTGAACTCAGATCTGGAACAAGTAGACTTAATTAACAATCATAGAACTCTCCACTTTAAATACACAAAATATACACTCTTATCAGTACCACATCACACCTATTTACAGGTTTAAATCAAATATTGGTTGGCTGCTTGTTATTTTCTTCCCTCATTTTTTTTTTCATGTCTCTATTATTAAACACAATTATAGGCATACCCATTTTTAGACTGCATTCTAGCCCAGGCAATAAAGCAACACCCCTGTTCTATCTCCCTCTTCCTCTTCCTTCCTCTCCTTCATTCTTTTTTTTTTTAACTCTTTCTTTTTCTTTCTTCTTAAAATAAATAAATAAATAAATATTTCCTGGCCAGGCACGGTGCCTCACACCTGTAATCCCAGCACTTTAGGAAGCTGAGGCAGGTGGATCAGGAGGTCAAGAGATCGACTATCCTGGCCAACATGGTGAAACCCCGTCTCTACTAAAAATACAAAAATTAGTTGGGCGTGGTGGCGCACGCCTGTAGTCCCAGCTACTCGGAGGCTGAGGCAGAATTGCTTGAACCCAGGAGGCGGAAGTCGCAGTGAGCCAAGATCGTGCCATTGCACTCCAGCCTGGTGACAGAGTAAGACTCTGTCTCAAAAAAAAATTTATATATATATATGTATATTTATACATATATATATTAAAACATATAAACATGTAAATATAAAAATATATTTTTATATATTAAAATATTTATATTTCCTGGGCTGGGCACACTCCAGGCTGGAGTGCAGTAGCACAATCACAGAATACTGTAGCCTCAAACTCCTGAGGCTCCTGCCTCAGCCTCAGCCTCAGCCTCAGCCTCTCAAGTAGCTAGGACTACAGGAGTACACCCCAACCCCAGCTAGTTTTTTTATTGTTTGTATAGACAGTGTCTGTGTTGCCCAAGCTAGTCTCAAACTCCTAGACTCAAGCAATCCATCTGCCTCAGCCTCCCAAAGTGCTGGGATTACAGGCATGAGCCATCACGCCTGGCCTTATTTATTGTTTTTTAAATTTTTTTGGAAATTGAGTTTTGCTCATCGCCCAGGCTAGAATGCAATGGCCCAATCTCTAATCTCAGGACTTTGGGAGGCTGAGGTGGGCAGATCACTTGAGGTCAGGAGTTTGAGACCAGCCTGGCCAACATGGTGAAACCCCGTCTCTACTAAAAATGCAAAAATTAGCTGGGCACAGTGGTGGGCACCTGTAATGCCAGCTACTCGGGAAGCTAAGGCAGGAGAATCGCTTGAACCTAGAAGGTGGAGGATGCAGTGAGCCAAGATTGCGCCACTGCACTCTGGCCCAGGTGACGGAGCAAGACTCTGTCTCAAAATATAAATAAATAAATAAAACAAAACCTATTATGTATTTTTTTTCTTATATTATCTATTGTCAAGGTTTAGGTATTAGGGTTACATTAACTTTATAAAAATAAATCAGGAAGGATCCTGCAACAGAAAGAGGGAGGACATTAACAGGAAAACAGGTGAAATGTGAATAAAATTTGTAGTTAATAATAATGAACAAATATAACAAACATTGGCTTCTTAGTTTTGACAAATCTAACATGGTAATATAAGATGTTAACAATGGGGGAAACTGCATGAAGGGTATGCCAAAACTCTCTGTACTATCTTTGCAACTTTTCTACAAATCTAAAATTCTGCCAAAATAAAAAGTTTATTAAAGTTTTTTTTTAAAATCAGAAGGCTTTCCAAATTTCCTATAATCTGGAATAAGTAACATAGAGACTACCTTTTTTTTGAGACAAGGTCTCACTCTGTTAGAGATCATGGCTCACTGAAGCCTTGACCTTCTAAGCTCAGGCAATCCTCCTGCCTCAGCCTCCTGCAGTGCTGGGACCACATGCTTGCACCACCACACCTGGCTAATTATTAAAATTTTTTTTAGAGATGGGGGGTCTCACTAAGTTGCCAAGGCTTCTCTCAAACCCCTGGGCTCATGTGATCCTCCCACCTCAGCCTCCCAAAGTGGTAAGATTACAGGTGTTGGCCACTGCACCCAACCTAAGACTATCCTTTTGAAAATTAGATATAACCCTCGTAAAACCATCTCAGCCTGGTGTCCGTTTTAGTGGTAGAACTCATCATTTTCTTCTACAATCCACTTTGGTAACTTATATTTTGCTAGAAAATCAAAGATTTCCTTCAGATTTTCAAATTTGTTGGCCTAAACATGTCCATAATATTCTTTTATAATTCTTCTGTTTTCTACCATATCTACGGTTATCTCTTTCCACTTCTGAAAATAGTATACTTTGGTTTTCTCTTTCTCCTTAATTAGGCTGGCCAAAAAGTTTTCTTTTTTACACACACACACACACACACACACACACACACACACACACAAAATAATAATTTTTTTTTTTTTTTGACAGTCTTGCTCAGTTGCCCAGGCTGGATCACAGTGGTGTGATCTCAGCTCACTGCAACCCCCACCTCTACCTCCCGCGTTTCAAGTGAGTCTCCTGCCTCAGCCTCCTGAGTAGCTGAGACTACAGATGCATACCACCAATTTTTGGGTTTTTTGGTTTTTTGGGGTTTTTTTGAGACAGGGTCTTGCTCTGTCCCCCAGGCTGGAGTGCAGCTGCAGTGGCATGATGTCAACTCACTATAACCTCTGTCTCCTGGGTTCAAGTGATTCTCGGTCTCAGCTTCCCAAGTCCCTGGGATCACAGGCGTTATGGGGTATCACCATGTTGGCCAGGCTGGTCTTGAACTCCTGGCCTCAAGCAATCCACCCTCCTTGGCCTCCCAAAGTGCTGGGATTACAGGCATGAGCCACTGTGCCTGACCTAATTTTTGTATTTTTAGTAGAGATGGGGTTTTACCATGATGGCCAGGGTGGTCTGGAACTCCTGGCCTCATGCAATCCACCCTCCTTGGCCTCTCAAAGTGCTGGGATTACAGGTGTGAGCCACTTCGCCCAGCCTTAATTCATAATTTTTTTTTTTTTTTTTTTTGAGATGGCATCTCACTCAGCCACCCAGGCTGGAATACAGTGGCGCAATCTCGGCTCACTGTAACCACCATCTCCCAGGTTCAAGTGATTCTCCCATCTCAGCCTCCTGAGTAGCTGGGATTACAGGCACCCGCCATCATGCCTGGCTACTTTTGTATTTTAGTAGAGATGGGGTTGCACCATATTGGCCAAGCTGGTCTTGAACTCCTGACCTTACATGATCCACCCGCCTCAGCCTCCCAAAGTGCTGGGATTACAGGCATGAGCCACAGCATCTAGCTTATTCATAATTTAAACAACCAGTTTGTGGTTTTATTTTAGTTAGTGCTCACAGGTATTCCTTTTCTAATTTCATTAGTTTCTGATCTTAGCTGTACTAATTTTCTTCATACTTCCTTTAAGTCTCCTGATAGTTCTCTGAAAGACAGTCTTTCCGGCTGGGCAAGATGGCTCACGCCTGTAATTCAGCACTTTGGAAGGCCGAGGTGGGCAGATCACGAGGTCAGGAGATCGAGACCATCCTGGCCAATATGAAACCCTGTCTCTACTAAAAATAAAAAAAAATTAGCTGGGCATGGTGGCGTGTGCCCAGCTATTCAGGAGGCTGAGGCAGGAGAAATGCTCGAACCTCGGAGGTGGAGACTGCAGTGAGCCGAGATTGTGTCACTGTACTACAGCCTAGGCAACAGTGTGAGACACCATCTCAAAAAAAAAAAAAAAAAAAAAGTCTTTCCACCCTATAACCCACAGACACATTGTACCCACAATCTAAAACGCCCCTAGTTCTGTCTCTTTCTCCAGATTATTCTTAGCAACCAACCTTGATCTTAATCTGCTTTTCCGATAGCCCTGGGAAGTGCTGTGAGGACGAATAATTTCTCCTTTCAGATCTCCTCACCACCCACCATGCCTAGCATTGCACAATTCTCAGGCCAAGGTAAGACAGGCTACTAGGACTCACCGGGTAGACAAGGAGGTAGGGTCCAGGGTCCAGATGAGAATGCAGCTCTGGCAGGCCACAGCCAAGACAGAGGCACTGAGGGGCTTCCAGGCCAGAGCTGCCACATTTCGCTGCAGCCGGTGCTTCAGGGAGGGGACTATGGTGCTAGGGTAAAGGGGTAGGGAAGTGAGTCAAGGCAAGAACACCAAGGCTCCAAGGCCTGGAGTGCAGTTAAGGAGAGAAAGCCACAGAGAAGAAAAAGGATCCATCCAGGGCCCAGGGGCATTATGGGGCAGGAGGGGATAAAGTTTAGGTCTAGAAAGAGCACACATCCAGTTATAGAGCTTGGCTGACCCCAGTTCTGGAAGGAGCCCTATGAATCAGGTTCAAGAACTATAGGACTCCCTGGGACCAAGGCTGGCAAGCAAAGGTTGTATTGACAAGTCAGAGCCCACCTGGTATGCCCACACACACCTGCTGGCATTATACACACGGACTGAGTCATCTAGTAGGGCCACTGCAAACTTGTTGGTGTGAGGGTGCCATGCAAAGACACGCAAGCAGCAGCTGGACCTAAGGAAGGAGTTAACATAAAGAGTCCTGCACCTACCCCAGCCAAGCCCAGAAGCTCACATTCATTTCCAGTAAGGACGTGGTTTTTTCCTACTTTTTCTTTTATTCTTTTTGGGGGGAACAGGAGGAATGAGAATATGGGGAGTAATCAGGAAACGAGTAGGAGTCTTTGCCTTCTCCCCAGAAGAAGTTTCAAGGTTCAGGACTTCCTTCCCACAGAGCTCCAGGGACTGTGCACTCACCAATTTGTGACTTGGGCAAATTCAGCAATCAGATCTTCACTCCTGAGCTGTAAGAACAAAGCAGACAGAGGACACACTGGGGCAAAAGGACCTCATCCCCTCACTGTTCCTACCGGGGAGCTGGACCATGCCTACCCTCTGAAGTCATCACACCCAACCCTGATCTGCAGGGATAGGAATGGGGGCAGAGCAGGATGGGGACGCAGCAACTGCAGAGGGCTGGGGAGGAAGCCAAACTTACAGACAGATGGGGGAACAGGGACCCATGGAGGGAGGAGGCCCATCGACAGAGTGCCAGGGCCCAGCCGGATGCCGTCTTCACCCACTCAAACACTGTGGGGTTGAGGAAGCAGCTCTGATTAAAGCATTCACAGGGTTCTCACCAGAAGCCCTCTAGGTGAAAGACAAGGAAGGACAGCCAGCCACTCCCCAGGTCCTTCTGCCCAGTAAGCGCTCCCAACACCTCACTCTGCACACCCGCTCTGGGTTATTTGGGTAGGTAGGAGAGAAGAGAACAGGAAAAATAGGGCTAAAAGGAAAGAGTCTGGGCCAACAGGTGTTGGGGTGAGTTCAATAATATGGAGGGGAGATAACCACAAAACTAGGGAAGACTGGAGGGAAAAATACTTACCCTCTTCTTCTGAGTTTGCAATTTCATTTAGTACCCCAAAAAGGCCCACATCACGCCTGAGAAGGGAGGAAAATGTGAGTCAGATTACTCTAATCCCCTCTGTCCCCTCTACAAGTTTCATTCATTCATTCAATATACATGTATTAAAAATATGGGCACTCACATTTAAGGAGTGCCAACTATGTACCAGGCACTCTATACGTTGTCCTTTCATTTAAGTATCTCACAAATCTGAATGACATTCTACCCATTTATCTATGAGGCAACCAAGGCTCAGAGGACTTTTGGGGCTTTGTGAGCAGGCCAAGGAGTTAGGACCTGCTCTAAGACAATGAATGGAAAGCCACAGAAGCATTTTAAGGAAAAGAATAAACAGATCACACAGTAGCATTTTAGAAAGAGCAGTCTGGCTGCAGATTAGGGAGTGATAAGAATAAGGGCCGACATGAGGCTCATGCTAATCCCAGCACTTTGGGAGACCGAGGCGGGCGGATCACAAGGTCAGGAGATCGAGACCATCATGGCCAACATGGTGAAACCCCATCTCCACTAAAAATACAAAAATTAGCTGGGTGTGGTGGCATGCGCCTCTAGTTCCAGCTACTCGAGAGGCTGAGACAGGAGAATTGTTTGAACCTGGGAGGCAGAGGTTGCAGTGAGCCGAGATCGCACCATTGCAATCCAGCCTGGACAAGAGTGAGACTCCATCTCCCTCTCTCTCTCTCTCTCTCTCTCTCACACACACACACACACACACACACACACACGAAAAAAGAACAGAAAAAGTCCAGGTGCAGTGGCTCACTTTGGGAGGCCAAGGCAGGTGGATCACCTGAGCTCAGGAGCTCAGAGACCAGCCTAGGCAACATAGAAAACCCCATCTCTACAAAAAAAATACAAAATTAGCCAGGTGTGATGGCCCACGACTGTGGTCCCAGCTACTTGGGAGGCTGAGGAGGGAGCACTGCTTGAGCCCTGGGGGCTGACGATGCAGTGAGCCGTGTTCCATGTTTGTGCCACTGCACTCCACGCTGGGCAATAGAGCAAGACCCTGCCTGAAAAAAAAAAAAGGCTGGGTGCGGTGGCTCACACCTGTAATCCCAGCACTTTGAGAGGCCGAGTCAGGCGGATCATGAGGTCAAGAGATCGAGACCATCCTGGCCAACATGGTGAAACCCCGTCTCTACTAAAAAATACAAAAATTAGCTGGGTGTGGTGGCACACACCTGTAGTCCCAGCTACTCAAGAGACTGAGGCAGGAGAATTGCTTGAACCCTGGAGGTGGAGGTTGCAGTGAGCCGAGATCGCGCCACTGGACTCCAGCCTGGTGCCTGGCAACAAAACAAGACTTTGCCTCAAAAAAAAAAAAAAAAAAAAAAGGCCGGGCGCGGTGGCTCAAGCCTGTAATCCCAGCACTTTGGGAAGCCGAGGCGGGTGGATCACGAGGTCAAGAGATCGAGACCATCCTGGTCAACATGGTGAAACCCCGTCTCTACCAAAAATACAAAAAATTAGCTGGGCATGGTGGTGCGTGCCTGTAATCCCAGCTACTCAGGAGGCTGAGGCAGGAGAATTGCCTGAACCCAGGAGACGGAGGTTGCGTGAGCCGAGATCGCGCCATTGCACTCCAGCCTGGGTAACAAGAGCGAAACTCCGTCTCAAAAAAAAAAAAAGAAATCAGTTAAGAATCTACTTCAGGAAAAAGGTGAAAATGGCCTGAACTGGTGGGTATGAAGAAAAGAGATAGATTTGAGAGGTTTAGGAAGTAGCATGAACAAGATGTGAAGACTAAACAAACATTAGTAAAGGAAAGAGCAATACAAGGGAAACGCCTAGGTAATAACTATATCAGCTAATATGCTTACAATGTGCCAGCTCTGGACTAGGTGCCTCACATGAACTAATCAAGCCATTATCACAATCCTACAAGACAGGTATTGTTATCACTGCATGTATTTTTATTTTATTGAGATGGAGTCTTGCTGTCACCCAGGCTAAAGTAGCATGATCATGGCTCACTGCAGCCTCAACCTTCTGGGCTCAGGCATTCCTGCCCCAGCCTCCTGAACAGCTGGGACTACAGGCACACATCATCATGCCCAGCTAATTTGTAAATTTTTTGTAGAGGAGGGTTTCACTGTGCTTTTTTTTTTTTTTTTTTAAAGACTGAGTCTCCCTCTATTGCCCAGGCTGGAGTGCCATGGTGTGAACTCAGCTTACTGCAACCTCCACCTCCCAGGTTCAAGCAATTCTTGTGCCTCAGCCTCCTGGGTAATTAGGATTACGGGTGGGTACCACTATGCCCGGCTAATTTTTTCATTTTTAGTAGACACAGAGTTTTATCACGTTGGCCAGGCTGGTCTCCAACTCCTGACCTCAGGTGATCCACTCGCCTCAGCCTCCCAAAGTGCTGGGATTACAGGTATGAGCCTCCGTGCCCAGCCTATCACTGCATTTTTAGATGAGAGAAAAGGTGTGAAGAGGTTAATTAATATGAACAAGGTAATCTCAGTAGAAAGCAGCACAGTCAGGGGTCAACCATCTATCTCCCGCAGAACCTACACTCAAACCACTTGTTCCTAAATGAGTAATATGGTCATTGGGAAGTAGGTTTGGAGACAGAAATAAAGAGACTGGATTTGAGCATGCTGAATATATGAAGCCTGTGAAATATTCAAGCAGGATAATTTGGCAAACAAGTGAACACCCAGGTCTGATGCATCGACTGGAAATCTAGCCCCAGGAACACCAACATTTAAGGGACATCAGGAAGAGGAGCCACCAAAAAGCCTGACAAGCAGCAGCCGCAGAAGTAGGAGACAGGAAAGAGCCTGGGAATGAATGGCTTTTCAATAAACTGATGTTCAACTTCACTTACACAGGCATGCACATTTAACTATACTAAAGTACCAAAGATCAACGTTTGACAGTACATGTGTTGGAAAACAGGCTCTCACATACTGCTGGTGGGACCATATACATGTACAATTTTGACAGAGGACTGTTTGGAATACCTCATAAAATTACAGATGAACATACCCTCTGAGCTCTCTCACACACTGCTGGTGGGACCATATACATGTACAATTTTGACAGAGGACTATTTGGAACACCTCATAAAATTACAGATGAACATACCCTCTGAGCCCAGCAACTTCATTTCTAGGAATTCATCCCTACTAACCCTTTTTTTTTGAGACAAAGTCTCACTCTGTGCAACTGCACTGGTGCAATCTTGGCTCACTGCAACCTCCACCTCCCAGGCTCAAGCAATCCTCATATACCTAAGCCTCCTGAGGTGGTGAGACTGGAGGCATACACCACCATACCTGGCTAATTTTTGCATTTTTCTTGTAGAGACAGGGTTTCACCATGTTCCCCAGGGTAGTATGGAACTACTGAGTTCAAGCAATCTGCCTGCCTCAGCCTACCAAAGTGCTGGGATTACAGGCATGAGTCACTGTGCCTGGCATAACTAATCCTTGAAGGGATTAATATGTGCCATTAATAAGGCCAGGCCTGGTGGCTCACAGCTGTAATCCTGGCATTTTGGGAGGCCAAGGCGGGCAGATCAGGTGAGGTCAGGAGTTCGAGACCAGCCTGGCCAAAATGGTGAAACCCCATCTCTACAAAAAATACAAAAATTAGCCAGGCATGGTGGGGTGCACCCATAGTCCCAGCTGCTCAGGTGGCCAAAGCAGGAGAATCACTTGAGCCCAGGAGGCAGAGGTTGCAGTGAGCCGAGATCACACCACTGCACTCTAGCCTGGGGGACAGTGCAAGACTCCATCTCAATAAAAAAAAAAAAAAAAAATGTGCCATTAATATGAAGCACTGTTCTCTCAGTACTTTATTAATTCACTTAATCATCACTTCAACATTGTAAGATAAGTTCCATATACAGATGAAGAAACTGAAAAACAAGGTGATTAAGTAACTTGCTCAAGGTCACACAGCTAAAAAATGGCACAGCCAGAAAATGAGCCCAGGCCAGGCACAGTGGCTCATGCCTGTAATCCCAGCACTTTGGGAAGCCAAGGTGGGCAGATCACGAGGTCAGGAGATCGAGAACATGTGGCCAACATGGTGAAACCCCATCTCTACTAAAATACAAAAAATTAGCCAGGCATGGTGGCACGTGCCTGTAGTCCCAGCTACTCGGGAGGCTGAGGCAGGGGAATCATTTGAACCCAGGAGACAGAGGTTGCAGTAAGTTGAGATGCACTCCAGCCTGGCAACAAAGCAAGACTCCATCTCAAAAAACAAAAGGACCCAGGGAGTGTGGCTCCACTCCTACACGTGCAAAGTGGATCACCTACATATGAGATTATTCAATGCAACCTTCTATCTAATCTTGCTGAGCTTCAGGTAAAAGCTCAGAAGTGGTAATGATATGGGGTAGGGGCAGAGAGCAGGTTCACCTAATCAAGCCAGAAAGGAAAGCAAGTAACTAGAGATGAAATGGAAGTACTTTTTCCATAGTGTTCCTGGGAAGGACAAGGAAGGAAAACTGATATTTATTGAGCGTTTGAGTTCTACAATAAGGACCAGTAATTTCATATGATTTAGCATATACAGCTCTCATGGAGAGAGAGCCTGAATAAAAGTCTTTTGAAGAACACCCCAAGGTAAAGGGGTGGTGACTCATTTTCCAGGATCTGCAGACTATGACCCAGGAAACCCTTTGCCATGCCTCACCAAATGCTGATGCATCTCTTCCACACTTGCTCCCGGTGATGGATGAAGGCAGTTCTCGTGCCATGGTCCAGCCTTCCAGGGGTCTTTAGCGGATCCTTGGTCAGGTGTAGGATCGGAAGATTGATCCACTATAGCACAGAAGTGAGGGGTGTGACAGTGAGTCAGTCTCCTCCCAAATCTTTAATTCCTTGCTATCTCCACCCACCGCTGAGCTACGTATGAGATTCCAGAGGCCTGTTTCCATTTCCACAAAGCTAACACTTGTGAGAATGGGAAACAAGTCTTAGCTCCCGTATCTGTACAACTAGAATAATATTTCATAGGGTTGCTGTAATTATGAAACTGTATAACATTTTTAGAAAGCACCTGACTCAGTCTCTTTCTTACAGGGCAAACGCTCAATGTCAGTTTCCCTTCCTTGTCCTTCCCAGAGACACCATGGAAAAAGTTGCAGGTTGTAACGTCCTGATCCTCCCAAGATACTGTCCCCAGTTTTTAAAGAGCTCTCCTGCATCTTCACACTCCCTAGAAACTTTCTTATTCTCTCCATCCCCTCTAGGCCTCCTCCACAGCTGCTTAACCTCTTATACTCCAATCACAGTCCAAACAGATTCCAGCCCTTCTATTCTCTGCAGGGGCCAGGCTGCTTCCAGTCGGCTAGACTCTGCGACCCTGCCCCTGTCATACTGCTTTCCTTCCCCAGTTCTCCCCGACTCCACCCCCATGCCTGTAGGTCCCCTCCCTCCTCGCCCTGGCCACCTGGCCCCGGAAGTCGGGAGGCGGGCTCTCATAGCTACTGCCCGTCACCAGCTCGTTATTGTGCTCATATAGGGTGACTTGACCCCGAGGCGGTGGAGGAGGGAACAACCCCAGAGAGCACATCTTGCCGGTCCGCAGGACGTTTGGAGTCAGCAAACTCCCGGCCGAAACGGCACAGACCGCACTCCCACGACTCAGTTCCCGGGCTAGATTCGTATGCGGACGGGTAGCCGCAAGGGACAAACGGCGAGGCTGCGCTCAACGGAAGTGAAGGAAAGACTAACGGGAAAGAAGGACGCGTGCGTGGTCCGGGGACAGACCTCCAAAGCTTCCTCCACCGCCCCCTGGCGGTCGGAGGGGGAGCAGCGCGGATACGTACGTCCTCTGGCCAACCCCTGGTTACCGTCGGGAGCGGGGTTTTCTTGTTGTTTTCCATGAGACTATTACTACTGTTTTTTCCAGCTCCGAATTCCCCTACACCTTTTGCCACTCACTCTCTTAGCGCTTAGAAAGCCTGAAATAAGCCACATTCAGGGAAGTACTAAATTAACCCTCCCAGGCCTGTGGATCACCCAGAAGAAAATACAGGCGTGTCACAGAAGGCAGGCTGGAAAGCTGAAGCAAAAGTTTTAGAGAGGAGGAGCAGTGCTGCAACCACAAGGTTAGGCGTCCTGGAAAGGGAGGTGGGGACGGTTGGAAAACTAACATTTCCTGGCCGGACGCGGTGGCTCACGCCTGTAATCCCAACACTTTGGAAGGCCGAGGTGGGTGGATCACCTGAAGGTCAGGAGTTCGAGACCAGCCTGGCCAACATGGTGAAACCCCCATCTCTACTAAAAATGCAAGAATTACCCGGCGTGGTGGCGGGCGCCTGTAATCCCAGCTACTCAGGAGGCTGAGGCAGGAGACTAGCTTGAACCCAGGAGGCGGAGGTTATTGTCAGCTGAGATAGCACCATTGCACTCCAGTCTGGGCAACAAGAGTGAAACTTCATCTCAAAAAAAAAAGAAAGGAAGAAAGGAAAACTAACATTTCCCTTATTTTAATAATAATTATTATTATTATTTGAGACAGTGTCTTGCTCTATTGCCCAGGCCGAAGGCAGTGGCGGGATCTTGGCTAACTGCAACCTCTGCCTTCCAGGTTCAAGCGATTCTCCTGCCTCAACCTCCCAAGTAGCTGGGATTACAGGCATGCGCCACCACACCCGGCTTATTTTATATTTTTAGTAGAGACCAGGTTGTACCATGTTGGCCAGGCTGGTCTCAAACTGCTGATCACAAGTGATCCACCCGCCTCAGCCTCCCAAAGTGCTGGGATTACAGGCCTGAGCCACCTCGCCTGTCTGGAAAACTATTTCCTGAGCACTTATTACAATAAGTGCTTTTATAATCTTTATAACCCCATAAGGTGTGTGCTTTTCTGTCACAAGGAAAGTAGTCATGGAGAGATTGGAACTAGATACACCCAAACCAGTTATTCTGACGAGAATAAAATTGAGGGCTTGCATGGTGGCTCATGTCTGTAATTCCAGCACTTTGGGAGACAGAGGCTGATCTCCTTTTTTTTTTTTTTTTTTTTTGAGACTGAGTTTCGCTCTTGTTACCCAGGCTGGAGTGCAATGGCGCGATCTCGGCTCACCGCAACCTCCACCTCCTGGGTTCAGGCAATTCTCCTGCCTCAGCCTCCCGAGTAGCTGGGATTACAGGCATGCACCACCATGCCCAGCTAATTTTTTGTATTTTTAGTAGAGACGGGGTTTCACCGTGTTGACCAGGATGGTCTCGATCTCTTGACCTCGTGATCCACCCGCCTCGGCCTCCCAAAGTGCTGGGATTACAGGCGTGAGCCACCGCAACCGGCCAGAGGCTGATCTCTTAAACCCAGGAGTTAAAGATCAGCTTGGGCAACGGAGCAAAACCATGTGTCTACAAAAAATCAAAAGTTAGCCAGCATGGTGACAAGCGTCTGTAGTCCCAGATACTTGGAAGGCTGAGATGGGAGAATCAAGACTACAACGATCCAAGATTGCGCCACTGTACTCCAGCCAGACCTTGTCAAGCGAGCAAGCAAGAGAAAGAGAGACAGAGAGGGAAGGAGGGAGAGGGAGAGAGAGAGAGAGAAAGAAAGAAGAAAGGGAGGGAGGGAAGAAAGAAGGCAGGAAGGGAGGGAGAGAGAGAGAGAGAAAGAAAGAAGAAAGGGAGGGAGGGAAGAAAGAAGGCAGGAAGGGAGGGAGAGAGAGAGAGAGAAAGAAAGAAGAAAGGGAGGGAGGGAAGAAAGAAGGCAGGAAGGGAGGGAGAGAGAGAGAGAGAAAGAAAGAAGAAAGGGAGGGAGGGAAGAAAGAAGGCAGGAAGGGAGGGAGAGAGAGAGAAAGAAGAAAGGGAGGAAGGAAGGAAAAAGAAGAAGAAAGGGAGGAAGAAAGGGAGAAAGGAAGGAAGGAAGAAAAAGAAAGAATGGGGGCCCCTCTTACAGACTTTGTTAAAACCATTGAATTCTTTGAGTCTCCGCTTCCCTCATTTGCAGTGTCCTAATTACTTCATATGGTTGTTTTCCATAAAAATAATGGAAGTGAAG
The DNA here is from genome assembly GCF_001604975.1 of Cebus imitator. Classification (NCBI taxonomy): domain Eukaryota; kingdom Metazoa; phylum Chordata; class Mammalia; order Primates; family Cebidae; genus Cebus; species Cebus imitator. The sequence continues at coordinate 927,265 of NW_016107600.1, forward strand.
CTGTCTAATAAATTTTGAAGTGCTAAACAAATGTCAGAGGTTAATTGCTATAACTGTGCCATCAGCTAGCTGACCTTGGTTGGAGTTCATAAATGTTAATAAGTGGTTTGAAGATGTATAAGGCAGTCCCCACTCCCAAGAGCTGCCAGTCTCATTGAATAATCTAGGGGGACATTCCAATTCTAGTATTCTGGATTACGTGTCCACCCTCTTTTCACTAGAAAAGTTCCCCCCAAGAGAGTTATTCCCAGGTCAGAAAACAAAGGGCTCCAGAGTCTCCTGAAAATGCACTTCACCTGAGAAGGCAGCTGGATCTCCTCTAATCTAGTACTTTTCAACTGTTAAGGGACATAAGAATCACCTGGGCATCTTCTAGGGTGGCGCTCAGAGGCTATATTTCCAAAGAATTCCCAGCTGATACTGCACAGACCACATTTTAAGTAGCAAGTCTCTAACCTAGCGTCCCCCAACCACAGACAGTTTTTCCATGGGGAGGTGGGGAGGAAGTGGTTTCAGTATGAAACTGTTACACCTGGGCGGGGTACGGTGGCTCACGCCTGTAATCTAAGCACTTGGGAGGCCAATGCAGGCAGATCACCTGAGGGCGGGAGTTCAAGACCAGCCTGACAAATATGGTGAAACCCCATCTTAAAAATATATAAATAAATAAATAAATAATAAAGAAACTGTTACACCTGAGATCAGTTTTTTTGTTTGTTT
>NW_016107600.1:928126-931597 GCF_001604975.1 Cebus imitator
GCCTCCCAGGTTCAAGCAAGTCTCCTGCTTCAGCTTCCCAAGAAGCTGGGATTACAGGCGCCTACCACCACGCCTGGCTAATTTTTGTATTTTTTTTTTTTTTTAGTAGAGTCGGGGTGTCATCATGCTGGCCAGGCTGGTCTCAAATTCCCAACCTCAGGCTCTCCGCCCGCCTCGGCCTCCCAAAGTGCTGGGATTACAGGCGTGAGCCACCGCGCCCGGCGGGTTCGCGTTTCTGAGAATCTAATGCCACTGATCTGAGAGGCGGTGCTCAGCTTGCTTAGCTCATCCTGCAGTGCAGTACCTTTACAGACCACTGACAGGGACCGGACCCCTGCTCTAACCCTTTCCCATGGCCCCATTGAAATGAGTTCACTGTCACCTGGGAAGTCACAGAAAGCTTGAAAAGCCTAAGGTATACACTGGGGATGGTTTGGGGAACCTGGCTGGGAAAGCTGTCCCTGAGAAGGGGAAGTGGGCAGGTTGGAGGTAGAAGAGGGAGTCAGTGATTGACTAATAAGTGGAGAGCATTGAGGACTCACGATCAAGTTTCCGTTTGTACCTTAGTCCTAACACCATCCAAACCCAGATACTCCCAGGAAATCGCCCCGACCTGCAACTTCCACCAGCCTTCCATGAAACCTCGATTTTCACCAACAGGTTATAATGATCGGTTAGGTGCCTGCATCTTACCCTGTAAGGTGAACGGGAGAGAAAGAACAGTGCTATTCCGCCCGCTGCCCCCGCCCTGGCCTGGCACAAGTACTGTCCCCTCCCCCATACTGTTTATGTAACGTTTGTGGAACGGTTTTCACAATTTGCGGGTTCTAGGGAAGTCCAAGTCCAGGCCCAGCTTGCTCACCCAATAACTTCACCAGGGGGCGCGGCGGCCCCGGCGACTCAGCGACTGTGGGGAACGCTACGGGCTCGGAGCGCTTAGCGGGCGGTCCCCACCAGCCCCTCCCTAAGACCTGGGCGGGAACCGAGGCCGCGCGCAGGCCGCTTCTAACAGGGGCCCCCCACTTTGGGAGTCATCGCCGGAGCCTGGGTGCCTGGAGCTCCGCCCGCCACCCCTTCCCGGGCCCGCTGGAGCCCGGCGCCCCGACCCGGGGCCGGTAACCAGGCGCACATGGCCTGCCCGGCCCTTGTTTGTCCTGGCAGCGCGCCGCCGCTATTTGAAGCGGTTTTTATCTCCCAGAAACCAGCAAAACCCCATGCGGAGTCTAGGGAAGATGAAAGGGGCCGAGGGGCTGGGGAGGGGAGGACCGCGAGGCTGCGGCGGGAGGGAGCTGGCACCGGACAGGCGGAGACCGGGAGGCGAAAGGGCCAGACTCTGGGGGGTCCGGAGGAGCCTGCCCGGCGGGGTTGGGGCGGGATCCCGGGGGTCCACCCTAGGCCGCCGCCTCACTCAGACCAGCTCCAAGGCACCCCCTGCCCTTCCTCCACCCCAGCCCCCTCTCCCGGGTCTCTTCAGTCACAGCCCCCAGCCCACTAAAGAAGTCTTCGGAACTCGGATTTCTTCAAAGCGCCTTTGAAGCAGCGCTCCGAGCCAGAGCGCAGATTTCGCACCTGGGCGGGGGCGGGAGTGGCGTCAGGGTGGGGAGGAGGGTCGTAACCCGAGCCCGCCCAGGGTCGCCGGCCCCCTCCCAGCCGTAGCAGCACCTCCTGCGGCCCGCGCGGTGGACCGCCTGACGCGGGGTGCAGCTGGGAGTCGGGTCCAGGTTGGGGGGAGCGGCCTGTGCGCCCCCTCGGCCCAGCTGGGTAACCTTGGGAGGCGGGGGCCGCACAAAGCCCTATTGTGGCTTGGGAATGGCTGCCACAGTGTGGCTTTTGTTCCTCTGCTAACTCCGTGGCGGGCACAACTGATTGCAGGCCCGGGGCAGGGGGCGGGTGACGTGCCAGGCCGCGTCCGCCCGCCGGGAGCCGCACCACCGCCGGACTGGGGCCGCGCAGTGGTCCGCACTGCAACCGCGGTGCCCGCGCTCGGGCCGCGTCACTGCACTGACGAGGGTCGGTTGGTGCAGTCCAGAAAGGGCCAGGGTAGAAACCAGTGAGTCTTCCCGACTCTGCAGAAAGCACTGCACGCCCAAAAACTGAACACGGCTGGAGGATCTGACCGATAAACAATTTTGTGTTTTGTTTTGAGACGGAGTCTCGCTCTGCCACCCACTCTGGAATGCAGTGGTGCGATCTCTGCTCACTGCAATCTCCGCCTCCTAGGTTCCAGCGATTCTCTTGTCTCAGCCTCCCAAGTAGCTGGGACTACGGGCGCCTGCCATTACGCCTGGCTAATGTTTGTATTTTTAGTAGAGACGGGGATTTCACCGTGTTGGCCAGGATGGTCTCGAACTACTGACCTCAGGTGATCCTCCTGTCTCGGCCTCCCAAAGTGCTGGGATTACAGGTGTGAGGCACCGCGCCTGCCGATAAACTATTTAACCGCGAGCATAGTAAGCAAACAGGCGCAATAGAATATTCGCCCATGGGTGGGTAGTCCCCAATTTGCCAAACAAAAAAATCTTTGAACCACTCTTCGCCCTTCCTCTTCTCTTTTTCTCACCAGGACAAAATTTCAAATCCAACTTTTATTTATTAAATTAAAAAAAAAAAAAAGAAAGATTCCACAAAGGGCATAATCCCTTCCTTTCCACAATGTTCTCTCCCCAAGCTCCAGCGGCTTTAACCCTTTAACTTGGGGCCTTGAGACAGCAGGGGACAGAAAAGGAGGATCCAAAGTTACAGGAAAGGCACTAAGCGGCTTTAAAAGTCACTGGAGGTGGAGGTGGGAGCATCGGAAGTACCAGGGTGGGGGAACGTGGGTGCACTCCCAGATCAGCTCGGGAGCCTCTGTCCTCCTAGCCCTGTAAGTTCTTCTTTCTCAGGGCTGCCAGGCACCAAGTCTGGCACAGTGCCTTGCACAGAGTAGGCACTCAATAAATACTTGATTTATTTGAATTTGATCCCAGAGAAAGCCTTCCCCACCCATTCTTCAGGAGGTGCACCTCCAAACCAATGTCCTCCTGTTAGATGGACTTCCCCAAAGAGCACGTCTAAGATGGCAGCTGCAGACCTCCATAACCATGGCAACAGGGGATTGACCTGATGGGGTCATGGTGTCTAAGGGGAGGGGCAGTGTAAGAGCCTGCTCTGGGGTCAAGGGAGCTGGGGTACATTCCAGTCCTTCTCCCCTCCATAGGACTTGAGGTTTCACAGCTTCTGGCTGGGGCTGGGGATATTAAGTATCCCCTAATCAAGAAATACCCCATCAACTCTTTAGCAGAGATCTAGCTAACCCAATGTGTAGAGACTTCATTAAAAGAGAAACCCCATCGACTGAGATCCTGATGATAGATATTCTATTAACAAGGCCTTCTCAGCCGGGCGCGGTGGCTCACGCCTGTAATCCCAGCACTTTGGGAGGCCGAGGCGGGTGGATCACTAGGTCAAGAGATCAAGACCATCCTGGTCAAC
>NW_016107600.1:931812-934792 GCF_001604975.1 Cebus imitator
AAAAAAAAAAAAAAAAAAAAACAAGGCCTTCTCCACTAACATTTTGTCTATACAGAGATGCATTTGGCTAGAATTTTCTGGCAGAAATGGATCCGCTTCCCTCCCCAGCTCACTCAACCTGACCCGTCATCATAACTTACATAAATAGAATTATTATTATTACTATTCATTACTCCTGGTACATAGGGGTTAAATATACAGGCCTGGGGGCAGCCTCCCTGACCCTGGGGTCACCCCATCTTTGGGATCAGATCCCCACTGGTCTGCCCCCTTCTTGGCACCCTGCCTCTGGCCAGGTCACTAACCCCAATCCCCCTAACCATGGTCCCTGATGAAGAGGCCACCAGGGGGCAATAAATTATCATCATTATCATTGTGTTTGTAAAAAGGAAAAAAGGCTCTGGAGAATGGCAAGCAATGGTGGGAAGCTGGGAAGACTAACTGGAGCCTGGAGGCTGAGGGACAGCAGTAAATAAACTTGAGAAGCAGAAAGGGTACATACATGTCAAGGAGCTAGGTGAAGAACTATTATTGGGAGCCCAAATGGAAAGAAAGTGAGTTGGCATAGCAGGGCCAGAGTCTAGGAGGCTGGAGTGCAGGAATCAGGCACAAAGGGAGGGCCTGAGATGAGACTTTCCAGAAAGCCAGTCTCATGGTGAAGGGAGAAGGTGAGATGAGGAGGCATGCAAGGAGATACCCAGGCTCAGAATGGCCAGGAGGGAGACAGAGGGAGAGATCCCCAAAAGATGCATGCGTGGGGTAAAGAGAGCGATTGTCAAGCAGTGGTCCAGAGAGCCAAGAGAGACTGGCAGGTGAGCCCTGGGGTGGGAGGCCTTCCACCCAGCTCAGATCTCCAGCAAGTTGCTCTGCTCAGGGCTGGCTCCAGGGGCTTTCTCTGGGGTCGCTGGTGAGGCAGAAGGTCGGGGTGTCTGACTGGCCTCCTCTTCCCCAGTGTTGCGGCCCTCCCCTAGCTCCTTGGGGCCACTGGGAGGGGGACCTGGGCCTGGCTCGCCGTGGGTGCGCTGGTGTTTGCTCAGATGGTCGCTCCGGGTAAAGCGCTTGGAGCAGAGCAGGCAGGTGAATTTCTTCTCCCGGGTGTGAGTGCGCACGTGGCGCTCCAGCTCATCCGAACGAGTGAACCGCTTGCCGCAGAAAAGCCAGTTGCAGACGAAGGGCCTCTCGCCTGTGTGCCAGCGCAAGTGGGCCTTCAGGTGCGAAGCCTTGCCATACACCTTGCCGCAGCCAGGGATGTGGCAACTGTGGATGGGCTTCTTCCGCAGCCCAGCTGCTGCTGCTCCCAGCCGCTCTAGTTCCTGGCAGTTGGGGCAGTCACAGGAGGAGCGCCCTGCCCCACTGCCCCCATATCCACCACTGCCCCCAGTGCTGGCACCCCGTGGGGGTTTGGCTCCACCACTCCCCTCTAGCTGCCCGCTATTTCCCACTGCCTTGGGTTTATAGACGTCTTGGGGCAGGACATGCTGGGGCCCTGGTTGCAAGAGGTGGGGAGCTGGGTAGGGGGCTGGATTAAGGGGGGCAAAATCGGATGGGTAGGTGGGCAGCTGGGGATTCAGTGGAGGCTGAGCAGGGCCTGTAGGCAGTGTTCCTTGCAGTCCATCACCCTGGCCCTGCCCCCCACCTAGCCAGTTGCCTCCAGGGTGCATGTCCCACCAAGGAGTAGGAGCGTTGCCCGGGCCTGGTGAAATTCCTGCATGGATGCCCGCCTTGTACCAGGAACCATAGGGGTGTGTCATGTCCAGAGAGGTGTAGACACTGGGTAGGCAGTCAGAAGAGCTGTGCCCCTTGGGCACTAGTAGCCCAGGGTCCTGGGTGCCAGTGGGCCCAGGGAATGAATGGGAAAAGGGAGGGTAGTCATTGGCATAGCCTGAGGTGGGTGCTGGAGGACTGCCTGCAGGTGAGAGGAGCCCATTTGTGCTTGAAAAGGGGGCTGGATAAGCATCCCCCATGGCTTTGGGGGCTGAAAGGTCACTGCCCACAGAGTACGACTTCTTTGTGCCCACTTTGCCCAGTGTTGTTGAGTCCCGAAGAGGGCTGGAGCCACCAAATTTGCTGCAGGCTGCCGTCAGCATGGCCAGGGGACTGGAGCCATAGTGAACTTCCTCCTGTGGAAAGAGGGATGCACTGCTTAGGGAGAGGGGAGGATAGGTGCAGAATGAAGAGCAGCTTTTTAGGACTGAGACCTAGAGACATCCGTAACAGAACAGAGAGGTCAGGGAAGAGTTGAAGAGGGTGGAGACTTACAGGTAAAAGAGGTTGGCCAGTAAGAACTGGACCTCAGGGCAGAGCTCACATGGAGTCACAGAAGGAGAACAGAGGCTGAAGACTGCAGCCCAGTGCCCTAACCTGGGAGGCAGTAGGCAGAGCTCATTCTGGAGTTACTAGGGGTGTCCAAGGGGCCTCCAAGGAACAGGAAGCTCTTTTCTTTTTTGAGGTAGAGTCTTGCCGTCGTCGCCCAGGCTGGAGTGCAATGGTGCGATGTTGGCTCACTACAACCTCTGCCTCCTGGGTTCAAGAGATTCTCCTGCCTCAGCCTCCTGAGTAGCCGGAACTACAGGCGCATGCCACCGCGCCCAGCTAATTTTTTTGTATTTTTAATAGAGACAGGGTTTCAGCATATTGGCCTGGATGGTCTCCATCTTCTGACCTCATGCTCCACCTGCCTCAGCCTCCCAAAATGCTGGGATTACAGGTGTGAGCCACCAAGCCCAGCCTATGTTTTTAAATAAAAAGAAAAGAAGATCGGGCCGGACGCGGTGGCTGAAGCCTGTAATCCCAGCACTTTGGGAGGCCGAGGCGGGTGGATCACGAGGTCAGGAGATCGAGACCATCCTGGTCAACATGGTGAAACCTCGTCTCTACTAAAACTACAAAAAATTAGCTGGGCATGGTGGCGCATGCCTGTAATCCCAGCTACTCAGGAGGCTGAGGCAGGAGAATTGCCTGAACCCAGGAGGCGGAGGTT
>NW_016107600.1:935852-946267 GCF_001604975.1 Cebus imitator
TTTTTAGAGAGAGAGTCTTGCTCTGTCGCCAACCTGGAATGCACGATCTCAACTCATTGCAACCTCCACTCCTGGGTTCACGCAATTCTCCTGCCTCAGTCTCCTGAGTAGCTGGTACTACAGGCACACACCACCACGCCCAGCTAATTTTTGTATTTTTAGTAGAGACAGGATTTCACCATGTTGACCAGGATGGTCTCGATCTATTGAGCTCATGATCCACCCTCCTCTGCCTCCCAAAGTGCTGGGATTACTGGCGTGAACCATCGTGCCCAGCCTAACTCTTTTTAAATGGCTGTGGGAAGAACTGGTGAAAGAGACAGCAGCTAGCTGAGGTGGGAATTGGGGATCCTGACCCTTGGAAGTCGGTTTGGAGCAGAACGAGGCCATGGTCAGGGTCTTGAAGAGGAAAGATGGGGCTCAAAGAGCAGCATGGGGAGAAGACCAAAGTATTAGAGGACTGTATTTGCTCCCATGCCTTATTTTCCAGCCTCATCCCATACCCCCTATTTCGTTTCCTGTCGCTGCATCAGCTCCTGACTAAGGCAGTGGCCTGGTCTCCCTGAGGTCCAATCCTCATGTCCCTGGTAAGGAATCTCTTGGCAGGGACTCAGGCTGGGGAGCAAGAGGAAGTGATGGTGGAGACACTGGGACATTGAGAGGGAACAGGGCTGCAGCCAAGCCAGAACTGTGGCTGAGACAAGAATGCCTTTCAAGCAGGCAGTGAGCACCTCCTGCTTTGTGGTGCCAGCTGGTACCCCTCTGAGAGGGCTAGAAGAACCCAAAGTCATCATGCCCTTCCAAGGCAAGGAATTGGGGTGACTAACATACTGGCTCACAGCCACATTGCTCCATGCCTCAGCGTCCCCTAACACATAGTCCTTCTAGCACCGTGAATGACGGAAGACATGGATGTAGTGCATGGGTGTCTTTTCGAAACGTAAAGTATCTTGTTAATGGCCACCATGCTGTTGCTACCAGGCCAAATCACCCTCAGGAGCTCATGGTACCTCTCTTTGGGTGTCATCCAGGGAAGAAATGCTCTATAGCATCCCTGGCTGGCATAGACATTCATGAATTGCTGGGAATCCCACCAAAAAAAATGCCCTCAAAATCTAACCCTATACAGTTATATGGGTTTGAAAGGACTAGAAAAGCAGTTTTGAGGATTGGGGTCTTCATAAGCTGATATGCCTGTTGCTTTCCCAATAAAGCGGAGAAGAGAACTCAAGAATCCAGGGTTCTCACACCTGCCTGGCAGCTCCTAATATGTAGCATGTGTATGATGCCCATCCGAGAGGTGGGCCTGGGGCCCTGGGGTTGCCATGAGGCGTGTGTGCAGCCCCTCCCGCGCTACTCCCCAAGTGCAAACCTGCTGCTCCTCCTGGGCAGTTACCTCCCTCTAAGGTCCTGTTGACTCCCAAACTGAGCCACCAAAAGCTTTCTCCAGTCTAACCACAGTGAACACCCACGGTTGCTTCTAGTCAGGGTTTTCCTGGAACCCCTGATCTTCCAAGCAGAGGGTGAGCTACAGCAGGGTAGCTGATGAGGAGGAGTCAAATCCTAGCAGAAAAAAGAGGTAGAAACATGGAGCTCAAAGGAGAGGGGCTGATACTCAGAGACATGGGGCACAAAGGACCTGTGTAGGGTGACAAATTGACATAAAAGGCCCATAGCAATGGGGGAAGGAGGACTAGAGAGGAAAAATCGGCATTAAATAGCAGAAATAGGTGTAATTCCAGTGCTTTGGGAGGCCAAGTTGGGGAGGGTTGTTTGAGACCAGCCTGGGCAACATAATGAGATCCCCATCTCCATAACAAATATAAAGATTAGCTGGGCTTGGTGGTGCACCCCTGTAGTCCAGGCTCCTCAGGAGGCTGAGATGGGAGGGTCACTTGAGCTCAGTAGTTAGAAGCTGCAGTGAGCTATGATTGCCCCGCTGCACTCCAGCCTGGGCAACAGAGCAAGACCCTGTATCAAAAACAACAAAAAAGAGGCAGAAATAGGCAGGGACCTAAAAATGCAGAAAGGTAAAAAGACACAAACTAAGAAGGAGAGATGATGGAAAAGAGACTGGGCTAGAAAAGAAAGGAAAGCAGAGAGGAGAAGAAAGGAGCAGAAAAAAGAAAAGGGGGAGGAGGAAGAAGAAAGGAGACTTCCTACCTAAGAGAAAACCACCATGGGGCTGGGCCCCAGAAAACCCCCAGACCAGGCCACTCCTCCCTCCTTCTCCCCCCTGACCGCCCCCTCTCCCTCTGCCCAGCCCGGCTCCGATGGTTTCCCTGCGGTCGGTTTATTTTTAAAAACGCCGACGCCGTCCCCCGCCCGGCCCTCACACTGCGGCCACAGGGGCCTCAGCCAAGCCCAGGGACCCCACCCAGCTGTGGGGAGGGAAGGAGGGGTGAAAGAAGGCAGCCAGCCCTAGGCCAACAGGAGACCCCAGCTCTGGGGAGTGGAGGCCCAGAGGGCCCTTGAGGGCAGGGAAGGGGGAGGGAAGAACCAGACCCACTCAGAATGCTCTGGAGGCTATGGGCTGAGCACGTGGCTAAGTTTCACCACAGCCTCAGTTTCCTTCTCTTGCTGATTGTTCTCTCCTGGGAACTCAGGGAAAGAGTCCTCGTTAAGAGTTCTAAGTACGTGTCCCCATACCTGATCAAAAGTGTTCCATTTCCAGGGCCCAGTAGTCCCACCTTCCAGCTGTTCCCTCCCGACCTCCACCCACCACCTTTAAAAAAATAAAAACAAAACAAAAAAACAGACTTAAAATATTGAAGTGGGACTGTTTGGAAAAAGAACAGGATAGGAGCGGTCCCAACTCTCCCACCCAGATGTGGAGCAGGGGAACGGGACCCCTCCTCCCAGGGGTGCAGTGCCCAGCCTGGCCTCCCAGTGGGAATCTCACTAGACATCTCAGGGCTGACTGGCCTTAGGTTCCGAGCAGCCAAGATCCCATTTTCCAGTTCTCAACATTCTCAGCCTTCTCCCAAGTTCGTTAGTTCTCCCGGCTTCCCAGTTCTCCATTCCCACCTAGGCATCCAACAATTCTGCCTCCTTCCTGTTCCCCTGCATTTCACTTGGCCCAGGTGAGCCCCCCCATCAAGCAGCAGCTGCTTCCCTCTCTGAACCCCAAGTTCTTCCCACTACCAGAGAGCCTACTCATACCAGGCGGAGGGGTTCCTGGGGAGATGGGGAGGAAGTTGAGGGCCCAGGTACCCAAAAACTAGGTGAGAGTTAGAGAGATGGACGGGAGGGACTGGTGTGCCTGTGTTGTAGGCATCTCCAGCTCGCAGGAGTGAGGGGACGTGAAAGGCTAGCTTCCACGACACCCTCCTCTCACCATGCGCTACCCCAATCCTATGTCTTTCCAGCAGGCCTCTGAGCCAGTCCCTCCCAAGCCACCAGCGCCACGTTGGCAACACTGGCATGATGCCCACGCCCACTGACACTGTCCCTGCCCTGGGTGGACCCAGGATTTCCATGCTTCTTATTCCTCAAGACCACAGTGCTTCAATGATGGCTCAAAATAGAGTCTGTTGGGGAGGTGGCAGGATGACAGTCTGCCCCCATTGCAGCTGTGGGTAGAGTACAACAGCCAGAGACCCCTGGCTGGATACAGAGTGTGACAAGGGATGTGGTGGCCATCTGGCTGGCTTGCATGCTATTCCCCAAACTCAGCCACAAACTCACGATCTCACAGACTTCTGCACACACCAGTCCTCACCTGGACTCATAGCACTCAGATGGCCCAACTTTCTCTCTCTCTCTCTGTCTCTCTCTTTCACAGAGCCAGCAGCGGGCGGGCACACTCCACTGCACCCTAATGATTATACTCAGACCAATGAACACAGGTGTTCAAAGACTCCTGCCCCATCTCTCACACACACTTCTCCTACAGGTTGATTGAGTCGGCTTCCTGCTTGGCCCAGCACCCCTGGGCCTGAGCTAGGGCACTGGGAAGAGAGATGTGGGACCCAAGAATGGGGAAGAGTCAAGGCTTTTGGGGAGGGCCCACTGGCCCTAAATTCCTGCAGAGAGGCCCAGAAAGCAAGACAGAGATAGTGACAGAGGAACAGTGTCAGAGACCCAGAAGCAGGGAGGACTCTGGCCCTGAGGGGCTGTGAGCCCTCCCTTCCCAACTCCGTGGCTGGGGTCCCCCAGAAGCCCTGGTAGAGTCAGAAATTTCTCAAGACCCCAAACCCTGACCCCCATCGTACCCCAGTTCCCTTTGTCCCCGCGCCAGAGGCAAGGGATGCTGGGGTCCCAGCCCAGAGGGGAAGTGGCCCAGTCCGCCCTGGAGCCTCCCACTCCCAAAATAGAGCTGAGTTTGTCTTTGGCTGAAAGCTAAATATTTGTGAGCCGGGCAAGCGGCCTCAGACCCCGTCCCTCCTCCTTGGTTCCCTCTCAGGCCTGGGCTCAGTTCCCCTGGTCAGCCCCCGATGGCGCAGGCTGGTCTCCTTTCTCCCACAGCCTTCCTCCTCGCCTCCACACACCAGCTCATGGGCCCAGCCCCCTCCCCACATAACAGGCAAGATCCCGCCTGGGATACGAGTCCCAGGAGACAGGACCCCCAAAGAACTATACCCAGTTGCTGCTCTGTGCCCCCTCAGCCAGTCCTCTCTGCCTTCTACCTCTGCTGCCAGCTTATCTGTTCCCACCCCTCTCTCCTCAGTCCCCTCTCCGCCTCTCCCCTCCTATCCCCATCCCTTCTCCACTCCTCACAGTGTGCTTAGCTGGGATACGTTCTTCCTTCTGACCTAATCCCCTCCCACCTTCTTTTCACTGCCCTCTGACCCCCGGCCCTATTCTTCCCTCCCTTTTCTCCTGCCCCCTGCTTCCCCTTCTTGGATCCCACTCCTCTCTCCACATCAGAAGGACCCCTGGAATTGACAGGCACCTCAGTTACTATCTATGTGAGTTGCAGGAGGTGGGTGGGCAGGGACTAGGACTATGAGGGTTGTGGCTGGTTTCCTGGGGGGAAGAGGGGACAGTTACCTCAAGCACGGAGGACGCCATCCTGAGGTTGGGGAACGGGTCCCAAGGAGCCAGGCAGATGGAGAGAGCTGAGCCGTGGGGGGGGAGAGAGAGAGAAGGGAGAGGGAGGGAGAATGGGAGAATGAGAGAGAAGAGATCTAAAGTTAGAAGGGACCGGGGTGGGGGGTAGGGGGTGGGGGGCTGCTCTCTGTCTGTAGGGATCCACCCTCTAATTACAGCTTTCCCAGCGGAGAAGGCTCCGGATCCAATGAGGAGGGCGAGAGAGGGAGGCAGAGGGTCCAAATTTCCTGCTCCATTTGCTAAGCTCCCCAAAGAAGGGATCAGGGAGGGAGAGGAGAAAAAGGGGCGCTCATGGAAGGGGTAGGAGGCAGGAAAAGGGGAGAGCAACAAGGGCCAGTTGTCAGGGCTTCGTCAGGGGCTGCAGAGGGGAGAGGTTAAAGGGATGGTGGACCCCGGTGTCCTACACGCGGCAGCAATCCCACAGGCATCTGTGGACACCCCTCCCAGCGCTCCCCAGCGTCATGTACCTGGGGGAACCTGGGGCTGGCTGTCCCGAGTCTTTCCTCTCTGGAGGTCTGGCAGGGAGACTGCAGGCAGCGGGTGGCCTGAGGGTGCTGGGAGGGATCCGCTGTCTCCCAGGCCAGCTCCACTCCCGTTCCCGCTCGGGCTCCGGTCCTACAGTCCTACTCTGACTCCAGAGTCCTTGCTGCTGCTCGGTGGCTGCTGCTGCTGCTACTGCTGCTGCCGCCCGCCGCTGCTGAGGGAAGGAACAGGAGGGAAAAGGAACAAACCCCAAACCACTAATTAGAGATCCAGGGGGGGATGGGGGGTTGGGGACGACACTCACACAGAGAGACTGGAACGCACTGACATACACACTCGTGGCCAAACACAGGGGTGATGCGTGCACATGTACACACACAGTACCACTCACAGGGGCACGGTCACTGTCATGAATGAACACAGATGGACACATGCAAATGCACACGGTAACACGCTGGAGGCACATGCGCCACACCCGCCCCAGCTGACCATGGAGAACTTGCTTCCCCAGTCACCCACCTGCCTCTAGATCAGGAGAGCAGCGTGTACGTGCCCAAGTGTGTGTGTGTGTGTGTGTGTGTGTGTGTGTGTTGTGTGAAGAGGGACGGAAGGTTCTGAGGTGGAGGCTTCTGCTGCCTAAACTTTTAGTGTCACTGAGGTAGGTTCCAGAGTAAGGCCTGGAGGAAGGGGTGAAGAGTTAGGGAAGGCTTGGTATTGGCTTGGGGGTCCCTCAGTTTTCCTCCCAGTGCCTCAGTTTCACTGTTTGGATACCTAGGCCTACCTCACCTTGTGGGGCAGAGCCTGGATCTTCTGATGAAGAGAGAATTTAAGACAGGCAGGAGGCCAGGCACAGTGATTTATGCCTATAATCCCAGCACTTTGGGAGGCCAAGGCGGGTGGATCATCTGAGGTCAGGAGTTCGAGACTAGCCTGGCCAACATGGTGAAACACCATCTCTACTGAAAATACAAAAAAAAATTAGCCGGGTGTGGTGGTGTGTGCCTGTAATCCCAGCTACTCTGGAGGCTGAGGCAGGACAATCATGAGCCTGGGAGGCAGAGGCTTCAGTAAGCCAAGCTGGGGCCACTGAACCCAGCCTGGCTGACAGGGCAAGACTCCATCTAAAAAACTCAAAAAAAAAAAAAAAAAAAAAGAGAGGCAGGGGTGAGGGTGGCCATGGAAGGTCATTGGGTCAACTCATTCATACTGACACCTAGCACCTTTGGATTATTTCCCCCAAAAAGAAATGCCCTCACCTCCATCATTCCTTGTCAGTTACCGTCCCTGGGCCTCTCTTGGAGGCCACGAGTTTAATCTCCACCCTTTGGTGGACAGTTCTCCTGAGTGATCTGACTTTCCTGGGAACTCCCAGTTCCCTTTCTCATTGTCATGCCTCAATTCCCTCTTCCAAAGAAAGAACTGAAGTTACAACTTAATAAGGACTTCCCAACTTTGACTTCCCATCAAAATAGGAAATAAGAGAAGAAAGGTCAGCCAGGTTGGGAGGGAAACCCAAAAAGTCTATTACCTGAAACCTGGGCCCTGGACCCCCAGGTATTTATGGGAGAGAGAGGACTGGGCAGCCTAGTGGTGGAACCGACAGCTCTCCTGCAGGGGGCTTCGCGTGCTGGGGTTGTTTGGCAGCTTATTCCTTAACACACATCTCTCCCCCTCCCAGCTCTTCCTGTCAGGGGAATAAAGCCCTGTCCTTTCCACCCTCCTCACTCCTCAACACCATCCCCTCACTTTCTCGGAGTGCCCACTTCCTCGCTCCTTTAGCTCTCCCAGATCTCCAAAGAAAAGTCTGGGAGGTGGCAGGAGCAGATGGAGGTCCAGGGAGGTCTGCACAGCAGTTTTGCCAATAGGCAGGCACGAATTTCAGGGTAGGACCCAGGAGTTCTGGATTCTAGCCCCACGATTTGATTTACCCCAAGGAACTCTGGGAATCCAAGGTTTAGGGGAAGGGTTAGGGAACCAGGTAGCTGACAAAGAGAAAGAAGCAAAAGAAGAAACAGAGCAAATGAAACTGTCCAAGAGAATCAGAAGAGATATCACTCGGTGTAAGAAAGAGATAGGAAAGAGGAAAACAGAAGACCAGATGTGTGGTTTTAAAAAAAAAAAAAAAGAAAGATCAGGAAAAAACCTAAAAAGGTACAGAAACAGGACAGAGGAACAAAGATGGAGAGACAAAGGCTTGGGAAGGACAGGGAAAATAGCCTGAGGCATAGCCAGGTCCAGAAGAGGAGGAGGAGGAGGGTTGCGCTGCCAGGCAGGTGGGGGGGCGGGGATGGAACATAAATAGCGCATAATTGTGTCCGCTGATTACACGGGCCACCCCACCCGTCTGCCCGAGAGGAAGTGCCCGTGGTGGGGTGTCCCTGTGACCTCACGGTCTCCCCCTGGCTGGGAGGAGTCTGAGACTGAGGTGCCAGTTGGATTTCTGGGGCCCCCAACTCAGACGTTGGGAAGGAGAAAATTTAGAGCAATTCCTGTATCACCAGCAGAAAAGCCTAAGACCAGTTTGATCAGGAAGGAAACTGAGGCAGAGGAGGACTCTAGAGAGGCTTCCCTTCTACCCCGTGACCCTCTAAAGAAGAGAGAGCAGGTGAGGAGGGGGTTGGGACTCAGATTAGATGAGAGAAGAAAGGAAGAGACGGAAGGGTAAAAGGAGGAAGGGTGGAAAGATGAATGGACAGGGCTGGGGAGAGGAGTTGGAAGGAAGGGTCACCTTCTCACTCCCTGTGTGGGCTTTAATCCCTAACCCTACCTGGGAAGGGGCAGACACATTCAAATCCTGAGTGCTGGGGAAAGAAAAATGAGGAGCAGAGTTCCAGGAAGATGTGAGCCAGGACCCCTGATGGGTCAACATAGGACAGCCCCTGGACACAGAGCCTGCCCCCCACCAGAGATCAGGGCCAAAGATGGGCAGAGGGGCTGCATGAAGCCCCTCTGCTCAGAACCCCCTGGGTTCTGACTTCTCCCACATCCTTTTTAAAGATAATCCTGCAGGCCAGCTGAGGTGCTCGTGTTCCTGGGTCTAGCTCCCCAGTCTCCTTCCCAGTGCCCTGAGGGGCTGGGGGCAGCAATTAGAAGCCTTAACCAAGGACTTACCTCCACCCTCTCAGGCCTCCCTCAGCCCAGCCTCCCAGGGGGTGGGGCAGCCCAAGCAGAGGCGCCATGTGGCAGGGGCGGGTAGAGGCTGCGGCTCTGGTCCTTCCAGTATAAACCCCCTAGGCATCTGGTTTCTATCCACCACCCCCCACCACCCTGGGGGCCCCTCAGCCTCCGCCCATGGCCACCCAGACACTGAACTCCAAGGGATGGATGCCCCAGAAGGAAGGGGTGGGATGATGCCTTTCTGATATCCCAATGCCAGGACTCGCTGAACCACAGGAACCACTCCCTTCTCACCCTCCCCTAGGAGAATCAGGGTGGGCTTTCTAGGTTAGAGGGGGTTGAATCTGGAACTTGCCTCAGTTCTCCAAATGATTTTGGATCTTTTTGGAAAGATCAGTGGAGAGTGGGAGACTTGTACCCCCTACTCCCGAGGGATGCACCCTCCGTCGTGTACACCATCGCCCTCTACCACCCTTCTAGGCTGGGCTGTCTCTAACGGCCTCATCCAAAGTGACTCCCAACTCTTCATTGTTGCTGTTAGAGAAGGCTTGACTACCCTAGGGAGAATCACCAGAGAATAGTGAGCAGATCCCCTGAAATAGAGAGACTGACACATGCTCTAATGCATACCTGATGAGTGACACATTCAGATCTGCGTACTTGCACACACACAAGGTGACACATAATTCATACACATTTGTACTATGCAGGCACCCATATTGACGCACACTATATATACATATACTCTACAGATAATGCTTACCCCAAGACACCCTAACCCCCAATCATAAAAATGCACACACCAGTATGTTTACATGCATACAGACTCACAGTCACCTAGAATACGCCTCACGCGGACTCACAGACTCACATCAACACATGTATCTACACATGTGGCAAATGTCACACACATATACCCAGGGCTATCATTACAACTCTACAGCTCTGGAGATCCCTGAGGTCTCCTAAAGGCCATTTGGGAACCCCTCTCCCTATAAGGATCTGGGGATAAGGGTGATATGGAGACCACTGCCAGTCCTGCAAATTGCTGCCTCCAACTCCTACTAGTATAAGAAGCTCCAGTGTACCTTTAGGTCTGGTGCGTGTGGGGAGTATTTGATCCGATACTCCCCACACACACCAGAGTTCAGAGACCCAGATGGCCCCAGTGAACTCCCTGGCCCTGGGGAACCCCAGCTTCCCTACCCCCACCCAGGCCCCTGCTGCTCTGCGGCCCCGCTGACTCATCTCTCCCTCTGTGGAGCTCCCCAACCACAGGGGCCTGGAAGAGAAGCTTGGAAACTTGCGCTCATGTCCCGGGCCCCTGGTCTGGCCACTACCCCCCCATGCACCCAGCCCAGCCCTTGTCTCTAGTGGATACTCCAGCGACAGAGAACATAGAGGGGACAGGAAAGAAGAAGGCATCCAGAGACAGGGAAACAGAAAGACATGGGAGAGACAAAGCAGAAACAAATGGTGGGCCTACAGATAAGAGACCCTGAGCATCAGCTACAGTCTGTTGGGTCCTCCAAGAACAATGGGGCTGAACAATTTCCTTTTCCTTTTCCAACAGGAAAGCTTGCTCCTTGGATTGAAGGAACATCCACTCGTGGCCTCAGGATTTACAGACTGCTGAGTACCTTGACCCAGCATTTCTGACACGAGGCTCAGGGTACTTAGGGAAGAGGATCGAATTTTAGGAGGCAAAGCTGAGGACATGGGGTAGAAGGGAAACTTTTTTTTTTTTTTTTTTTTTTTTTTTG
>NW_016107600.1:946352-949195 GCF_001604975.1 Cebus imitator
CTCCTGCCTCAGCCTCCTGAGTAGCTGGGATTACAGGCACACACCACCATGCCCAGCTAATGTTTTGTATTTTTAGTAGAGACGGGGTTTCACCATGTTGACCAGCATGGTCTCGATCTCTTGACCTCGTGATCCACCTGCCTCGGCCTCCCAAAGTGCTGGGATTACAGGCTTGAGCCACCGCGCCCCGCCAAAGGGAAATATTTAAGAGGCTAGCAACCTTTGTATAGGACAGCTTGGAAAAGGAGCTCCCCACCCCAACAAATATGTACACAAATTTACAGGTACAGACAGACTGCAACTTCCCTCCCTCTCTCCAGCACTAGGGCTACAAGGCAGGACTTCTGGGACAGGCTCTGGCTCCCCTCTTCTCTGAACCTTAGGTTCCTTCATTGACATTTGAGCCCTGATATAATCCGGCAGCTTTAGGAGAGGCAGATCAGAATCAGAAACAAGTGCCATGATGGAAGGAGGAAGAAGAAATCTGGATGGCAGGGGACAAAGAGGAAAATGAAAGGAAGGGGAAGACTGAAGTCTGATTCCGAAACAAGGGGACCTGTCCTGGGTGGGTGTGTCTCACATGGGACAACACTGAATTAAGTAAGAACCTGGTCATCTCTAGAAAACGACCCTTTGGGCCGGTGCAGTGGTTCATACCTGTAATCCCAGCACTTTAGGAGGCCCAGGCAGGTGGATCACGAGGTCAGGAGTTCAAGACCAGTCTGACCAATATGGGGAAACCCTGTCTCTACTAAAAATACAAAAATTAGCTGGTCGTGGTGGCTTGCACCTGTAATCCCAGCTACTTAGGAGGCTGAGGCAGAGGAATCGCTGGGACCCGATGAGCCGAGATCGCTCCATTGCACTCTGGCCCGGGGAAACAAGAGCAATACTCTGTCTCAAAAACAAAAAAATTAATATAAAAAAAAAAAAAAAAAAAAAAAAAAAGGAAAATTACCCTTTGTAAAAATGATATCCTAGAATCTGATACATGAAATATTCTAATGTCTTTCACCGGAGGAACTTGGGGTGATGGAATTCTGATTATATCATCCCTAGGAGTAAGGCTGAGCAACCCAAGGGGATGGTCCTTCAAAATCCTACATACAGGCTGGGTGCGATGGCTCTCAGGCCTGTAATCCCAGCACTTTGGGATTACAGGTAGGCATATCACCTGAGGTCAGGAAGTTCTAGGCCAGCCTGGCCAACATGGCAAAACCCTCTCTCTACTAAAAATACAAAAATTAGCAGGGTGTGATGGTGCACGCCTGTAATCCCAGCTACTCAGGAGGATGAGGTAGAAGAATCACTTGAACCCAGGAAGCAGAGGTTGTTGTGAGCTGAGATTGAGCCACTGCACTCCAGCGTGGGAGACAGAACAAGACTCCATCTCAAAAAAAAAAAAAAAAAATTCCTAAATACACATCTCTCCCCACTTTCTCTGACCTGCTGTGTTCTTGGTAGCACAGATTTTTGAGATGTGGAATGAACCTAGAGAACATTCTTTCATTCAACAAATGTTCAGAAAGCACCTATTTTGTGCCAAGCAACACTGGGCTAGACTTGCTCATGCAACAAGAAACAACCCTTCACCTCACAAACGAACCAGCAACTAACACAAAAGAGTAGGAAATATCTTTTTATTTTATTTATTTATTTATTTATTTTTTGAGACGGAGTTTCGCTCTTGTTACCCAGGCTGGAGTGCAATGGCGCCATCTCGGCTCACCGCAATTGGGTTCAAGCAATTCTCCGCCTCCTGGGTTCAAGCAATTCTCCTGCCTCAGCCTCCCGAGTAGCTGGGACAACAGGCATGTGCCACCATGCCCAGCTAGTTTTTGAATTTTTAGTAGAGACGGGGTTTCACCATGTTGACCAGGATGGTCTCGATCTCTTGACCTCGTGATCCACCCGTCTCAGCCTCCCAAAGTGCTGGGATTATAGGCGTGACCCACCGCGCCCGGCCTATCTTTTTATTTTGAGATGGGGTCTCGCTCTGTCGCCCAGGCTGGAGTGCAGTGGCTCAATCTCAGCTCACTGCAAACTCCACCACCCAGGTTCAAGCCATTATACTGCCTCAGCCTCCTGAGTAGCTGAGACTACAGGCACGCCACGCCCAGGTAATTGTTTTTTGCTTGTTTGTTTTGTTTTGTTTTGATATGGGGTCTCGCTCTGTCGCCAGGCTGGAGTGCAGTGGCGCGATCTTGGCTCACTGCAACCTCCGCCTCCTGGGTTCAAGCAATTCTCCTGCCTTAGCCTCCCGAATAGCTGGGACTACAGGCGCACGCCATCACGCCCAGCTAATATTTGCGTTTTTAGTACAGATGGGGGTTTCACCGTGTTGGCCACGATGGGCTCGATCTCTTGACCTCGTGATCTGCCCGCCTTGGCCTCCCAAAGCGCTGGGATTACAGGCGTCAACCACCGCGTCCGGCCTGTTTTGTATTTTTAGTAGAGATGGAGTTTCACCTTGTTAACCAGGATGGTCTCCACTTCCTGACCTCATGATCCACCCGCCTTGGCCTCCCAAAGTGCTGGGATTACAGGTATGAGCCAATGCGCCCAGCCTGGAAGTATCTTGATAGCATAAGGATGAAAGGGTAAATCTAAGCCAGTGTTGGGGGGAGTTAAAGAAGGCTTCCTGGAAGAAAGGATGACTAAATAAAGAAACCGAAGGACGAATAAGAGTTATCAAGTAAAAAAAGGAAGAGTGGACCTGGCGAAGTGGCTCACGCCTGTAATCCTAGCACTTTGGGAGGCTGAGATGTGTGGATCACTTGAGTCCAGTAGTTCGAGACCAGCCTGAGCAACATGCAAAACCCTGTCTCTACAAAAAAATACAA
>NW_016107600.1:949304-956581 GCF_001604975.1 Cebus imitator
AAAGGCTCAGAGGTATGAGGGATTGACAACTTTTGAGATGCTGAAAATTGAGTATGAGTGCAACACAGAGCGGAGGCTGATGGAGAAGATCTAATCAGCTATGCAAGGGGCCAGGCTTGATCCAAAGGTGACATACGAGAATACCTGTATATTAGAGAAATGACTGACTTCAGAGAGGAGAATGAAATAGGGGCTTAGACCCAGGCAGTTCTGGGTAAATCAGCCATTTAAAATGGTGCAAGCATGGGCGAGCTATTTAACCTCTGATACCTAAGATTCCTC
Organism: Cebus imitator; assembly: GCF_001604975.1. NCBI lineage: Eukaryota > Metazoa > Chordata > Mammalia > Primates > Cebidae > Cebus > Cebus imitator. The sequence continues at coordinate 949,587 of NW_016107600.1, forward strand.
TTCTGTTGAAAGGGGCAGCATAATTTGGTAATCTCCCACAGTTGTTAAGGATTAGCAATAATACACGTAGAGTTCTTAGCACAGGGTCTGGCACTTAGTAATTGCTCCGTAAATGGTGCCTATCAATATTGTCACAGTTGGGAGGTGGGTAAAATTGGAGGCAAGGCAACAATCTGTTGTAGCAGTCCAAGCAAGATGTGGGAAGGTGTGGCCTGCAGCTGCAGAGGGGATAAACAGAAGTCAGTGGAGGGCCCAGTACTGTGGCTCACACCAGCACTTTGAGAAGCCAAGGCGGGCGGATCACTTGAGCCCAGGAGTTTGAGACCAGCCTGGCCAACATGGGTGAAACCTCTTGTCTACTAAAAATAAAAAATTGGCTGTGCACATGGCACATGCCTGTAATCCCAGCTACTTGGGAGGCTGAGACAAGAGAATCGCTTGAGCCTGGGAGGCAGAGGTTGCAGTGAGCCGAGATCACGCCACTTCACTCCAGCCTGTCTCAAAAAAAAGAAAAAAGTCAATGGAGGGGTGATATTGAGGATGTGAGGTAGAGAGGACTAGTGCCCAATTGGATGTGAAGGGTGAGTAGTCATGCATGACTTCCCGTGATCTGTGTGTTGATGTGTGCACTTGCACACAGGACATGCAGGCATTTTAAAGGTATCTATTCAGTTCTGAGAATGGCTCTTGACAGTTGCTGGACCTGGCCAACAGAGTGAAGGGCCAGGGCAATATCTGAGGACCTGGCCCCCAGCCTCCCAGAAGGACCCCTGCCTTGGCCCTCTGCCCCAGTTCCTCCTGAACTATTTTCTTTCCCCCTTTTCACCCATTTCTGCCTCCCCACCTTCCATCACCTCCCCTACATAGGAACCTGCTGTAACTTCTAAGCCTACCTAGGCCTAGTCTTTCCCACCCGTTTTTCCACTGCCTTAGTTAATGAGTGAGGGTCCTTGGGACTCAGGTACCAACATTACCGCCTCCTCCCCGCACAGCCTCAATGGGACGCACCCCTCTGGATGTCTTGTTCTTTTTTTTTTTTTTTTTTTTTTTTTGAGACGGAGTTTCACTCATGTTACCCAGGCTGGAGTGCAATGGCGCGATCTCGGCTCACCGCCACCTCCGCCTCCTGGGTTCAGGCAATTCTCCTGCCTCAGCCTCCTGAGTAGCTGGGATTACAGGCACACGCCACCATGCCCAGCTAATTTTTTGTAGTTTTAGTAGAGACGGGGTTTCACCATGTTGACCAGGATGGTCTCGATCTCTTGACCTCGTGATCCACCCGCCTCGGCCTCCCAAAGTGCTGGGATTACAGGCGTGAGCCACCGCGCCCAGCTTTTTTTCTTTTTTTTTGAGATGGAGTTTTGCTCTTGTTGCCCAGGCTGGAGTGCAATGGCGTGATCTTGGCTGGCCGCAACCTCCACCTCCCGGGTTCAAGCGATTCTCCTGCCTCAGCTTCCCGAGTAGCTGGGATTACCGGCATGTGCCACCATGCCCAGCTAATTTTGTATTTTTAGTAGAAGCAGGGTTTCTCCATGTTGGTCAGGCTGGTCTCGAACTCCTGACTTCAGGTGATCCACCCGTCTCGGCCTCCCAAAGTGCTGGGATTACAGGCGTGAGCCACTTCCCCGGACCCCCCCTCTAGATTTCAAAGCACTGTTGAACGCCCTCCATCCACCCGCACCCCGCATGGTGGTGTGAGGCGAAAAGCACAGTTGAAGCTCAGGCAGGATTGGGGGGTCTCGGCCCCCACCTACAGCTGTTGGGGAGATAGGCACCCTCAGACGAACACGGCAGGTCGTGAGCTGGGGGCTGCTGGGAGGTCTCTCGCGGCCTAGGCCGGGCTCAGGGACGCCGGGGAATCTCGCGTCCCTCCCGTGCCTCAGTGTCCCCGCGCAGCCGAGGGGCGGGCGGCCGGGGGGCGGGGCGCGGGCGGGGCCGGCCGGGCCAGGCGCCCGGGCAGGAGGCAGCTGCATATCTGCGGTCCCGACCACAATTGCTGGGAGTCGCGTCCCGGAGACTGGCGGCGCTGACTCTGCCCGCTGCGGCCGCCGCGCCGATTAGAGCCCGAGAGGGAGCGCCAGCCCGGGGGAGGGGGCGGCGGCGGGGGAGCTCCGGATGCCCCTTCGCCTCCGCCCAGCCAGCGCCCCCCGCCGCCCAGCCCAGTCCTTTCTCAGCCGCCCGAGCTCAGGACAGGAGTCCTGCCTCCTCGGCAGTAGCTTTCTCGAGGCTGCGACCCAGCTTCTTCCTCCAAATCCTGCAGTGTCCGAGGTCCCGACGGTGCTGACATCCCGTTGACCCCAGGCTGCCAGTCTCTCAGGCCCTTCCTCTTCCCTATCACCCCACACAGAGAGGAGTCGGGATCCCAGGGCTCCACGCTTATCCTCCGCTCTCCAACGCACTCTCTAGGCAAAAGCCGTTCCATGCAAAGAAGGTCAGAGAGGCAGAGGACAGACTTTCCAGGGCCAGAGCACCCCCTGCTGGCTGGCCCGAAGCCTCTGCCCCTCCCCCTCCAGCTGTGACCTCCAGCTGTGGTGGCTGGGAAGAGCTGGCCTCTTTGATCTAGGAGCGTGGCAACCCCCTCCAGGCGCCCCATTAACCTCCATTATCCCAATTAGGCAGCCCTCCCAGTCCTGGATCCAGGCTTCAAAGCCCCCTCAGTTGGGAGAAAAGGGAGCTGAATCCTACACCCCCTACCTCCTCACCAAGCCACACCACTTTCAGACAAGACCCAGGTGCTCTGGTCTCCAGCTTGTGTACATGACAGCAGCGCCAGAAAAGGGACTCCCAGAGGCCATCCTCATCCCAATCCTGAAACTTCATTAAAAAGAGAAGCAAATAGGGAAGGGGACCCTCTTTTGCTAGCCCTCCATTTGCCTGCATTTAATTATTTCGGTAGCAGCATCCAGGTTCGTGGCTGACCTGAGCTTCCCATCAACTTATCCCAGCTTTATCCCGTGGAGAGGGGAGCCAAGAGCCAACCCCCTCCTCCCTTAGTCCTATCTCAACACTCCCTTCCTCCCTCCCTCCTGGAACAATTTCCGCTGGGGGAGCCAGAGCAGGGCCCAACACAGTGGCCGCTTCCTGGAACATTTTCCTGTATCCGAAACCGCGGCTCCCTCCCCAGGGACCGGCTGATCAAGGCCAGATGGGAGCAGGGATGGGGGAGGAGGAGAGGGAGCCAGGCTCTCACCATCACCCCCTCCCAACACATATGCACACCATGGGGAGCCCCTGCCCTGACACACAGAGGCTGACACTGGCACATAGCACATGCCACAGTCACACATCCATGGGCATCCATGGCAGCACACGAACCGCAGAGGCCAGGTCTTAGAAAAAGATATACAAAGTTAACACACCCATGGATGATCATACTCTCGCTCCACCTGGCCCTTTAAAATATCCTTGGACCCTGGGCCTTCCTTGCCAGATAAGGAGACCTTAGGAATCCAAGAACACTAGCTCAGGACAGCAGGAAGACCTCAGTTAACAGAAGAGACAGAGACATCTAATGTGCCCTTCCAGAGAACACCCACCAACCCATTCCACTTCTAGATGGCACTCAGGCCTGCCTAGCCCATCTCTCCAGGATCTTGGGATCTGGAGTAGAGGAAGGCTGTGGAGGCTTCTTCTCGAGTACTACCTTCAGAACACTTTCTAGTTGCCTCCAGATTCTTGGAGAAGATGCGTAGGATGTCTAGTGGACTCACTCATGGCAGCTAAGGGACAAAGAAATGGGAGGAATGTGTTCAGCTGCAAGGAGCTCTGGGAGCCTGGAAGAGGAAGAACACCAGAGTAACTCCTGGGGACAGAGAGGGAGCCTAGGGATTTTGTGGCCTTAATGGTGACATCCTGCCCCCATCACTGCTCCTCCTGATATCTTCTATCTCAGCCCTGGTGATTGAGAAGAGGGTAGGGACTGCGCCCCCAGCTCAGCCTATTCTTCAACCAATTATCCTCTGCCCACCACGTTGCCAGTACAAGACCCTAATTTTTTTTTTTTTTTTTTTGAGACAAAGTCTTGCTCTGTCACTCAGGCTGGAGTGCAGTGGTGTGATCTCAGCTCACTGAAACCTTCGCCTCCTGGGTTCAAGCTCCTTAGTACCTGGGACTACAGGCATGCGGGACCACTCCTGGCTAATTTTTGCATTTTCAGTAGAGATGGGGTTTCACTTTGTTGGCCAGGCTGGTCTTGAACTCCTGACCTCAGATGATCCACCGCTTCAGCCTCCCAAAGTGCTGGGATTATAGGGATAAGCCACCATGCCCAGCCCGATGACCTAATTTTTACATCCCACATTTGTCTTTTGTTGAATGGAAAGGGCACAAATTTGTGCATGAACACAATATGGGACAGAGCTATGGAAAAGCCGTGGATAGAGATACATAGTCTTCTGTTTCCTGGAACATATCACTGGTTTAGGGAAATATTTGAAATTGGAAAGTTCCAGAAAAGCTGGGATCCAGGGTTACCATAAAGGGATGAGGGACTCACTACATAATCATGAGAACCAAAGCTAATCAGGCTGGCCAAAAGTCCTGTGCTCTTTCTTTACTTCTGTGGGCCAGTTAGAAAATATATCCTCCTTTCCCAAGCTCACCTGGGGAGGCAATATCTCAAGCCATCTTTACTCAGATGTTTAATGATTTGCCTCCAACTGTCCAGAAGTTATTTTATTTATTTATTTATTTATTTATATTTTTGTAGAGACAGGCCTCCCTATGTTCTCCAGCTGGCCTTGAACTCCTAGGCTCAAGCTATCCTCCCACCTCGGCCTCCCAAAGCGCTGAGATTGCAAGCATAGCCCACCATGCCTTGCCCAGAAGTCCTTTATGTGGTATAACCATCATCTTCTATCTTCCTTTTAGCTTGTAACTTTTTGCTCTAGCTCCAGTACAAAAGACTAGTCATCAGATTGGTAGTCAATGACATTTATTGAGTGGCCCCTTGGGTCCATTTTCTCTGTAGAGAAAATGCTGCATACAACCCTTGGTCCCCTGCTCTTTGGGAGTTTAGCAGTGTGGTTAGGGAAAAAAAGATGCAGGAAAAAACTAGGGGCCAGGCACGATGGCTCATGAGTGTAATCCTAGCACTTTGGAAGACCAAGGCAGACAGATTACCTGAGACCAGGAATTTGAGACCATCCTGGCCAACATGGTGAAACCCCATCTCTACTAAAAATACAAAATAGGCTCGGTGGCTCACACCTATAATCCCAGCGCTTTGGGAGGCCAAGGCAGGTGGATCATGAGGTCAGGAGTTCAAGACTCAGCCTGGCCAAGATGATGAAACCCCGTCTCTACTAAAAATACAGAAATTAGCTGGGCATGGTGGCATGCGCCTGTAGTCCCAGCTACTCGGGAGGCTGAGGCAGGAGAAATGCTTGAACCCAGGAGGCAGAGGTTGCAGTGAGCTGAGATCGCACCACTGCACTCCAGCCTGGTGCCTGGCAATAAAGCAAGATTCTGTCTCAAAAAAAATAAAAATAACTAAAAAATACAGAAATTAGCCAGGCATGGTGGTGGGCGCCTGTAATCCCAGATACTTGGAAGACTGAGGCAGAGAATTGCTTGAACCCGAAAGGTGGAGGTTGCTGTGGGCGAGATTGCACCACTGCACTCCAGCCTGGGCAACAGAGCAAGACTGTCTCAAAAAAGAAAAGAAGAAGAAGAAGAAAGAAGAAAGAAGAAGAAGAAGAAGAGGAGGAAGAAGAAGAAGAAAAGGCTGGGCACACTGGCTCATGTCTACAATCCCAGCCCTTTTTGAGGCCGAGGCTGGAGGATCACCTGAGGTCAGGAGTTCGAGACCATCCTGACCAACATGTCGAAATCCGTCTCTACTAAAAATACAAAAATTAGCTGGGCACACTGGTGGGCGCCTGTAATCCCAACTACTTGGGAGGCTGAGGCAGGAGAACCGCTTGAACCTGGGAGGCAGAGGTTGCTGTGAGCTGAGATCGCACCATTGCATTCCAGCTTGGGTGACAGAGTGAGACTCCATCTCAGAAAAAGGAAAAAGAAGAAAGGAGGAAGAAGGAAGAAGGAAGAAAAGAAAAAGAAAGAGGAGGAGGAGGAGAAGAAGAGGAAGAAGAAGAAGAAATAATTGGCTATATCTAATTGAGAACCACTGGTCTCTGTGATCTCTAAGGTCTCTTTTGATTTGCATCAGGAATGAATGGGTCTTTAATAATGGAATTAGTTAATAAAGAACACATTAGGCCGAGCATGGTAGCTCATGCCTGTAATTCCATCGATTTAGGAGACTGAAGTGGGTGAATCACCTGAGGTCAGGAGTTCTAGACCAGCCTGGCCAACATAGTGAAACTCTGTCTCTACTAAAAATACAAAAATTATCCAGGCATGGTAGCATGCATCTGTAGTCCCAGCTACTCAAGAGATTGAGGCAGGAAAATCACTTGAGCCCAGGAGGTGAAGGTTGCAGTGAGCCAAGATTGCACCACTGCACTCCACCCTGGGTGACAGAGCAAGACTCCGTCTTAAAAAATAAAAACAGGCCGGGTGCAGTAGCTCACACTTGTAATCCCAGCACTTTGGGAGGCGAAGGCAGGCAGATCACCTGAAGTCAGGAGTTCAAGACCAGCCTGGGCAACATGGCAAAACTCTGTCTCTACTAAAAATACAAAAGTTAGCCGGGCATGGTGGCAGGCGCCTGTAATCTACTCAGCTACTCAGGAGACTGAGGCAGGAGAATCTCTTGAACCCCAGAGGCAGAAGTTGCAGGCAGAGGATCACACCACTGCACTCCAGACCGGGGGATGGAGCGAGACTCTGTTTCCAAAAACTAAAACTAAATAAATAAAAGAAAAATCACATCATCAATTCAATGGATGCTAAGAAGACATCTGACAAAAGTCAAGATGGCTATTCTTAATGAAACTTATTTGAAAAAAAACACTATTCAACAAATGATAGAGATTGCCATTTTAGGATCCTTCTTTGGAGGTGAAATGTGTTTTCCTTTTTTTTTTTTTTTT
>NW_016107600.1:956921-958338 GCF_001604975.1 Cebus imitator
ACAGAGTTTCCCTCTCTCACCCAGACTGGAGTGCAATGGTGTGATCTCAGCTCACAGCAACCTCCAGCATCCCCGGTTCAAGTGATTCTCCTAGCCTCCTGAGTAGCTGGGATTATAAGCATGTGCCACCATAGTCAGCTAATTTTGTATTTTTAGTAGAAACAAGGTTTCTCCATTTTGGTCAGGCTGGTCTCCAACTCCCAACCTCAGGTAATTCACCTGCCTCGGCTTCCCGAAACGCTGGGATTAGAGGTGTGAGTCGCAGTGCCCAGACTGAAATGTCTTTCCCCAAGGGATAAGAGGGTGGGTAGGGGCCTGATTCTTTTTTTTTTTTTTTTTGATACGGAGTCTCCCTCTGTCGCCCAAGATGGAGTGCTGTGACACAATCTCGGCTCACTGCAATCTCTGCCTCCCGAGTTCAAGTGATTGTCCTGCCTCAGCTTCCCAAGTAACCAGGGTTATAGGCATGTGCCACCATGCCAGGCTATGTGCCACCACGCCAGGCTAATTTTTGGATTTTCAGTAGAGATGGAGTTTCACCATGTTGGCCAGGCTGGTCTCAAACTCCTTACCTAAAGTGATCTGCCTGCCTCGGCCTCCCAAAGCGCTGGGATTATAGGCGTGAGCCACCGCACCGGGACAGTTTTTCATATTGCTTCTGTCTTGAACCCCTCATGGTAGAGACGTGCACTGCAACCTTTTCAGAGCCTAGGATCTTTAAGGGTCCTAACCCTATCCAATTCAGCATATTGGAATAACAGGAATGTCAAGGCGTGCGAAGGGATCCAGAAAAAAGAAAACCCTCAGGAGAAAGGGCAGTGTGCAAAGAGCTTCTACCCTTTTCTAGACAAGACCTTCCCTAGGAGCCACTGCCCTGGAGAATAAGGAAGGCTTATTCCTACCACCAGGCGGCAGCAGTGAGCCTCCCAACACCACCTATCACCGACTGCTTGGGGCTCATGGCTGGAGGCAGAGTGTTGGCACCTTTTTTGCAGGGGACAGTGGCAGAGTTGTCAGCGGTTGAGGCAAGGGCTGAGGTGGGAAAAAGTCTCAGAGTTATGATACTTATTGATACTTATAATACTTATTCTGTCGTTCCCTACAGTCTTGGCATGGAGAGGGCAAGCACAAGGTATCAGAATTCTGCAAGTGCTGGTCTATTTTCTGCCCCACCAGCCTGTCTGCCTGCCTTTCACAGACATTTCCTAAACATTTACTGTGTGCCAGGCATGTACTAGAAGTGTACAATGTAGCATTTAACAAGAAGTGTCCGGGCCAGGTGTAGTGGCTCAGGCCTGTAATCCAAGCACTTTGGAAGCCAAAGCGGGCGGATCACCTGAAGTTGGGAGTTCAAGACCAGCCTGGCCAACGTGGTGAAATCCGGTCTTTAAAAAAAAAAGGCTAGTAAAAAATGTTC
>NW_016107600.1:960739-961828 GCF_001604975.1 Cebus imitator
CCTGAACCCAGGAGGCGGAGGTTGCGGTGAGCCGAGATCGCACCATTGCACTCCAGCCTGGGTAACAAGAGCGAAACTCCGTCTCAAAAAATAAATAAATAAATAAAAGAGTTAATGAAGATAAATAAAGAGCTGGGAGCTAAGCACAGTGGTGCACACCTGTACTACCACCTACTTTGGAGGCAGAGGCAGGGAGAGACCTTAAGCCCAGGAGTTCAAGGCTGCAGTGAGCTACTATCATGCCATTGCACTCCAGCCTGGGTGACAGAGCCAGATGGATGGAAGGGAGGGAGGGAGGGAGGGAGGAAGGGAGGACGGGAGGAGGGAGGGAGGGAAAAAGGGAGGAAGGAGGGAGAGAGCAGAAAGGAAGGAAGGAGGAAAAGTAAGGAGGGAGGAGTAAAGGAAGGAAAAGAAAAGAAAGAAGGAGGCCAGGTGCCGTGGCTCACACCTGGAATCCCAACACTTTAGGAGGCCAAGGTGGACATATCAGGAGGTCAGGAGTTGGAGACCAGCCTGACGAATATGGAGAAACCCCACCTCTACTGAAAATACAAAAATTAGCCAGGTGTGGTAGCACACACCTGTAATCCCAGCTACTTGGGAGGCTGAGGCAGGAGAATCACTTGAACCTGGGAGGCAGAGGTTGCACTGAACTGAGATCAAGCCACTGCACTCCACTGGGTGATATAGAGAGGCTATGACTCAAAAAAAAAAAAAAAAAAGCCGGGCACGGTGGCTCACACCTGTAATCCTAGCACTTTGGGAGGCGGAGGTGGGTGGATCACCTGAGGCCAGGAGTTCAAGACCAGGCTGGCCAAAATGGTGAAACCCCATCTTTAAAAAAAAAATAAAAATTAAATTAAAAAAATTTTAAAAAGAAAAAAAGAAGGGCTGTCTATGCTGGCGCATGCCTATAGTGCTGCAGGAGGATAGCTGGATCCAGTTTGAGCCTAGTTCAAGATCAGCAACGTGGTGACATGGTGAGACTGAGACGCTTATTTGTTTTATTTATTTATTTTTTTTTTTGAGACGGAGTTTCGCTTTTGTTACCCAGACTGGAGTGCAATGGCGTGATCTCGGCTCACCGCA
>NW_016107600.1:964839-966170 GCF_001604975.1 Cebus imitator
GGAGACGGGGTTTCACCATGTTGACCAGGATGGTCTCGATCTCTTGACCTCGTGATCCACCCGCCTCGGCCTCCCAAAGTGCTGGGATTACAGGCGTGAGCCACCGCGCCAGGTCGAGAACTAGCTTCTTGAACCAGAAAGCTGCCATGAATATATCCTCAGGCATGTTCTCTTACAGTTCTGTGCAATACTTTCTCATGGTGATGATTCTAAAATAAAAATGTGGTCATTTCACCTCCCTGCTCCATATCCTTCAATAACTCTTCATTCCTTTTCCTTCTTCTACGTTTCTGTGGACTTTCTGAGAACAAAGATCAGAACTGGAGTGCAGTGGCAGGACGTCAGCTTACCGCAAACTCAATCTCTTGAAGCTCAGACGACACCTCAGCCTCCCAAGTAGCTGGCACTACAGGTAAACCCCATTACGCATGGCTAATTTTGTGTGTGTGTGTGTGTGTGTGTGTGTGTGTGTGTGTGTGTGTGTGTGTTTACTAGAGAAGGTGTTTCACAAAGCCTTCCAGAGGCCAAGGCTGGTCTGGAACTCCTGGACTCAAGCAATCCACCTGCCTCAGCCTTCCAAAGTGCTGAGATTATAGGCATGAGCCACCATGCCTAGCTTCTTTTATTTTTCCTTAAGACAAGGTCTCATCGGGTGCGTGGTTTACGCCTGTAATCCTAGCACTTTGGGAGACTGAAGTGGGTGAATTATCTGGAATTTAGCAGTTCAAGACCAGCCTGGATAACATGGCGAAATCCCATCTCTACCAAAAATCCAAAAAAATTAGCTGGATGTGGTGGTGTGTTGCCTGCGGTCTCAGCTACTCAAGACGCTGAGGCAGGAGGACTGTTTGAGCCTGGGAGGCAGGGGTTGCAATGAGTCAAGATTGTGCCACTGTACTCCACCCTCAGTGACAGAATGAGACCCCATCTCAAAAAATAAAAAAATAAAAAGGGTCTCCAGTGGGGCGCGGTGGCTCACGCCTGTAATCCCAGCACTTTGGGAGGCCCAGGCGGGCGGTCAGGAGTTCAAGACCAGCCTGACCAACAAGGAGAAACCAGGTCTTTACTAAAAATACAAAATTAGCCAGGTGTTGTGGCATGCACCTGTAATTCCAGCTACTTGGTAGGCTGAGGCAGGAGAATCACTTGAACCTGGGAGGCAGAGGTTGCAGTGAGCTGAGATCATACCACTGCACTCCAGGCATCCTGGACAACAAGAGTGAAACTCTGTGTCAAAAAAATAAAACAAGGCTGGGCGCGGTGGCTCACGCCTGTAATCCCAGCACTTTGGGAGGCCGAGGCGGGTGGATCACGAGGTCAAGAGATCAAGA
>NW_016107600.1:967040-968485 GCF_001604975.1 Cebus imitator
AGTTCTCAGCTCTGCACAGTAGCAGTATCATAGCCAATGAGGTTTATCCAAGGTGTGATTATTGCTAATGGAAAACTTTACCCAATACCCCGTCATGACTTGACTTGACTTTACTTGAAATATAGTCGGCATTGGCGATTTTTGGCAGTCTCTACAGGGACTGAATTTTTAATAAATAATAAATAAATAAATAAAAATAAAGAAGCTAGTTCTCCATCTTGAAGGGAATACTATGCAAAAGTTAGAAATGATACACTAGACCAGGTGCAGTGGCTCACACCTGCAATTCAAGCATTCCAGCACTTTGGGAGGGTAAGGCAGGAAGATTGCTTGTAGCCAGTAGTTAAAGACCTGCCTGGTCAACATAGTGAGACTCCATCTCTACAATAAAAAATAAAATAAGGCCAGGCTTGGTGGCTCATGCCTGTAATCCCAGCACTTTGGGAGGCCAGGGCAGGCAGATCACCTGAGGTCAGGAGTTCAAGACCAGCCTGACCAACACGGAGAAACCCCATCTCTACTAAAAATACAAAAATTAACTGGGCTTGGTGGTGCATGCCTGTAATTCCAGCTACTTAGGAGGCTGAGGCAGGAGAATTGTTTGAGCCCCAGAAGTGGAGGTTGCGGTGAGCCGAGATCATGCCATTGGACTCCAGCCTGGGCAACAAGAGTGAAACTCTGTCTCCAAAAATAAAAAAAAATTAGCTGGGTGTGGTGTTGCCTGCTTGTAGTCCCAGCTAGTGGGGAGGCTGAGGCAGGAGAATCACTTGAGTCTGGGATGTTAGGCTGCAATGAGTCATGATTGCACCACTGCACTCCAGCCTGGGCAACACAGCAAGACCATCTCAAAAAAGAATCATTTAATAGGGACTTATGAACAGAAGCCATGTTTGTATGTCTGGCGGTGGTGAAACAAGACAGTGTATCCCTGTGCCATGAATCTCCTGATCCAGAACTTATATACCATAGGGAAGGAATGTGTAGGACAATTGAAGTCCACCTCTAAGGGAAAGGCAAGAATATTCTGTGAATCCGCCTAAGGGCAGAATTCCTGGTCAGGGTGGTCTTGACCTAAGGGCAGGATTTATGATAAGTACATGCTCTGACCTAAAGATCTGTAGATAAAATAGTAGTTTTAGAGGCATTCCCAGAGCTGGAGTTATTCAGAAGTCAACATAGCAGATTAGCATCCAAGATGGAGTTGCTTCAGCCTCCATTCTGTAAAACTAGAAAAAAACAAAGCTAATCTAAAGTGACAGATAGCAGGACAGTGACTGCCTGGGACTAAGATATGTGTGGAGGGAGAGTGGTTAGCAGGGACTGCCTGGGAGGATGGGGCACAAAGGAGCTTTTTAGGATAATGTTGTCTATCTTGATCATTATGATAATATAGATATTTGTCTAAACTCATCAAAATGTACGTTTTATTCTTTTTTTTTTTTTTT
>NW_016107600.1:969295-973117 GCF_001604975.1 Cebus imitator
AAAAAAAAAAAAAAAAATACAAAATTAGCAGGGCGTGGTGGCACATGCCTGTAATCCCAGCTACTTACTTAGGAGGCTGACGCAGGAGAATCACTTGAAGCCGGGAGGCAGAGGTTACTGTGACTAAGATCGCATCATGGCACTCCAGCCTAGGCAACAAGAGGAAAACTCTAGCACTCACACCTGTAATCCCAGCACTTTGGGAGGCTGAGGCAGGCAGATCACTTTAAGTCAGGAGTTCCAGACCAGCCTGGCCAACATGGTGAAACCCCATCTCTACTAAAAATACAAAACTTAACCAGGCGTGGTGGCGGGCAACAAGAACAAAACTCTGTGTCAAAAAACAAACAAAAACAAAACAAAACAAACAAACAAAAACACCTGCAGCATGTGAATTTTTAGAAAGACAATCTATACGGGTAAAATATTTGTCATATTTTAAACAATAATATCTAACACACATAACAAGCTTCTTTAAGTCAAACAATTGTGTGTGTGTGTGTGTGTGTGTGTGTGTGTGTGAGAGAGAGAGAGAGAGAGAGAGAGAGTTTTTTTACCGGAAAGCCTGCTAGACAAATTCTAAAAGAGCTGTAACACTAAGTCAATACAAATATGTAGGCTGAACACAGACCCCCATCTCTACAAAAAATGAAAACATTTGGCTGGGCACTCGTGGTGGCTCATACCTGTAATCTCCGCACTTTGCAAGGCCAAGGCAGGAGGATCACGTGTCCAGAAGTTTGAGACCAGCCTGGGCAATGTATTCGGACCTCATCTCTAGAAAAAGTTCTAAAAATTAGCTGGGTGTGGTAGTCTCTGCTTGTAGTTCCAGCTACTTGGGAAGCTGAGACAAGAAGATCACTTGAGCCCAGGAGGTCGAGGCTCCAGTGCACCATGCTTGTGCCACTGTATTCCAGCTTGGATGACACAGTAAGACTCTGTCTTAAAAAAATGTTAAGGCTGGGCAAGGTCGCTCATGCCTGTAATCCCAGCACTTTGGGAAGCTGAGACAGGAGAATCCCTTCAGCCCAGGAGTTCGAAACCAGCCTGGGCAACACAGTGAGACCTCGTCTCTACAAAAATAAAAAATAAAAAACTTAGCCAGGTGTGGTGACAGGCACTCATGGTCCCAGCTCCTTGGGGAGGCTGAGGTAAGAGGGTTGCTTGAGCCCAGGAGGTGGAGGCTGCAATGAGCTGAGATCCCATAACTGCATTCCAGGCTGAGTGACACAGTGAGATCTTATCTCAAAAACAGAAACAAACTATTTCTTTATTTTTGTTTGTTTTTGTTTTCTTGAAACAGAAGCTCTGTCACCCACACTAAAGTACAGTGGCGCAATCTGGTCTCACTGCAACCTCTGCCGCCCACACTCAGGTGATCCTCCTGCTTCAGCCTCTGGAGTGGCTTGGGACTTCAGGTGTGCACCACCATGCCCAGCTAAAAAAAAAGAAATTTTTTTTTAACTAAAATAAAAACACGGCTGGACTGAGTGGTTCATGTTTATAAACCTAGCACTTTTGGAGGCTGAGACAGGAGGAATGCTTGAGCCCAGGAGTTCAAGACCAGGCTGGGCGACATGGCAAAACCTCTTCTCTACAAAAAATACCCATGATCGAGCCAGGGCACGCCAGCCTGGGCAACAGAGTGATACACTGTCTCAAAAATAAATAAATAGGCTGGGCGCGGTGGCTCACGCCTGTAATCCCAGCACTTTGGGAGGCCAAGGCGGGCAGATCACGAGGTCAGGAGATTGAGACCATCCTGGCCATGGTGAAGCCCCATCTCTACTAAAATACAAAAAATTAGCCAGGCATGGTGGCATGCGCCTGTAGTCCCAACTACTCAGGAGACTGAGGCAGGGGAATCACTTAAACTCAGGAGACAGAGGTTGCAGTGAGCCAAGATCGTGCCACTGCACTCCAGCCTGGTGAAAGAGCAAGACTCCATCATAAATAAATAAATAAATAAATAGAGGCTGAGGCTTGCCATGGTGGCTCATGTCTGTAATCTCAGTGCTTTGGGAAGCCCAGGCTGGCAGATCACCTGAGATTGGGTGTTCGAGACCAGCCTGATGGAGAAACCCTGTCTCCATTAAAAATACAAAAAAAAAAAAGGGAGCGGTGGCTCAAGCCTGTAATCCCAGCACTTTGGGAGGCCGAGGTGGGTGGATCACGAGGTCAAGAGATTGTCTCCATTAAAAATACAAAAAAAAAAAAAAAATCCCAGCTACTTGGGAGGCTGAAGCATGAGAATCACTTCAACCTAGAAGGCAGAGGTTGCAGTGAGCTGAGATCGTGCCACCGCACTCCAGCCTGGACAACAAGAGCGAAACTCTGTCTCAAAAAAAAATTATAAAAATAAATAAATAGGCCAGGTGCAGTGGCTCATGCCTGTAATCCCAACACTTTGGAAGACTGAGGGGGGCTGATGACCTGAGGTCAGGAGTTTTGAGAACAGCCTGGCCAACGTGGGGAAACCCTATCTGTACTAAAATACAAAAATCAGCCAGGCATGGTGACAGGCGCCTGTAATCCCAGCTACTCAGGAGGCTGAGGAAGGAGAATTGTTTGAACCTGGGAGGCATGGTTGCAGTGAGCCAAAATCACACCGCTGCACTCTAGCCTGGGTAACATGAGTGAAACTCCATCTCAAAAAAAAAAAAAAAAAAGTATACATATATATATATATATATAAACTTGAATGTGAACCTTGACCTGTGGCTCCACCAGCCAGATTTACTTCACTCCACTGTGGGTTTTTTTTTTTGAGACCGAGTCTTGCTCTGTTGCCTAGGCTGGAGTGCAGTGGTGCGATTTCAGCTCACTGCAACCTCCAACTTCTGGGTTCAAGCGATTCTCCTGCCTCAGCCTCCGTAGTAGCTGGGATTACAGGCATGCACACCATGCACAGCTAACTTTTGTATTTTTAGTAGAGACAGGGTTTCATCATGTTGGCCAGCCTGGTCTCCAACTCCTAACCTCAGGTAATCTGCCTGCCTCGGCCTCCCAAAGTACTGGGATTACAGGCTTGAGCCACTGAACCCAGCCACTGTATGTTTTTTATTTTATTTTTATTTTATTTTATTTATTTATTTTTTGAGTTGGATTCTAGCTCTGTCACCCAGGCTGGAGTGCAGTGGTGCAATCTCGGCTCACCGCAACTTCCGCCTCCCAGGTTCAAGTGATTCTTCTGCCTCACCCTCCCTTGTAGCTGGGATTACAGGCGCCCACCATGCCTAGTTAATTTTTGTATTTTTAGTAGAGATGGGGTTTTGCCATGTTGCCAGGCTGGTCTCAAACTCCTGACCTCAGGTGATCTGCCCATCTCAGCCTCCCTAATTGCCGGGATTACAGGCATGAGCCACTGTGCCTGGCCTTCACTGTGCCTATAAATGTACAGACTAGTAAGTGCAACAAAGTGTTGACAGCTGCATGTTAGAAGACAGTAGAGGTTGCAATGGGGACTCCTGGAGTAGTGCAGCCAATTCAAAGAGAAAAGGGATTTTTTGGAAAGGATTCCGGAGCTGAAGCTTGATCTAAGACTTGAAAGGTGAGTTCCTGACCTATAGGAGAAGGGCATCCAGAATGACACACCTGTGTGTGTATCAGCGCAGTGTCACAGAGGAAGGTACTTGGCCTATTTTGTGACCGATAAGTAGTTGAGTGAGCATGACTAAGAGCTCTACTTACACCTCTAGGTGACAAGTAGAGCCTGGAAATATATATATATGTTTTTGAGACAGAGTCTGGCTCTATTTCCCAGGGTGTAGTGCAGTGGCTTGATCTCAGCTCACTGCAACCTTCACCTCCTGGGTTCAAGCG
>NW_016107600.1:974482-975981 GCF_001604975.1 Cebus imitator
TCTCACCGTTGCCCAGGCTGGAGTGCAGAAGTACCATCTCAGCTCACTGCAACCTCCACCTCCCAGTTCAGTGAACCTCCTGCCTCAGCCTCTTGAGTAGCTGGAACTACGGGCATAGACCTTAGAGACAGGGTTTCACCATGTTGCCCAGCCTGGTCTCCAACCCCTGGGCTCAAGTGATCTGCCTACCTTGGCCTCCCAAAGTGCTTGAATTACAGGCATGAGCCACCATGTTTGGCCTTATTTTATTTTATTTTAAATTGATGAGACTTGATGACTAATTACATATGCTGTGATGGGGGATGACGGAAGTTTAAGAGGGAGAGAGTATAAGTTTTTTTGGGAGCAAACCAGATAGAAGATCCCTGAAAAAGCGATAACTTGTGTGTGTATCTCCTACATTGCAAGTAAGGCAGTGTACCATAATTACCTGTGTATGTATCTAACTCCTCCAGTAGGCCATGAGTCAGGGCCATGTCTCATCCCCCTCATCTGTTCCAGTGTCTAGCACACTGTCTTGCACACAGCATGATCAACACTGATGAAAGAACACCAGTAAAGAGTGGCCTTAGTCTGGGGTGGGAGTAAGGAGAGCAGAGAATGGTGGGGGTGTAAATAATCACACTAGCTGGAAGACAGGACGTTCTCCAGCCTACTCCCTCCCTCTTCGGCCTTAGTCAAAAGTCTGACCCATGGAGGATTGCTCAATTTTCTCTGAGTCCTTTCCTTCTCTGGGCTAGCCATACAGTGCGATAGATCCTGACTAGCTGGGACATGGATGTCTTCAATGTGGGGAAGAGGGTCTCACTCAAATTCTACTACTACTGCGCAGAAAGCGACTCTATTTTTTTTTGAGACGAAGTTTCGCTCTTATTGCCCAGACTGGAGTGCAATAGCGCAATCTCGGCTCACTGCAACCTCCGCCTCCCAGGCTCAAGTGATTCTCCTGCCTCAGCCTTCCAAGTAACCAGGATTACAGACACCCACCACCATGCTCAGCTAACTTTTTGTATTTTCAGTTCGAGACAGGGTGTCTCAAACTCCTGACCTCCAATGATCCACCCACCTTGGCCTCCCAAAGTGCTGGTGGGATTACAGCCTTGAGCCACTGTGCCCAGCCCAGAAACTCATTCCAAAAAGGCACTCCAGGCCAGGCGTGGTGGCTCACATCTGTAATCCCAACACTTTGGGAGGTTGAGGTAAGTGGATTACTTGATGTCAGGAGTTTGAGACCAGCTTAGTCAGCATGGTGAAACCCTATCTCTACTAAAAATACAAAAAAATTAGCCAGGCATGGTGGCACATGCCTGTAGTCCCAGCTACCTGGGAGGCTGAGGCAGGAGAATAGCTTGAACCTAGGAAGCAGCGATTGCAAATGAGCCGAGATAGCACCATTGTACTCCAGCCTGGATGACAGAGCAAGACTCCATCTCAAAAAAAGAAAAAAGAAAGAAAGAGGCCGGGCACAGTGGCTCACGCCTGTAATCCCAGCACTTTGG
>NW_016107600.1:977041-979385 GCF_001604975.1 Cebus imitator
TGATCCACCCGCCTCGGCCTCCCAAAGTGCTGGGATTACAGGCTTGAGCCACTGCGCCCGGCAAGACTTTTTCTTAAAATTTTTAAAAAATGAGCTGGGCGTAGTGGCTCATGCCTGTAATCCTAGGACTTTGGGAGGCCAAGGTGAGCAGATTGCCTTAGCTCAGAAGTTCAAGACCAGCCTGGGCAACAAGTGAAACCCTGTCTCTACTAAAATTCGAAAAAATTAGCCGGGCATGATGGTGTATGCATATAGTTCCAGCTATGAGGAAGGCTGAGGCGCAAGAATCGCTTGAACCTGGGAGGCGGAGGTTGCAGTGAGCTGAAATTGCATCACTGCACTCCAGCTTGGGTGACAGAGCAAGACTCCATCTCCAAAACAAGATTAAAGAAAAGACAGCTCACACCTGTAATCCCAGTACTTTGGGAGGCTGAGGTGGGCTGATCACCTGATGTCAAGAGTTCAAGACCAGCCTGGTCAACATAGTGAAACCCCCCCCCCTACAAAAAATACAAAAATTTGCCCTTCATGGTGGTGGGCACATGCAGTCCCAGCTACCCAGGAAACTGAGGTAGGAGAATCACTTGAACCTGTGAGATGGAGGTTGCAGTGAGTTGAGATGGTGCCACTGCACTCCAGCCTGGGTGACAGAGTGAGACTCCGTCTCAAAAAATAAAAATAGGCTGGGCGTGGTGGCTCATGCCTATAATCCCAGCACTTTGGGAGGCTGAGATGGGTAGATCACAAGGTCAGGAGATCAAGACCAGTCTGGCCAACATGGTGAAACCCCATCTCTACTAAAAATAGAAAAATTAGCTGGGCATGGTGGTACATGCCTATAATCCCAGCTACTCAGGAGGCTAAGGCAGGAGAATCGCTTAAACTGGGGAGTCAGAGGTTGCCGTGAGCCAAGATCACACTGCTGCGCTCCAGCCTGGTGACAGAGCCAGACTCCATCTTAAAAATAAAATAAAATAGGGCCGGGCGCGGTGGCTCAAGCCTGTAATCCCAGCACTTTGGGAGGCCGAGGCGGGTGGATCACGAGGTCAAGAGATCGAGACCATCCTGGTCAACATGGTGAAACACCGTCTCTACTAAAACTACAAAAAATTAGCTGGGCATGGTGGCGCGTGCCTGTAATCCCAGCTACTCAGGAGGCTGAGGCAGGAGAATTGCCTGAACCCAGGAGACGGAGGTTGTGGTGAGCCGAGATCGCGCCATTGCACTCCAGCCTGGGTAACAAGAGTTGAAACTCTGTCTCAAAAAAAAAAATAAATAAATAAATAAAATAAAATAAAAATAATTTAATAATAATAATAATAAGGCCAGGTGTGGTGGCTCACGCCTGTAATCCCAGCACTTTGGGAGGCTAAGGCAGGCAGATCATTAGGTCAGGAGTTCGAGACCAGCCTGACCAACATGGTGAAACCCCATCTCTACTCAATTATTAATTGAGTAGAGATTAAAAATTAAAAATTAGCTGGGCGTGGTGGTGTGCATCTGTAATCCCAGCTACTCAGGAGGCTGAGACAGGAGAATCACTTGAATCTGGGAGGCAGAGGTTGTAGTGAGCCAAGATGGCACCACTGCATTCCAGCCTGGGTGACAGAGTGAGACTCTGGTCTCAAAAAATAATAATAATAAATAAAACTAAGGGGCTGGGCAAGGTGGCTCACACCTGTAATCCCAGCACTTTGGGAGGCCTAGGCAGGCAGATCATGAGGTCAGGAGTTCAAGACCAGTCTGGCCTAGAAAGTGAAACCCCCGTCTCTACTAAAAATACAAAAATTAGCCAGGCATGGTGGCCCATTCCTATAATTCCAGCTACTTGGGAGGCTGAGGCAGAGAACTGCTTGAACCCAGGAGGTGGAGGTTGCAGTGAGCCAAGATCACACCACTGCACTCCAGCCTTGGCGATAGAACAAGACTCCGTCTCATAAATAAAATAAAATAAAACTAATACTGCTGGGGCCAGGTATGGCAGTTCATGTCTCTTATTTTAGTACTTTGGGAGGCCAAGGTGGGAGGATCTCTTGAGGCCAGGAGTTGGAAGCCAGCTGGTGCAACAGAGCCAGACCTCATCTCTACAAAACTTAGAAAAATTAGCAGAGTGCAAGGGCAAGAGCCTGTAGTCCCAGCTAGTTAGGAGACTGAGGTAAGGAGGATCATTTGAGCCTAGGACTGGAGTCTGCAGTGAACTAAAATCACTGTAGCCTCTAGCCTGGGTGACAGAGTGAGATAGTGTCACACACAAAAAAAAGAAAGAGGCCGGGTGCGGTGGCTCAAGCCTGTAATCTCAGCACTTTGGGAGGCCAAGGCGGGTGGATCATGAGGTCAAGAGATC
>NW_016107600.1:980475-982057 GCF_001604975.1 Cebus imitator
CCCAGGCTGGAGTGCAATGGCGCGATCTCGGCTCACCGCAACCTCCGCCTCCTGGGTTCAGGCAATTCTCCTGCCTCAGCCTCCTGAGTAGCTGGGACTACAGGCACACACCACCATGCCCAGCTAATTTTTTTTTGTATTTTTAGTAGAGACGGGGTTTCACCATGTTGACCAGGACGGTCTCCATCTCTTGACCTCGTGATCCACCCGCCTCGGCCTCCCAAAGTGCTGGGATTACAGGCTTGAGCCACCGCGCCCGGCCTTGGAGAAATTCTTCCTAGGGCACTCCCAGGGACCTTTGCCCAAGCACCTCCGATCGCCTACAGCGGCGGGGGAGGGGAGCGCAGCGCGCTGGCTGGCGGCGATGAAGGTTAGCGCTTCTAAGTAGGGCATCTGGGGCGCAGGCAGCGGTGCGAAAAACCCCTCTTGGAGACAGAAATCTGTGACGCTCTTGTCCTCTCCCTCCTTCCTTTCTCCACTATTTTCCTAACCATACCAAGAAGGAACTAACATGGTGTTCCAGGGCCTTTCCCCTACAGGAGCCACCCACTCGTCCAGTTTTTCTCCCTGGGGCAGTGAAGGCCTCCGGAAGAAGCGCTGAGAGGTCAGGCGTCAGGCCTCCACGAACCTAGGCTAGCTTCTCGGGCTCGAGGGAGGGAAGTCAAAGCAGGAAGGAGGGGTTTGCGGCTGGGGAAAGCCAGAGGGCCCACCCCTAGCCGGAAACTGGGGGTGGAGAGGCCCCAGTCCAGCCCACGCGTCTTACAGCTCCGGGCTGGGCCGGAGAGGCCGGCAAGCCCCACCCCATTCCTCTGGGCACCTCGTGGCCCAGGCGGGTTTGTTTACGAATCCCGCTCCCTCCTCCTCCAGCCCAGCCTCCGCCCGCCCCCAGGGTGGCCCCAGTTCCGTGGGAGGGGGAAATAGAGCCAGCCCCCTGGCCCGTTCTGGCCTCTCCTTCCCTTCCTTCCTCCAGCCTCTGCTGTGATTCTCGCGGTGCACATTTCTTTTCCCCACACCTGTCGGGGCCATGCTCCTTTTCTGGGAATGGGATGGTGTCCCTTTCTGCTCAACTCTGGACTCTGGAGCGGACTCAGGGCTACTTGTCTCAGGAGAGGAAGGAGGAAAGGAAACTGCTTCACTTTGGTTAAAAGAGGAACTTTTTTTTTTTTTTTAATGCAGAGCTGGTCCAGGCGTGGAGGCTCATGCCTGTAATCCCAGCAGTTTGGGAGACCGAGGCCGGCGGACCGCTTGAGGTCAGGAGTTCGAGACCGGCCTCGCCAATATGGTGAAACACTGTCTTTACTAAAAACACAAAAATTAGCCGGATGTGGTGGCACGTGCCTATAATCCCAGCTACTGGGGAGTGTGAGGCAGAAGAATTGCTTGAGCTGGGGAGGTGGAGGTAGCAAGGAGCCGAGATCATGACACTGCACTCCAGCCTGGGCAACAGATCCAGACTCCGTCTCAAAAAAAAAAAAGCTAAATGTTGGCCGGGCGCGGTGGCTCACGCCTGTAATCCCAGCACTTTGGGAGGCCGAGGCGGGTGGATCACGAGGTCAAGAGATCGAGACCATCCTGGTCAACA
>NW_016107600.1:983388-987984 GCF_001604975.1 Cebus imitator
GCGGTGAGCCGAGATGGCGCCATTGCACTCCAGCCTGGGTAACAAGAGCGAAACTCCATCTCCAAAAAAAAAAGCACATGCATTGTGAAACTTCCAGTCTCAGCAATTTCTCTTCCTCTTCCTCACCATGCCTCCAACTACTGTTGGTTTTATTTGGTAAAAGATCTTCCAGCTCCAGAGACTCTCAAATGGGCTTACTGGCAGGGAATATTCCAAAAGGTTGAGCCAGAGTTCAGCCTCAACATTAATTAAATTGTGTTCCTGACCATCCCTCCCAATCCTCACACAAAAACTCTAATTTTATCCCCAGCCTTTCTCGTCCAGGGCCTTCAAGACCACCAGAGCCACAGACTCTGCAGAACTGAATTAATGCCTTCCTAGTACTACTAGGAGCAGCCTAGGCACAGATGAATCAAAATGCTTCTCAGATAAGGAAACAAAGACAGGGCAAAAGTACAGAATGAGTCATTTTAAATAATGTTAATATAAAGAATATCAGCAGGGTGAGGTGGCTCACACCTGTAATCCCAGCACTGGGAGGCTGAGATAGGCAGATCATCTGAGGTCGGCAGTTGGAGACCAGCCTGACCAACATGGAAAACCCCTTCTCTAATAAAAATAAAAAATTAACCAGGCATGGTGTCATATGCCTCTAATCCCAGCTACTCGGGAGGCCAAGGCAGGAGAATCGCTTGAACTCAGGAAATGGGGGTCGCGGTGAGCCGAGATTGCACCATTGCACTCCAGCCTGGGCAATGGTGCCAGACAAGACCCAAACTCTGTCTCAAAAAAAAGAAAAGAAAAGCAAAAAGAACATTAGCAGCCAGTTAGCAGCAGCCAGACCTGAATTCCTCACAAGCTCTGGGTTTACCAACTAGAAAGAAGCCTGTCTTGTTTCAGTTTCTTTTTAGATCAATTTTTTGCCCTTCCAGGGCTCTTAAAGGACTTCGGGGGATGTATGTGATGTTCCATCCAGCTTCTATATTCCTAATTGCACTGAATGAACTTAGCCTGCTTATCACAAGCTTGTGATGTGAAAAGTCTAGGCTTGTTTTCTTGTTCAGAGGGGTGAAAAGTAAGAATTTAGAAGACTGCAGGACTTTACTATTTTGTCAAAAGACTCTTTTTTTTTTCTAGGCTCCTTTATCCTAGAGTAGACAGGAAAGGTAAAAGAAATTTCAGTCCATTTTGTACTTAGCTGTAGTTGAGAGTTTACTGCGAGGAAACATTACAATGACCTTGTAAAAGGAGGGCGTTAACCACCTGTGTATTATATTTTCTAAAATATTCTTTTATTTTATTTATTTATTTTATTATTTTTTTTTAAAGACAAGGTTTCACCATGTTGGTCAGGCTGGTCTTGAACTCCCGACCTCAGGTGATCCGCCTGCCTTGGCCTCCAAAGTGCTTGGATTACAAGCGTGAGCCACCATGCCCAGCCAAATGTTCTTTTATTTTTTTGAGATGGAGTCTCACTCTGTCACCAGATGTTGTCTCAACAAAACATCAAAAAGTTAACCAGGCACAGTGGCTCACACCTGTAATCCCAGCACTTTGGAGGCCGGGTCGGGTGGATCACCTGAGGTCAGGAGTTCAAGACCAGCCTGGCCAACATGGAGCAACCCAGTCACTACTAAAAATATAAAATTAACCAGGCATGGTGGCACATGCCTGTAAACCCAGCTACTTGGGAGGCTGAGGCAAAAGAATCACTTGAACGGGAGATGCAGTGATAGGCAGGGGATGTGATGAACCAAGATCACGCCATTGTACTCCAGCCCGGGCAACAAGAGTGAAACTCCATCCCAAAAAAGAAAAAATTATTCAGGTGGTGTGTGCCTGTGACCCCAGCTACTCTGGAGGCTGAGCGGGGAGGATGCCCTTGAGTCAGGGATGTCAAGGCTGCAGTGAGCTGTGATCCCACCACTGCACTCCAGCCTGGGTGAGAGTGAGACCCTGTTTCA
Organism: Cebus imitator; assembly: GCF_001604975.1. Taxonomy (NCBI): domain Eukaryota; kingdom Metazoa; phylum Chordata; class Mammalia; order Primates; family Cebidae; genus Cebus; species Cebus imitator. Next base: position 985,353 of record NW_016107600.1, read on the forward strand.
AAAAACAAACAACAACCAAAAAAATGGCTGAGGAACAGTGGCTGAAGCCTGTAATCCCAGCATTTGGGAGGCAGAGGGGGGCAGATCAGGAGGTTAAGCCATCGAGATCATCCTGGCCAACGTGGTGGAACCTCGTTTCTACTAAAAATTCAAAAATTAGCTGGGCATGGTGGCCTGTGTCTGTAGTCCCAGCCACTTTGGAGACTGAGGCAGGAGAATCACTTAAATCCAAGAGGCGGAAGTGTGGGTAACCCCCCATATAGGCACCGAGGAGTGAGAGCTAAGCAGAACCCTGGCACAGTTAGGGCTTGAGGAATATCTCACCTTATAGTGTCACTACTCAGCTATTTCCTTTTATATAATCCTTTACATAATCATATATTAGTTTATAGAAATAGGGTTTGAAGTATCCCTTTATATAATCCTCTATATAATCATTAATAGTTGATAGTATGAGTGCCTAAAGAATATTTCCCTACATATATACCTATAATTATATCTTAGTTCATAATCAGAGGAATGCCTAGAGTGGACACAGTACAGAGCATGAATTAAGACCTAATGGGGCTGAACCCCTTACTGCACATGGCCCTTGACTTCATGGGAATGGGCCTCTTGCTGTGCACTGTCCACCTCCTGGCCTAGGTGACCTAATGGGGGTGGACCCTGTGTTTTATTGCTCACGAACCTATCACTATCCTTAAAGATGATTTCACTCACTGCCCTGCCCCCTAACCTATACACAATAAATACTCATGTTTCTGGACATTCGAGGCCTTGCCTGACTCCGCTTATAGGTGGCGTGGCCCCCCGAGCCCAGCTGTGTTTTCTTTGTACTTCTGTGTCCTGTCTCTTTATTTCTCAGATCCTGCGCCTCAGCATAGCATAAGGCTCACCCTACGACCCCGTGGGGCACTCAGCCCTACATCTGGCTCCCAACGTGTCCTACATGGAAGTTGCAGTGAGCCCAGATCACGTCACTGCACTCCAGCCTGGTGATAGAGCGAGACTCTGCCTTAAAATAAATAAATAAATAAATAAACAAAATAATTTGGTAGCCCAGGAGGACAGGCTGCGTGAACTTTACTTATAAAGTTCTGGGCTTTATTTATTTATTTTTTTAATTTATTTTTTTTTTTTTTTTGAGACAGAGTCTTGCTCTGTTGCCAGGCACCAGGCTGGAGTGCAGTGGCACAATCTCGGCTCACTGCAACCTCCACCTCCCGGGTTCAAGCAATTCTCCTGCCTCAGCCTCCTGAGTAGCTAGGATCATAGGCATGTGCCACCACCATGCCTGGCTAATTTTTGTATTTTTAGTAGAGACAGGCTTTTACCCTGTTGGCCAGGGTGGTCTCCAGCATCTGACTTTGTGATCCACCTGCCTCAGCTTCCCAAAGTGCTGGGAAGACAGGCATGAGCCACTGTGCTGGCCTACATTATTATTATTATTATTATTTTTTTTTTTGAGAAGGGTCTCTGTCACCCACTGGAACTCCTGAGCTCAAGCTATCCTCCCACCTCGGTTTCTGAAAGTGCTGTGACATATCACTTTCGGTTTTCCTAGGAGACCCAAGAAAGCATGAATTTTAGGGGGGCACTTCAAGAAAGAATAAAGTAAAGGGCAAGAGAATGCAGTGGACAGTAGTAATGGCTGATGAGCCCGAATGTGTGCAGCGCGGATCACTAAAAGCATTGACTGCCATGCTGGAACATTTTACCATTTGGTACATATGAGGCTTGCCACATCATAGCCAAACACAATTCATGTTCATACGAGTTGTTTTGAAGTCAAACAACTATCATATGATCGCATTTTTTTTTAATAAAGTTGGGTTTTGGCCGGGCGTAGTGGCTCACCCCTGTAATCCAAGCACTTTGGAGGCCAAGGCGGGCGGATCACCTGAGGTCAGGAGTTCAAGACCAGCCTGACCAACATGGTGAAACCCCGTCCTTTTATTAAAAAAAAAAAAAAAAAAAAAAGAAAAAGCCCCGTTCTTTTTTTAAAAAAAAAAAAAAAAAAAAAGATGGGTTTCACCATGTTGGTCAGGCTGTTCTTGAACTCCCAACCTCAGGTGATCCGCCCACCTTGGCCTCCAAAGTGCTTGGATTACAAGCCTGAGCTACCATGCCCAGCCCATATGATCGCATTTTTAAAAAATTCTTTTTAGAAGTTCTTTTTCTCTTTTTTTTGAGACAAAGTATTGCTCTGTCGACAGGCTGGAATGCAGTGGTGGGATCTGGGCTCACTGCAACCTCAGCCTCCTGGGTTCAAGCGATTCTCCTGCCTCAGCCTCCCGAGTAGCTGGCACTAAACAGAACAGTCATAATTTAACCAAAGTATTTGAGCCTCAGTTTTCTCATCTGTAAAAGGGGACAACTATCTCTTAAATTGGTAGAAATAATTAGACAAATATGTGAAATGTTTAGAATACTCCTCCACAGTGTTAGTTTCTCTCCCTACCCCCAAGCAAGTTTAGGCGTGTGTCCATAGTTGCTGAATGCAGTAAACAGCTATTAGAATCTCCAGAGCTTGGTTTACAAAGATGAGTAACATAGATTTTTCCTTCCAGGAAATTTCTCCCTTTCTGGAATTTTCTTTTTTCCAATTTCTTCTCTTGGTGTTTTTTTTTTT
>NW_016107600.1:989821-995694 GCF_001604975.1 Cebus imitator
TTTTTTTTGGAACTAGACAGTAAAAATCAAAAAGCATTTACTTATTTACTTAGAGACAGTGTATTGCTCTGTCATCCAGGCTGGAGTGCAGTGGCATTACCTCAGCTCACTGCAGCCTCAACCTCCTGGTCTCAACTGATCCTCCCACCCCAGCCTCCAGTGTAGCTGGGACTACTGGTGCACATCACCAGGCCTGGCTAACTTTTGTATTTTTTGTAGAGATGGGGTTTCACCATGTTGCTCAGCCTGGTCTTGAGCTCCTGGACTGAAGCGATCAGCCTGCCTCGGCCTCCCAGAGTGCTGGGATTATAGGCCTGAGCCACTGCACCCGGCAGCATTGAGTGAAAAAATTATAGAAAACTTTTTGTGGAACTATTCTGCGTTGGAAGGTAACACTACAACTCACTTGCTTTGTGACCTTGGGTAAGTTACTTTCAGCCTAAATGTCTTCACTTATAAAAAAACGTAATGTAGATTATACTTAATAAAATCTTCCTTATAAGGATGGCATGGAATTCCAACTGCTTCCTTGACTTAGGCACCTAAAACGGTAGGCAGTCAGCAATCGCTTCACCTTTTTCAGGTCCTGTCTAAAGCAGCAGAGGCCTTGGTTCCTACCTTCAAAGGGCTTAGAATATTTTAGGAGAATTCAGATTTTAAAACATAAGAACATATAAACAAGTGACAACATAAAAGATTACCAAAGGACATGAGCTCATCGTGTCATTGACAAGCTATCAAGACCAGCTCCACCAAAACAAGGATACAAGAGGAGGCCGGAAATCCAGGTGCCTGCAGTAAAGTTTCTTAACCTTCGTGATTGCAAAAAGCAGGAGCTCAGATATCTCGCTTTATGCACCGGCGGTATTTACTATTAAGAAGGAAAAATGGAAGTGACTTATTTGCACCTTAGCCTCAAAGCTCTTGAAAAGTTAACCAGCCGTAAGTGGTTACCGCCTTTGTCTGGGGGAACTTAATAAAATGGTGTTCTCTCGACTTTTACGGAGACTCTGCATGTTGCTCAGCTCAGTATTAACTTATTTGGTGAGCGCTGTCCCCAGATCTCGTCCTGCCTGCACTAGCAAGGTTTGCGGCGAGATTGATGCATCCGCCTGCCTCTCCGCCCGCCCCGGGAGGGGTTAAGATTTGAGAGGTACTTTATTTATAGGGATAGTTAAATGAAGACTCAAACAAGTCCTAGTGTTGAGACAGAACTGCGCGCCGAATGCCTTGGCTCCAACACCTGTGGAGCCGCAGGGCTCCGCTAAAGGGTCCCACTAAATAACTGCAACGACGTCCCCCGAAGAGGGCCAATATGGCGACGGTCTCTTCTTGGCACAGCCCTCTTCTCTCCCTCATGATAGGCGGCTCCAGTAACTCCCATTGGCCAACTAGGAGGCGGTGCCAGGCTTACTTCGTCCCCTCATTGGATTGAATAACTGAGGGAGCCGCCAATTCTCCTCTGCGCACTCCAAGTTTCCGCCCTCAGAGTTAATTCGGCGTTTAATTGGCTTTTAGTTCACGTCAATATGCGTCCTTTCCTGTCTCTTTTCAGTCTTAATCCAATCACAACTTCCCTGGCTGCCCGCCTGATTTCTGATTGGTTTTAATCAGCTTCATCCTATCCTATTCCTGCCTACTTCTTACCTCTCCTCCCACTAGGATTTCGCCCAAGCACATCCCGGATTCTGGTTGGCCGTTGTTCTGTCATTCCTATCAAAGTTTTCCCTATCCCTATGTCTTAGGGAGCCCGCCTGCCGGTTGACTGGTTTTTTTTCAAGCCAATCACTTCCAGATCCCGCCCATCTTCACTTCCTGCATCTTTCATTGGCTTTTAACACTGAGAGGGCGGTCTTTTTGGGCGGACACCAGGCACGCAACTTAGTCATACACACCTTAGAGAGCAAGCTTTTCTTGCTATTGGATTATCTCACCGTCTTTCTTCTGCAAGTCCCGCCTTTCCCCCTCCCTCATTGGGCGGGGCAGCAGCGAAAGGGCGGAGCCTAGGTTGGGCTTGTGGCGCGCTGCTCCCTCCTCCTTACCCCCCCCCTCCCTGTCCGGTCCGGGTTCGCTTGCCTCGTCAGCGTCCGCGTTTTTCCCGGCCCCCCCCGACCCCCCCGAACAGGACCCCCTTGAGCTTGTCCCTCAGCTGCCACCATGAGCGGTAAGGATGAGTCCACTCCAAGCTTAGGGGTGGGAGGGGAGTGAGGGGGCGCGCGCGAGGGCCGACCGGGTGATCCCCGCCGTGAGGGGGGGCGGGCGGGAGGCGGCGGCGGCGGCCTAGGTCCCGCCCGGGGCGGAGGGAAGGGAGTGAGACGGGGCAGTGACGGGGCCTCCGAGGAGGAGGGGGATGGGCCGCCCGCCCCGGGGGAGGGGGCAGCGTGGCCTCGCCCGCCCCCTGCCCGCCCCGGCCACGGGGGACGGGCCTTACCCCCCACTATTCGGCCGCCAGCCTGAGGCTCCTCCCGCCGGGGGCTGGAGCCGCGGGGGCGGCCCGAGCAGTGAAGGCCCCGCCCGGGCCAACCGCCTGCCCGGTCCGCCCCTGCTCCAAGGCCCTCCTCCCCCCACTTTCCGTAGATTTCCCTCCCCCCCCCACCGTTCCGCCCTTTCCACGCCCCTCACCCCGAAACCGCCCTTTCCCTCAGGGCCCGCCCTCCGCCCTCCGCCCCGAAACCTCCTGATTACTAACCCGTAGACCCCTTTAGTCCCTTATCAGTATTCACAAATGCTTTCCTACTCACACTTTTTACTTCTTTTTTCTCCCTTTCCCCTCTCCTCTTGTTACTTTTCTCATTTGGATTTTTCTTTCTCCATCTCTTTTTTATTTTTTATTTTTTTTGAGATGGAGTTTCGCTCTTGTTTCCCAAGCTGGAGTCCAATGGCGAGATCTGGGCTCACTGCAACCTCTGCCTCCCAGGTTCAAGTGATTCTCCTGCCTCAGCCTCCCGAGTAGCTGGGATTACAGGCATGCACCACCATGCCCGGCTAATTTGTATTTTTAGTAGAGACAGGGTTTCTCCATGTTGGTCAGGCTGGTCTTGAACTCCCGACCTCAGGTGATCTGCCTGCCTCGGCCTCCCAAAGTGCTGGCATTACAGGCGCGAGCCATTGCGCCCGGCCTCTCCATCTCTTTTAACCTTGATTTTAGCAAGCTTTCCATCCACCCACATGTTGTTTTTTGCCTTACTTGTTCTTTTATTTCCCCCAGGATACTTTTTCTCATTTTGAAACTCTTTCAACATGCCCACCGTCCTTCACGTTTCCTATCCCCAAAACACTTTTTGAATGTTTTCTTAGTTTAATTTTGTGCAAGGGAGACTTGAGGCCCACTTTTGGCACCATTGAGCCTATTTCATGTCTTGCGTGCCCTGCAGCTCCCCTCTGTCCTCTAATCCATTTTCTTTATACTGGCGCCTTTCGCCTTCCTGTTAGTCATTGCTGTTTCATCATAGCCTCCTTTTATCCTTCTTACTACACTTCTTTTCTTCTCTCAAGTTTAAGTTGCTTGTTTTTTAATTCTTTCAGACCAAGATCACTCCATGGATGAAATGACAGCTGTGGTGAAGATTGAGAAAGGAGTTGGTGGCAATAATGGGGGCAATGGTAATGGTGGTGGTGCCTTTTCACAGGCTCGCAGCAGCAGCACAGGCAGTAGCAGCAGCAGTGGAGGAGGAGGAGGGCAGGTAAGTGATCATCACAGAGTGGGGAAGGTGTTGAGAGGATGTAAATATTATTAGATAGTTGCCTTACTTTTCACAGAAAGCTTTTTAGGGAGGGACTAAACCATTTTATGGGTAAGGAAGTAAGCACAGAGATTGGAGATCCCCAAAGACAGGAGTTTCAGCAATACAGATAGGTCAGCTTTTTGTTTCTGTTTTTTGCTCCTTGTCTGCACTACGTTGCTGTTTATTTGTTGTATACTGCCCCCTAGGCTGGCAGCTGGGTGTCACTAACTCCTTTCCTCTCCCTTATTTTCGGCCAGGAGTCCCAGCCATCCCCTTTGGCTCTGCTGGCAGCAACTTGCAGCAGAATTGAGTCACCCAATGAGAACAGCAACAACTCCCAGGGCCCAAGTCAGTCAGGGGGAACAGGTGAGCTTGACCTCACAGCCACACAACTTTCACAGGGTGCCAATGGCTGGCAGATCATCTCTTCCTCCTCTGGGGCTACCCCTACCTCAAAGGAACAGAGTGGCAACAGTACCAATGGCAGCAATGGCAATGAGTCTTCCAAGAATCGCACAGTCTCTGGTGGGCAGTATGTTGTGGCTGCCACTCCCAACTTACAGAACCAGCAAGTTCTGACAGGACTACCTGGAGTGATGCCTAACATTCAGTATCAAGTAATCCCACAGTTCCAGACCGTTGATGGGCAGCAGCTGCAATTTGCTGCCACTGGGACCCAAGTGCAGCAGGATGGTTCTGGTCAAATACAGATCATACCAGGTGCAAACCAACAGATTATCACAAATCGAGGAAGTGGAGGCAACATTATTGCTGCTATGCCAAACCTACTCCAGCAGGCTGTCCCCCTCCAAGGCCTAGCTAATAATGTACTCTCAGGACAGACTCAGTATGTGACCAATGTACCAGTGGCCCTGAATGGGAACATCACCTTGCTACCTGTCAACAGCGTTTCTGCAGCTACCTTGACTCCCAGCTCTCAGGCAGTCACGATCAGCAGCTCCGGGTCCCAGGAGAGTGGCTCACAGCCTGTCACCTCAGGGACTACCATCAGTTCTGCCAGCTTGGTGTCATCACAAGCCAGTTCCAGCTCCTTTTTCACCAATGCCAATAGCTACTCAACTACTACTACCACCAGCAACATGGGAATTATGAACTTTGCTCCCAGTGGATCATCAGGGACCAACTCTCAAGGCCAGACACCGCAGAGGGTCAGTGGGCTACAGGGGTCTGATGCCCTGAACATCCAGCAAAACCAGACATCTGGAGGCTCACTGCAAGCAGGTCAGCAAAAAGAAGGAGAGCAAAACCAGCAGACACAGCAGCAACAAATTCTTATCCAGCCTCAGCTAGTTCAAGGGGGACAGGCCCTCCAGGCCCTCCAAGCAGCACCATTATCAGGGCAGACCTTTACAACTCAAGCTATCTCACAGGAAACCCTCCAGAACCTCCAGCTTCAGGCTGTTCCAAACTCTGGTCCCATCATCATCCGGGCACCAACAGTGGGGCCCAATGGACAGGTCAGTTGGCAGACTCTACAGCTGCAGAACCTCCAAGTTCAGAACCCACAAGCTCAGACAATCACCTTAGCCCCAATGCAGGGTGTTTCCTTGGGGCAGACCAGCAGCAGCAACACCACTCTCACACCCATTGCCTCAGCTGCTTCCATTCCTGCCGGCACAGTCACTGTGAATGCTGCTCAACTCTCCTCCATGCCAGGCCTCCAGACCATTAACCTCAGTGCGTTGGGTACTTCAGGAATCCATGTGCACCCGATACAAAGCTTGCCGTTGGCGATAGCAAATGCCCCAGGTAAGGCTTCCAATCTTTTGCATTTATTGGGAAGTAACCCTAGCATCTTAGCTAAAACTTGAGTCTCAAGAAGGGAATAGAGCCTTTTGAGATAACACTTTCTTGAGGGCTAGTCATTTAGGCAAATAAATTAGAGAAATATAGATTCTGTTAAAGGAATTTGGAACTGAAGTAAAGGAAACTTCTCCAGTTAGTCTGATGAGAACACAGCACTTCTGAGCAATTCTCTGGAGTCTGTGTACTACTCAGTGTTTTTGGTGCTGCAGAATAAGGGTTGACAAACTTTTTCTGTAAAGGGCCAGATAGTAATATTTTAGGCATTGTGGCCCATATGTCACATTTTCTTCCCCCACACACACACCTTTTTTTTTTTTTTTT
>NW_016107600.1:995804-997291 GCF_001604975.1 Cebus imitator
AGCCTCCTGAGTAGCTGGGATTATAGGCACCCGCCACTATGCCCAGCTAATTTTTTGTATTTTTTGCTAGAGACCAGGTTTCACCCTGTTGGCCAGGCTGGTCTTGAACTCCTGACCTCATGATCTACCTGCCTCAGCCTCCCAAGGGGCTGGGATTACAAGCATGAGCCACCGAGCCCGGCCTCCGCACCCCTTTAAAAATGTTAAAACCGACGGGGCGGGGTGGGGGAAGTTGTAGTGGGCCTAGATCCCGCCGTTGCACTTCGGCCTGGGCAACAAGAGTGGAACTCTGTCTCAGAAAAAAAATAAATAAAAATGTAAAACCATTCTTAGCTCTAAGGCCTTCTTTGGCCTGTGGGCCAACTCCTCGATAGGATAAAAATTGATTATGGGTGGGGCGTGGTGGCTCACACCTGTAATTCAAGCACTTTGAGAAGATGGGTGGATGGCTTGAGTTCAGGAGTTCAAGACCAGTCTGAGCAACATGGTGAAACCACCGTCTCCAACAAAAATTGGCCAGGCATGGCACATGCCTATAGTCCCAGCTGCTCTGGAGACTGAGGCTACTCCAGAGGTTGCAGTGAGCCAAGATTGTGCTACTGTACTCTAGCCTGAGCAACAAAGCAAGACTGTTAAAAAAAAAGAACACAAAAATTAGTTGGGCAGCTGGGTGTGGTGGCTCACGCCTGTAATCCCAGTACTTTGGGAGGCAGGGGAGGGCGGATCACCTGATATCAGGAGTTCAAGATTAGCTTAGCCAACATGGTGAAACCCCTTCTCCACTAAAAATAGAAAAAAATAGCCGGGCGTGGTGGCACACACCTGTAGTCCTAGCTGTATGGGAATCTGAGGCCAAGAACTGCTTGAACCTGGGGAGGCAGAGGTTGCAGTGGGCTGAGATTGCGTCACTGCGCTCCAGCCTGGTCAACAAAGCAAGACCTTGTCTCAAAAAATAAAAATAATCCAGGCGTGGTGGCTCATGCCTGTAATCCCAGCACTTTGAGAGGCTGAGGCAGGTGGATCATGAGGTCAGGAGTTTGAGACCAGCCTGGCCAACATGATGAAACCCGCCTTTACTAAAAATACAAAAATTAGCCAAATGTAGTGGTGTACACCTGTAATCCCAGCTACTGGGGAGGCTGAGGCAGGAGAATCGCTTGAACCCAGTAAGCTGATATCCGCCACTCCACCCCAGCCTGGGTGACACAGTGAGACTCCGTCTCTAAATAAATAAATAAATAAAATAAAATTTGATTATGAACTTGACCTGTTTGTAGAACACAGATTAAATCATCAGCTATTTCTTGTGAACTGTAACACCTAATTGAAGGGAAAATGATGTAATGGATTCCGGAATGATTTTTCAACAAAAGAAGTTGCCTGGTTAATATTAACCAGAATATCTCATACTCTGAGCATGCTGGTTAATCAGGGCTTAATTTTTTTTTAACTCCTAGTTATCTTTTTTTTTTTTCTTTTTTTTTTTT
>NW_016107600.1:998891-1000344 GCF_001604975.1 Cebus imitator
GAGATGGAGTCTTGCTCTGTTGCCCAGGCTGGAGTGCAGTGGTGCAATCTCTGCTCACTGCAGCCTCCCCCTCCTGGTTCCAGTGATTCTTCTGCCTCAGCCTCCCAAGTAGCCGGGATTACAGGCGTGTGCTACCACACCCAGCTAATTTTTGAATTTTTAGTAGAGACAGGGTTTCATTCTGTTGACCAGGCTGGTCTCAAACTCCCAACCTCAAGTGATCTGCCAGCCTTGGCCTGACTGTATAATTTTAAGTTCCATCTTTAATAAAGCACAATAAAAAGATACACATACAGATTTTTTGGTTTTTTAAATTTTTTTCTTTTTCTTTTTAATTTTATTTTTTTCTTTTTAAGAGATGGGGTTTCAACATGATGGCCAGGCTCGTCTTGAACTCCTGACCTCAGGTGATTCACCCACCTCGGTGTCCCAAAGTGCTAGGATTACATGCATGAGCCACCGCGCCTGGCCCTTAATTTTTTTCTTTTTAAAGACGGAGTTTCACCATGTTGGTCAGGCTGGTCTTAAACTCCCGACCTCAGGTGATCTGCCCACCTTGGCCTCCAAAGTGCTTGGATTACAGGCGTGAGCTACCACGCCCGGCCTACACGTACAGTTCTTACTTTTTTTTTTTTTTTTGAGACGGAGTCTGGCTGTCACCCAGGCTGGAATGCAGTGGCATGATCTCAGCTTACACAACCTCTCCCTCCCAGGTTCAAGCTATCCTCCTGCCTCAGCCTCCTGAGTAGCTGGGACTACAGGCATGTGCCAGCACGCCTGGCTAAATTTTTTATATTTTTTATTTTATTTTATTTTTTAGTAGAGGCAGGGTTTCACTACGTTGGCCAGGATGCCCTCGATCTCCTGACCTCATGATCTGCCTGCCTCGGCCTCCCAAAGTGCTGGGATTACAGGCATGAGCCTCTGTGCCCCACCACACATACATTTTTATATTCTAGCACAGTTATAGAAATATGGAAAATAACAATATCACCAAACTTGGAGTTCTTTTGGCATATACATGTAGGTTTGTAAATTGTTTTACTTTTGTTACCGAGTCCTCATTTTATTTAGACTGATTCTTACATAAATGAGGGTAACAAATAGGCAACCATATTTCCTGCCTGCTGCAGTTTTGGTGAATCTGGAGGGAAAGTCTGCTTAAGGTCCCTGACTTTCTTACAGTCCTGTGGTGTGTTTAGAGATACTACATGATTGCAAAGTATCGATCCTGAGTAAGATAGAAAAAAAAAATACTACATGTTGAACTTTAACAAGACAGTAATTTTCTTAGTTAGTTGAAATCTTAGAGCTGGAAGGAATCAAAGTTATCGAGTACAACTGCCTTATTTTCTAGATGAGGAAATTGAGGTACAGAGAAGCACTTAAGTAATGAGACAGCAGCCAGAGCTGGGGTTAGTTCTGCAAGTCTAGGGTGTAACCTCTTTTTTTT
>NW_016107600.1:1001939-1005719 GCF_001604975.1 Cebus imitator
GCCCAGCTAATTTTTGTATTTTTAGTAGAGACAGGGTTTCACCACATTGGTCAAGCTGGTCTCAAACTCCTGACCTCATGATCCACCCGTCTCAGCCTCCTGAACTGTTGGGATTACAGGCATGAGCCATCTCGCCTGGCCCATCATGTTTGTTTTCTATTTGCTCTTCGATTGAAGTACCCAGTTTTGCTCTTCAAAGCAGACTGTGGATTATTCCTTTTAATAATTTGGATCCTTGCATTTTTTGAAAGGCTTATAACTTAGGCTCTAGAGAACAGTTATGAGGCATCTCATTGCTAAATCATGCTGTGGGGAAGTCTACCAGGGCTACCTAGTTGTTACTGATGGTCTCTGAGCTGAAGAAAATGTATGTGTTTCTGTAAGGTAGCAGGAGCTTAACATTCACTAATGAGAGAATGAGGCATTGACAAACTGTTTTGTGAGAGATTGTTTGCTTCATTAATAGGGGTTTTTGAAAATCCAGGTTTCCTCCTTTCTGGCTAGTAATAATTGTGCAGCATTTTTCCTCTGTAATTGATCTTTTTCCTTAGTGAAAGATAATAAAATCATTTCCTGGAAGCTTAGTGCTTTTCAGTTTTTGCCTTCCTGCTACAAAGTATCTTGTTTTAGCCAGGCGTGGTGGCTCACACCTTTAATGCAGCACTTTGGGAGGTCAAGGCAGGCAGATCACTTGAGCCCAGGAGTTCAAGATCAGCCTGGGCAACATAGGGATCCCCTGTCTCTACACAAAAAAATACAAAAATTAGCTGGGCATGGTAGCACATGCCTGTAGTCCCAGCTACTTGGGAGGCTGAGGTGGGAGGATCGCCCGAGCCCGGGAAGCTGAAGATGCAGAGCTGTGATAATGCCGTAGTACTCCAGCCAGGGCAATAGGGTGAGTCCCTGTCTGGAAAAAAAAAAAAAGGTGGCTCACACCTGTAATCCCAGCACTTTAGGAGGCCAGGGCGGGTGGATCATGAGGTCAAGAGATCGAGACCATCCTGGCCAACATGGTGAAACCCTGTCTCTACTAAAATTACAAAAAATTAGCTGAGCATGTTGGCGAATGCCTGTAATCCCAGCTACTCGAGAGGCTGAGGCAGGAGAATGGCTTGAACCTGGGAGGTGGAGGCTGCAGTGAGCCGAGAATGCGCCATTGCACTCCAGCCTGGGCAACGAGCAAAACTCTGTCTCAAAAAAAAAAAGAGTTATCTCATTTTACCACCCTTCTCTGATAGTTATTTTACTGTAAAATGTCACCTTTTTGCAATACGTTCAACTTCTTGGTGGTATGATATAGAAAGAACATTGGATATGAAAGCATGTTGTATGATACATGTATATATCAGTGTACAAAATGAGATATATTACACGATTGTGGAAGACGGCAGCTTCCTTGGTGTTCACTTAGTCTGTTTACATTTATTATTATTATTATTTTGAGATGGAGTTTCACTCTTGTTGCCCAGGTTGGAGTGCAATGGCACAATCTTGGCTCACTGCAACCTCCACCTCCCAGGTCCAAGTCATTCTTCTGCCTCAGCCTCCCAAGTAGCTGGGATTACAGGCACCCATGACCACACCTGGATAATTTTTGTATTTTTACAAGAGATAGGGGTTCACCATGTTGGCCAGGCTGGTCTAGAACTCCTGACCTCAGGTGATCCGCCTGCCTGGGCCTCCCAAAGTGCTGGGATTATAGGCATGAGCCACCTTGCCCCACAAAAATGATTTTTTTTTTTTTTTTGAGATAGTTTTGCTCTTGTCACCCAGGCTGGAGTGCAGTGGCACGATCTCAACTCACTGCAACCTCTGCCACCTCCGACTCCCTGGTTCAAGCCATTCTCCTGCCTCAGCCTCCCGAGTAGCTGGGATTACAGGCACACGCCACCACACCCGGCTAATTTTTGTATTTTCATTATGTTGGCCAGGATGGTCTTGATCTCCTGGCCTCCCAAAGTGCTCAGATTATAAGCGTGAGCTACTTTTTTTTTAATTGACACCCCTTCCTCTTTATCAGCACCTTTTTCTTTCATTTTGTAGTCATATTTTCCCAGATCTTTATTTTATTTTTTATTTAAAGCCTCAGATTTTTTTCTTAGCCACTGCTGAATCCTGAAACTCTTGCCCCAAGTTGAGGGAGAGCTGGCTTTTAAAGATTGAATTTGGATGATTTCTTGTGAGTTCTGTCTAATAAAGAGTGTAGGGCTAGGCTTTGGCAGAAGAATAGAACATATTTCCTTGATGGATATAATTCACTCACAAACCAAATTTCAGATACTAAAAATAAAAATTTCACATCTGCTGGGTTTTATTGGGGTCAGGAAAATGTCTTCTTAGAAGTTAAGTTGAATGTGATACCAGGTTTGGTTTGCCAAGGGTGTCACTAAACTTGAGGTCAGATTGCTGAGATCTAATTTGTTTAAAAGTTGTGTTTTAGACTAGTACAATTGGACATTAATGAAAAGTAGGTTTAGATGATTTAAATGTCTTAGCAGTTATAACTTTCGTAGATGATTTAAATGTCTTAGTTATAACTTTCGCTCAGAAGGTCATATGAGAGAATTTTCTATTTTAAGATATTTTATCAAATACAGTATCAAATGTTTCTGCATCTTTTGTCTTTACCTAGTATTATACTTGTTTCTCTTTTTAATTTAAAAAGTTTCTTTTCTAGAGATATCAGCACAGAAAGATATATACTTGTTTTTTAGGATGTTTAGTGCTTTTTTAAAGGGTTATTTCCGTTTAAGTAGGAAAGATGTCATTTGAAATCTAAGTGCTTTGATTGATTTGAAAATCAGTGGGATATGAAAAGACAGTTTCAGACCTTTTCAATTGCTATTTATTCATTCCAGTGGCTTTCTCTAAATGACGTCATTGTTAAATCACGTTGCCTTGTGTAATGTGGCCATTTTAGTTCTTAATTAAATAACAAGAGTACAAGAGTGCCTTCTGTTTCAGAAAAGTTTTGTATCTGTTCTATCTTCCTTTCCCTTTGTTTCATTTTGTAAAGTAGCATGTAAACATGCAACTAATAATTTAGTTCTGCTCATTACTTGTTTCTAGTTTTTGTTTACCTACTTTGAAAATGTTTTAAAATGTAAGGTAAACAGCTGTAGAGAAGCTTTATTACATAATGCTTTTTAAGTTACTTATTGGGTGTCTGTCAACACTAGTGGATAGCAGTTTTTTTCATTTTGCTATTTAATTGAAAAACAAGCACATTATTTTTCATATTTTTTACAGAAAGTGTTACAATAGTATTCCTTTCTTTAACGTTTAGCAGTATACAGGGTCTGGTATGCTAAAGGATTACTTTAAAATATATTTGCCCACACTATGATATGACTATATTGTTAATACTGTGCTAGATTTTAGATTCACCTTTGTTACATAATCCTGAGATTAGGAATACAAATGATCTTGATACCCAGGTCGTTAGCCTAGTACCCAGCAGTTAGTTTTTCTACCCTTACCCCTTACCCTCCCCTATCTAGTAGTCCCCAGTGTCTATTGTTGCCATCTTTATGTCCATGAGTACCCAGTGTTTAGCTCCCACTTATAAGTGAGAACGTGCGGTATTTTGTTTTTTGTTCCTGCGTTTATTCACTTAGGATAATGGCTTCCAGCTGCATCCAGACATGGATGCAAAAGATATGACTTCATTCTTTTTTATGGCTGTCCTGAAAAATGTTTCTGTAGAAAGTTTTTTTTTTTTTTTTTTTTTTTTTTTTTTTTTTTTTTTTTTTTTTTTTTTTTTTTTTTTTTTTTTTTTTT
>NW_016107600.1:1006654-1007859 GCF_001604975.1 Cebus imitator
CTAATTTTTTTTTTTTTTTTTTGAGATGGGGCTTCGCTCTTGTTGCCCAGGCTGGAGTGCAGTGGCTCGATCTTGGCTCACTGCAACCTCTGCCTTTCAGGTTCAAGCGATTCTCCTGCCTCAGCCAACCAAGTAGCTGGGATTATGGGCATGTGCTACCACGCCCAGGCTAATGTTGTATTTTTAGTAGAGACGGGGTTTCACCCTGTTGGTCAGGCTGTTCTTGAACTCCCGACCTCAGGTGATCCACCTGCCTCAGCCTCCCAAAGTGCTGGGATTACAGGCGTGAGCCACCGCACCTGGCCGAATTTTAAAAGATTTTTAGTAGAGTCTGAGTTTCACCACATTTGCCAGACTGGTCTCCCTGACTTAGGTGATATGCCCACCTTGTCCTCCTAAAGTCCTAGGAATACAGGTGTGAGCACCCCGACCCCCACCCCATGCCTGGCTATTTTGTTGATTATTTATTTATTTTGGTAACAAGTTCTCACTCTGTTGCCCAGGCTGCTCACTGCAACCTTTATCTCCTGGGCTCAAGTGATCCTCCCACCTCAGCCTCCCAAGTATCTGGGATTACAGGCACGAGCCACCACAGCTAATTTTGTTTTTTGAGATGGTTTCCCTCTTGTTGCCTAGGCATGCAGGTGATTCACCCGCCTTGGTCTCCCAAAGTGCTGGGATTACAGGTGTGAGCTGCTGCACCTGGCCGATATTTAGTCTTTGAAATCAAGGTCAACCGTGTCATATCTGGTGTTTAGAGGGATTAACCCCACCCCCTGTTTTTTTTTAAATTAGGGAGATGTGATCTGTTTTCCTCACTGTTCCTTGTTTTTTCCTTTATATGCTTGAGACATTGTTAGAACAAACTTTATCTTCATAATTGTTGCCCACCTGCCTATCTGTTGTTTTTCATATTATGCTGGAAACTCCCTTCACTGCCTTCCTGTTCCCCTACCCACCATGTCTGACTTAAAAAAATATATGCGGCCGGGCGCGGTGGCTCAAGCCTGTAATCCCAGCACTTTGGGAGGCCGAGGCGGGTGGATCACGAGGTCAAGAGATCGAGACCATCCTGGTCAACATGGTGAAACGCCTTCTCTACTAAAAATACAAAACATTAGCTGGGCATGGTGGCGTGTGCCTGTAATCCCAGCTACTCAGGAGGTTGAGGCAGGAGAATTGCCTGAACCCAGGAGGCGGAGGTT
>NW_016107600.1:1009019-1011482 GCF_001604975.1 Cebus imitator
TTTTTAGAGTGAATCTCATTCTGTTGCCCAGGTTGGAATGCAGTGGCATGAGCTTGGCTCACTGGAACCTCTCCCTCCTGGATTCAAGCAATTCTCTTGCCTCAGCCTCCTGAGTAGCTGGGATTACAGGCACATGCCACCACGCCCAGCTAATTTTTGTATTTTTAGTAGAGATAGGATTTCACCGTGTTGGTCAGGCTGGTCTCGAACTCCTCACCTTGTTATCTACCCAACTTGGCCTCCCAAAGTTCTGGGATTACAGGCACCCCGCCGGCCCAATATTTCTTATGACTACTGGCAGTATGATAATTTCTGAAATTTCTGCTTAGACCTCTTTGACTGTTTCTTGCACTAATTAAAAAATAAATAAATTTTATGTAGATCATTTGCCTTAAAGAAGATAAAAAGCCCTTAACTCTGAAAACTGTGTTTGGAAATTTTCCAAATCATCAAATTTCTTTTTTTTTTTTTTTTGAGACAGAGAGATGGAACCTCGCACTGTCGCCCAGGCTGGAGTGCAGTGGCACAATCTCGGCTCACTGCAACCTCTCCACCTTCCAGGTTGAAGTGATTCTTTCTCCTGCCTCAGCCTCCTGAGTAGCTGGGACTACAGGCACCTGGCTAATTTTTGTATTTTTAGTACAGACGAGGTTTCACCATGTTGGCCATTTTTAAGAGAAATGGGATTTCACTATGTTTGCTTGGCTGGCCTTGAACTCCTGACCTCAGGTGATCCACCGGCGTCAGCCTCCCAAAGTGCTAGGATTACAGATATGAGACACCTCGCCTGGCCTGACTTTTTTTTTTTTTAGAGACTAGGTTTCTCCATGTTAGTCAGGGTGGTCTTGAACTCCCAACTTCAGGTGATCCACCCGCCTCAGCCTCCCAAAGTGCTGGGATTACAGGCGTGAGCCACCCCTGTAATCCCAACCCTTTGGGAGGCTGAGGCGGGTGGGTCACCTGAGGTCAGGAGTTCGAGACCAGCCTGGCCAACATGGCAAAACCCCTGACTCTACTAAAAATACAAAAAATAGCTGGGTGTCGTGGTATGCGCCTGTGATCTCAGCTACCCAGGAGGCTGAGGCAGGAGAATCGCTGGAACCTGGGAGGCAGAGACTGCAGGGAACCAAGATTGTGCCACTGCACTCCAGCCTTGGTGACAGAGCAAGGCACCACTCCCCCACCAACCAAAAAAAAAAAAAAAGGGTACCCAGTGCGATGGCTCATGCCTGTAATTCCAGCACTTTAGGAGGCTGAGGCAGGGAAATCACGAGGTCAGGAGTTCGAGACCAGCCTGGTCAATATGGTGAAACCCCGTCTCTACTAAGAAAAAAAAAAATTAGCCGGGCATGGTGGCGGATGCCTGTAATCCCAGCTACTTGGGAGGCTGAGGCAGGAGAATCACTTGAACCTGGGAGACAGAGGTTGCAGTGATTCAAGATCGTATTACTATACTCCCACTCCATCTCAGAAAAAGAAGAATGAGAAGGAAAGCTTTATTAGGCATAGTAACTCAAAATTATGTTGAAGAGCTGAAAAGAGTAGGGATTATATACAGAAGTAAAATCAAGAACCTGGATTTCTAGATGTTAATTCTGTCCTACCTCATTTACTTATTATTTTCTTTCCTATAAAATAGATAAAGCTGGCCGAGTTAACACCTTTCATTTATAGAAATCGTTTTTGTTTTTTTTTGAGATGGGCTCTCACACTGTCACCCAGACTGGAATGCAGTTTGTACAGTCACAACTTATTACAGCCTCCACCTCCTAGGCTCAAGTGATTATCCTGCTTCATCCTCCCAAGTAGTTGGGACTCCAGGCACACACCACCATGCCCAGCTAATTTTTTTTTTTTTTTTTGTAGAGATGAGGTCTTACCATGTTGCCCAGACTGGCCTCAAACTCCTGGGCTGAAGTAATCCTCCTGCCGTGGTCTCTCAAGGTGCTGGGATTATAGATGTGAGCCACCACACCTGCCCAGACATCTTAAATATGTGGATAGAGTTGCTAACTTATTTACAAGATGCCATGATAGACTAATACTTATTTATAGTAAATGCTTCAAAAATTTGAGAAAGGCCAGGCAGCTGTGGCTAACTCCTGTAATGACAACACAACACTTTGGGGTAGCTGACTGGAGGATCACTTGAGCCCAGGAGTTCGAGATGAGCCTGGGCAACATGGCGAGACTTGGTCTCCTTAAAAATAAGAAAGAAGTCTTGAGAAGAATTTTATCTGTCACTTTATAAGATACTATGTTTTACCAGTGGCCTAGAGCTGTGTTTGAAAATGTCAGATGTGACCAACTGAGTGATAATGAGGGTCTAAAAAATTTTTAGCATAGGCCGGGTGCGGTGGCTCAATCCTGTAATCCCAGCACTTTGGGAGGCCGAGGCGGGTGGATCACGAGGTCAAGAGATCGAGACCATCCTGGTCAACATGGTGAAACCCCGTCTCTACT
>NW_016107600.1:1012877-1014156 GCF_001604975.1 Cebus imitator
TTAGCTGGGCATGGTGGCGTATGCCTGTAGTCCCAGCTACTCGGGAGGCTGAGGCAGGAGAATCACTTGAACCAAGGAGGCAGAGGTTGCAGTGAGCCAAGATCACACCACTGCACTCCAGGCAGAGCGAGACTCTCTCAAAAAATAAAAAATAAGAGACAAATAAGGAAGGAGGGAAGGAAGGAAGGAAATAAATGTCTGTTTCCCTGTACCCTTACCAATGCTGTATATTATTAGAGTTTGAACTTTTGGTAATCTGATGAGTGAAAAGTTACAAATGCATTATAAGTGGAGTTGCATTTTTAAAATTATGACTGAGATTTGATCAGATTTTTACATATTTATTGGCTGTTGGTATTTTCATTTCTTTTTGGAGGTTGGAGAGGGGACGGAGTTTTGCTCTTGTTGCCTAGGCTGGAGTTCGGTGGTACCATCTTGGCTCACTGCAACCTCTGCTTCCTGGGTTCAAGCCATTCTCATACCTCAGCCTCCCAAGTAGCTGGGATTACAGGCATGCGCCACCACACCCAGTTAGTTTTGTATTTTTAGTAGAGACGGGGTTTCTCCATGTTGGTCAGGCTGGTCTCGAACTCCCGACCTCAGGTGATCTGGCTGCCTCGGCCTCCCAAAGTGCTGGGATTTCAGGCATGAGCCCGGCTGGCTGTTAGTATTTTCAATGATGATTCTTGAGATTTCATTGAGTCTTCATGCTGACGTCATTGAATGGAATGGCTAAACATAAAAAAGCTTCAAAACTTGTGGTACTGTGAATCTGGGATGTCAGTTCAAAAGAAATGATGCTGTGAATGTAGGGTATTGCTGAGATGCCTGTGATAACCTGCACACGTCACATGTTGACCCTTTTCTCAATTTCAGGTGATCATGGAGCTCAGCTTGGTCTCCATGGGACTGGTGGTGATGGAATACATGATGACACAGCAGGAGGAGAGGAAGGAGAAAACAGCCCAGATGCCCAACCCCAAGCTGGTCGGAGGACCCGGCGGGAAGCATGCACCTGCCCCTACTGTAAAGACAGTGAAGGAAGGTGAGTTGACCCAGCCAATTTCTTAAAAATATAAAGAAAAATTGGCCGGGCATGGTGGCTCACGCCTGTAATCCAAACACTTTGGAGGCCAAGGCGGGCGGATCAAGTTAATTTTTTTAAGAATTTGATACTCAGAGCCGGGCGCGGTGGCTCAAGCCTGTAATCCCAGCACTTTGGGAGGCCGAGGCGGGTGGATCACGAGGTCAAGAGATCGAGACCATCCTGGTCAACATG
>NW_016107600.1:1014906-1016586 GCF_001604975.1 Cebus imitator
GCAATTCTCCTGCCTCAGCCTCCTGAGTAGCTGGGATTACAGGCACGCACCACCATGCCCAGCTAATTTTTTGTAGTTTTAGTAGAGACGGGGTTTCACCATATTGACCAGGATGGTCTCGATCTCTTGACCTCGTGATCCACCCGCCTCGGCCTCCCAAAGTGCTGGGATTACAGGTTTGAGCCACCGCGCCCGGCCACAAATTTTTTTTTTTAAAGATGGAGTCCTGCTCTGTTGCCCAAGTGTGAGTGCAGTGGCATGATCTTGGCTCACTGCAACCTCCGCCTCCCAGGTTCAAGCAATTCTCCTGCCTCAGCCTCCTGGGTAGCTGGGACTACAGACATGTGCCACCACACCTGGCTAATTTTCGTATTTTTAGGACAGATGGGGTTTCATCATGTTGGCCAGGATTGTCTTGATCTCCTGACCTCAGGTGATCCGCCTGCCTCGGCTTCTCAAAGTGGTGCAATTACAGATATGAGCCACTGCACCTGGCCCTTCTTCAAATTTTAGTGGGAATATTTTACTGGCAATAAAAAGAGGAAATGAAATTTTTTTTTTTTTGAGACGGAGTCTTGCTTTGTTTCCCAAGCTGGAGTGCAGTGGTGCAATCTTGGCTCACTGCAGCCTCTGCCGCAGGTTCAAGTAATTCTCCTGCCTCATCCTCCCAAGTAGCTGAGACTATAGGCTCGTGCCACCACGTGCAGCTAATGTTTTGTATATTTAGTAGAGATGGGGTTTCATCATGTTAGCCAGGATGGACTCAATCTTCTGACCTTGGGAGTTGCCCAACTCAACCTCCTGAAGTGCTGGGATTACAGGCATGAGCCACCTTGCCTGGCCAAAAAAAAAATTTTTTTTTTTTAGAGACAGAGTTTCACTCTTGTTGCCCAGGCTGGAGTGCAGTGGCGTGATCTTGGCTCACTGCAACCTCTATCTCCTGGGTGCAAGCAATTCTGCCTCAGTCTCCCAAGCAGCTGGGATCACAGGCACGTGCCACCATGCCCAGCTAATGCTATATTTTTAGTAGAGATAGGGTTTAACCATGTTGGTCAAGCTTGTATCGAACTTCTGATCTCAGGTGATCCTTCCAGGATTATAGGTGCAAGCCACTGCATCCAGCCTTTTTTTTTTTTTTTTTTGGAGACGGAGTCTCACAAAGCTGGAGTACAGTGGTGGGGCGATCTTGGCTCAGTGCAACCTCCACCCCTGGGTTCAAGTGATGCTCTTGCCTCAGACTCCTGAGTAGCTGGGACTACAGGTGCGTGTTGCCACACCCAGCTAAATTTGATATTTTCAGTAGAGATGGGGTTTTACCATATTGACCAGGATAGCCTCCATCTCTTGACCTTGTGATCCGCCCACCTCAGTGCTGAGATTGCAGGCTTGAGCCATCCTCAGCTGACCTAACTTAAATTTTTTTATAGAGATGGAGTCTTCTTGTGTTGCCCAGGCTGGTCTCAAATTTCTGGGCTTAAGCAATCCTCCTGCCTCAGCCCCACAAAGTGTTAGGATTACAGATGTGAGCCACCTTGCTTGGCCTAGAAGGCTTTTTATAAAGAAGCATTGGCTGGGCATGGCGTAATCCCAGTACTTTGGGAGGCCAAGGGGGGCAGATCACCTGAGGTTGGGAGTTCAAGGACAGCCTGACCAACATGGAGAAACCCTGTCTCTACTAAA
>NW_016107600.1:1018309-1024901 GCF_001604975.1 Cebus imitator
TTGCGGTGAGCCAAGAGCGCACCATTGTACTGTAGCCTGGGCAACAGAGCAAGACTCTGTCTCAAAAAAAAAAAAAACTTTAAGTTTGGTGTAGGTTGGGTAATTGCTGTTGATACTTTGTGGTTCTTTAGTTTCTGTCGCTAGAATGAATGATGAATAGTTGTATTCTCACTTTCAGGGGTTCAGGGGATCCTGGCAAAAAGAAACAGCATATTTGCCACATCCAAGGCTGTGGGAAAGTATATGGCAAGACCTCACACCTGCGGGCACACTTGCGCTGGCATACTGGCGAGAGACCATTTATGTGTACCTGGTCATACTGTGGGAAACGCTTTACACGTTCGGATGAGCTACAGAGGCACAAACGTACACATACAGGTGAGCAAGAGCCTGTGGGAGAGACAAATAGTAATAGAATGAAAAACACAAAATACACTTACAAAATAACTAAAATTTCTTAGCAACTTAATTTGAAACTGAATTATATGGGTCACAAATGGAATTGGAGTTAATCTGAAAAACTTTTAAAGAAGGAAGGAGGGCCGGGTACAGTGGCTCACACCTGTAATCCCAAGACTTTGGGAGGCCAAGGTGGGTGGATCTCTTGAGGTCAGGAGTTCGATACCAGCCCGGCCAACATGGGGAAACCCCATCTCTACTAAAATTACAAAATAGCAGGCTTGGTGGCGGGCACCTGTAATCCCAGCTACTTGGGAAGCTGATGCAGGAGAATCACTTCAATCCAGAAGGCGGAAGTTGCAGTGAGCTGAGATTGGCCCACTGCACTCCCACCTGGGTGACAGAGCAAGACTCTGTCTCAAAGGAAAAAAAGGAAGGAGCTAGATTTTGAGTGGGATTTTGAAGGCGAAGTATTGAAACCATTACTCTTAGTCTTTGCCCTGCCTTACTTTTCTGTTGAGTTCTACCGTCCTTACTGAGTACTCCCTAACCTTTATCTGCTTTTCTTCACCGTCCCCCCAACCAAAAGGAAAAGATATTTCAAAATTTTTCTTGTTTTTAATCATCTTGTCATACTGGCCTTACTCAACTTAGTAGAGTTTGAAAGCAGTGAATTAGGTAAGGTAATCTAACTTCCTAACATGTCAGCTTCTTTTTTCCCTTTACCTAGGTGAGAAGAAATTTGCCTGCCCTGAGTGTCCTAAGCGCTTCATGAGGAGTGACCACCTGTCAAAACATATCAAGACCCACCAGAATAAGAAGGGAGGCCCAGGTGTAGCCCTGAGTGTGGGCACTTTGCCCCTGGACAGTGGGGCAGGTTCAGAAGGCAGCGGCACTGCCACTCCTTCAGCCCTTATTACCACCAATATGGTAGCCATGGAGGCCATCTGTCCAGAGGGCATTGCCCGTCTTGCCAACAGTGGCATCAACGTCATGCAGGTGGCGGATCTGCAGTCCATTAATATCAGTGGCAATGGCTTCTGAGATCAGGCATCTGGGGCCACAGACATATGGGCCATACCCATCAACCCTGGGATGCAAGGTAGCATGGGTCCAAGAGACATGTGGGAAGAGAGAGCCATGAAGCATTAAAATGCATGGTGATGGGAAGAATTGGGAGAGGGATAGAAGAGAAGAGATGGGGTCCTGGCACCCATCTGTATCATCAGTGCCTCTTTGAAGGTGGGAAACATTAGTGAAAATTCTGTTGGTGCCACCCTTTGATGAGCATTTGTTTGACCCCAGTTTCTTCTTAAACTTCTTACTCCAGCCTACCCTTCCTGCATTTCTCTTCTCAGCTCTTCCATGATGGATCGCCCGCCCCCCCCATTTCCTAAAGCCATCATGCCTTGATAAATATATATGATCATTGAAATACTTTTTAACAAAAAACAGATTCTATATTATTATATATATATATATATATATATATAAAGATATATAGAGATGCATTCACAGGGGTTGGCTGGGAGGAGGAAGAAGACCATTCTGTGACCAAAATACCTTGGTCATTTTTTTTTATATTGCCTTATTTCCCTATGGCTGAGCCTTGTTGTGACACATCAAGCTTTTCTGTAGATGTTGTCTTGGCTTCCCACCAGATTAAGCATTCATATGCTCTGCTTTTAGTTTATATATACATACATAATGTTTTTCCTTTCATAATTTTGTCTTTTTATTTGGGATCAGCTTCTTGCACTCCTTTCCTGACTCGACTGTTGCCATCTCACATTCTCTCATCTGATCACTTCATGTTTTATTTTTGTTAGTGCCTGGATGAGGCACTTCTGTCAATTTTTTCAAGACCTTAGTTCCAGCAGCAGAATGGAAAAACCTTGAAGTCCAGGCTGATGCTTGAAGTAGCTGTGGAGGGAGTATTAAAAATACTACTGACGCAGGCACCTTCTTGGCGCTGGAGAGTCAAAGGCATCTCCCTTCATTAGCTGTTCTAAGCATTGAGAATTAGAAGTCTTTCGGTGGAATTGTACAAGAGGCCTTTGAAGATAATAATCTTGGCTAAGTTTGTATAAACTGTCAAAAAATGGTCCAGTAATAGGTAGGGGGCTTTCACTAGGAAAATCATGTGCTGAGAAGAGGAAATGACTCATGGTAGTCAGGTTCAGGAGTTAGTGGAGTATTTGGACTTTGATACCACTATCTTCCAAGGTAGCTCTAAGTTTTAATGTGGGCTTCTGAGTTTATATTCTGAAAGGAAATACACTTCTTTTGAACATCCCCACTAGGTTCTTTTCCATTGTTGAGAAGGAGCATCAGCCAGTGAATCTGTTTGAGGTTTCCATTCTGCAGAACTCCTCCAGAGCATGTGCTAGTGGCAGGACAGTGGTTCTTACAATCTTTTCCCTTAACTTTTCATTGTATGTTCTTGGGTGGTTCCTAAGGGAAAAGGAAGCACATGATCATAAGAATGATAGCCCAGAACAAAAAGAAATCTTGTCTTACCACTGTGGTTTATAGGAGAGATTGGGAGAAATCATCCTGTTTTCTCCATGACCTGATTCCGGAAGAGACTGATCCAAAAATTATAACGGCAGGGAACCTAGTGCATTTGGCACTGAGATTTAAATGCAACCAGAGTTGTCCTCAAGGCCCAGCCATAAAAGCATTGTCTCTCAACCTTCTGGTACCTTGTTAGAGAGCTTTTCACTGTGAGGAAGTATGGAAAAATGGCTGTGTGTGTGTGTGTGTGTGTGTGTGTGTGTGTGTGTGTGTAATCTGTTAGGTTGGGGATAGGTTTTCTGCTAGCCAATATTAAAAGAGACCTGCAATAAAAAAATTACCCTGATCTGATAGAAAGCAAGTGTTTTTGTATGAGTGTGTGTGTGAATGTGTGTTTATGCCTGTATATGTCTACACACAGATGAGAAATTATATTTGAAATTGTTGGAAAATAAATTCAGATCAAAATGCCTTTCAGGCCCACTACCTAGAAATCTGTCTTAAAACCTGGATATGTTCCTAAGGTCATTTCTTTGCTTATGCTAAATTAATTACAATTATGAATGGAGGATGTTCTACTGTACTTTTTTTAAAAAGAAACTATTTTTGTGTTTGAAAGTGAAACCAACATCCAGATCTATAGCAGAGTCCTTATTCTTTTCATAAATCTTTTTACTTTGGCTACAAATAGATGATGGTATGATTCTATTATATATTTTATATAAAATCCATCCAAATTAAGTTTTGAGTAAATGTGTTGTTGTTTAACCTGAAATACAATAACTTAATACTCTAAACAATAGTTCACTCCATTTGGTCCTTTCTCCACAGATGTAATTCTGTTCTAAGCTCAGGAACTATTGCAAGGAACTTTCCCCAGATCAAATTCTATTAACGCCGACATACAAGTCATCCAAGCCCAGCCACCATCATACACTTTATTCTCACTGAAAGGCAGAATTCAGAACCTGTTATTTTATGTCTATAATCATGTACTTTGGCATCTTTTGGAGGAGAGGGGCAGGGTAACTCACAGGAGTGTACAGTATTTTGCTAGTGCATTTCAAGGAATGGAATCTTCTCCAGTATGAAATTATTAGATATAAACTAGTGTAATGATGCTGAGGATATAAGTTTTTAGAAGGTAATTTGATACTTCTCTTGAATGGAAAGCTGCTAGTTTACCCTCAACCCTCTTCATTAGCATTACCATGAGTGAATTTATATCTAATTATTTCCACTTGCCCTGTTCTCACCAAGGAAACTCCAGATCCAGTATCTTGTTAGGCCCCCAAACAGAAGCCAGTTTTTCTTTTGTCTCCCAG
This sequence comes from Cebus imitator, assembly GCF_001604975.1. Lineage (NCBI taxonomy): Eukaryota > Metazoa > Chordata > Mammalia > Primates > Cebidae > Cebus > Cebus imitator. Next base: position 1,022,551 of record NW_016107600.1, read on the forward strand.
TAGTAGTGAGCCACTCAGTCTTTTCCACGAGAAGTTGGGAGCCTACATTCCTTGAGTTAGGAGCTCATTACAGAAAAACCCCCTTTTCCTGAACTTCTGGCCAATACAAATTAATGTAACTGACAGGCAAATTGATTCTGAATTTTTTTTCGAGTTTTTTTCATTTTTTTGAATGAGTTTAAAAAATTTTTTTAGATGACGAAACCTTGCAGGGCAGGGGATGCCCAGAAGAGTGGTGAGATAGTAAAACCCTCATTTCCTCATCCTTTCAGGTTGCCCATTCATACTCATTTGCTTGTCACTGACTGTCTCACTTTTTCCCCAGAACAGTAACAACACACACCATCTTCCTTCAGGGACTCCCAACAGGCACTCTGTGAGTGCTACACAGAATGCAATTTAATGGGTATTTCTCAGCCTGGTTCAGAATAAATTGAACCTTTGATCCCAGAAAGTATATATTAAAGTGTGGGATAAAGATTATGATTAGGGGAGGATTGGAGACAAAAGCTGTAAATTACTATGGCTGATTTATTTCTACTATATGCATATATATTTTTTGCTTTTGTATATCCTATATAGGAAACTAAGCATTGTATTTTTTTTAAACAAATCTAAGAAAGCACTATGAACTGCAGGTTTTTGACTTTCAAAATATATTTTGTATTCGTAATATCTTCATGTCGTGTGAATACTGGAAGCTGCAGATCTTTGCTAGGATGCAATAAATTTATATACTTTTTGAGGGGTTCTTCTGGGGGTGCTAATCAGGCCCCTGTTAGCTTAGGGGGAGCCCTGGTGCTACTTGCTTGAAATTTTCAGTTGTAAGTACCCTGATGCCTTTTGGACCTTGGGATCAGATCGAGAGTTTTGGAGATCAGGTACCAAGGAAATAAGGACAGTCTAGCTGCCTTAAGTGAGGGGTCCTTTGCATAGCTCTCCTTCCCCCTCACTGAAGCTGGGTAGTTTCTTGGGGTTGAGAGGGAAAATGTGAAATCTCAGAATTTATCTTCCTTAGAAGAGAGCCAGTAACTTATGTACCAGGATGAAAGGTGGCAGCAGTAGCTTTGGGGAAAGGGAGGAGGATATGGCACTTCTCCAACCCCGGAAAACATTGCTTTTGAAAACAGCTGATAAAATATGAGCTGGTTATTACTTCTGTTTGGGAGACTGTGCTCTCTCTGGTGCCTCTCTTGGCTCTACTCCACAGATACCAGACCTCTTCTAGGAGGATGAGCAGACCAGCTTTGAGGTTGACCTGTTTCTCTTTGTCTGCCTTCCCAAAACACCAGCCCCCAGGAAGACATTAAGCAACCTTAAGCTTAAATTCCTACTCCCTCTTCCAAATTTGGCTCACTTGTCTTAGATCCAAGTCAGGGAAAGGAAAAGAAGCAGGGGTCCCTGGCTTTATTATTTACTCCCCTAAGTCTTCTCCAATCTGATATCTCCAAACCCAGAAAAATTTTCTCCACAGTGTTCATTTGAAAGAGGAGTATTTTGTTCCATTTTCCCTTTCCTCATTATCAAACAGCCTCAGTCTTCCTTGTCTCTGCTGAGGGAGTAGAGGTGTAATAACCTGCCCCTCAACTGCCCTAAATCCTAGCTAAGTATCAGGGAAAAAAGAAAAAAAGCCTAACAAATGGGATTAGACTAGGGCTGCAAGTAGTGAGGATTTTGATACCTCTCCTGGGATGTGTGCTTTCCCATATCTTGCCTTCAGGAATTACACTGTGCCTTCTTCCCAGGGATACGGGCTCTGTCTTCCCAGTGCTCCAATTTCCCGTTACCGCCCTTGAACATTATGGACAAGGGCAGGACTTCATATTTCTGATCATCCCTTTCTCCCAGTGAAATCCCATAGCCCTTACCTAGAGTCTAGGGCACAAAGACTTTAGGGAAGATATGCTGAGATTGACCTGAGGAGACATCTACACACACCAGTGGCAGCTGCCCCAGGGCCTGCTTCCTCTTCTTAAGTCTGTCATCCTCTGTAAGGGAGGGGTGGTGCTCTGATCTCTGGTGCCTAAAAACCCAAGTTTATTTCTCTTTCTTAACACTGGCAATAACCAGTCCACACCACTGTTGCCTTTTAAAACCTCTTGATCTCATGCTGTGTTGTTGATTCCAATCCAATTATCACCAGGGCTGTGTGGGTAAATGCTTTTAAATGCTCTCTTTTGCTCTTCCCCATCACCCCCAACTCTTAGGTATGTATGATGCTAATCTTGTCCCTAAGTAAGTTTCTTCCTGTTCCTTTTGTATCTTCCTTCCTTGTCTTTCCTACCTTTTGTCTCTGGGTGTTCTGGGGCTTTTTTTTTTTTTTTTTTTTTTTTTTTTTTTTTTTTTTTTTT
>NW_016107600.1:1024921-1029040 GCF_001604975.1 Cebus imitator
TACAAAGATTAGTTTCAATGTAGTCTGTAGCCTCCTTTGTAAACCAATTAAAAAGTTTTTTAATAAAAAGCCATGTCTCTGGTGTATTGAGGAGGGTTGGGAATGGGGAGAGTATATGTTTAAAACTTCATACTCTGAACCTAACAAAGGTTTCCAGCTACACTGTGTTGTGCTCCCATACATGTTAATCAGTGCATTTGCCCTATACCTAACTCCCAGATAAATGGTTCTGTGATCAGATCAATGTGCCACAACTACATGGAAATGTGGAGGACCAAGTCAAACGGGCAGCACTTTTTTTTCCCCACATATGCTTTCTTATTTTTGAATAATTTTAGATTTACAGAAAAGTTGCAAAGCTAGAACAGTTTCCATATAATCCTTACCCAGTTTCCCTCATCGTTAACCATGACCATGGTACATTGTCAAAATTAAGCAACTGGCATTCAGCCGGGTGTGGTGGCTCATGCCTGTAATCCAAGCACTTTGGAGGCCAAGGTGGGCAGATCACCTGAGGTCGGGAGTTCAAGACCAACCTGACCAACATGGTGAAACCCCGTCTTAAAAAAAAAAAAAAAAAGAAACTGGCATTGGTACATTACATTAAACTCCAGACTATGGGTTTCACTAGTTTTTCCACTGATGTGTTCTTTCTGTTCCAGGATCCCTCCCAGGGTACCACATAGCATTTACTCATCATGTCTTACCAGTCGGCTCTGAGAGAGTTTCTCAGTCTTTCCCTTTTTTTTCCATGACCTTGACAGTCTTTGGGAGTACTGACCAGATATCCTGTAGGATATCCCCCAATCTGGGTTTGTCTGATGTTTTGCCCATTGTTAACAGTTATGAGTTTGCCTCCTAGAGATTGAGATTATCTACATCTATTATCTGGAATTTTTTTTTTCCTCCCAGCTTCCCAAGCTTATGGTGGAATTCTGTAAGAAAGGGAGGTTTGAGGCTGGGCACAGTGGCTCACACCTGTAATCCTAGTACTTTGGGAGGCAGAGATGGGTGGATCACAAGGTCAGGAGTTCAAGATCAGCCTGGCCAAGATGGTGAAACCTTATGTCTACTAAAAATACAAAAAATTAGCTGGGTGTAGGCTGGGCATGGTGGCTCACGGCTGTAATCTCAGCACTTTGGGAGGCCGAGGCAGGTGGATCACAAGGTCAGGAGATCGAGACCATCCTGGCTAACATGATGAAACCCCCATCTCTAAAATAAAAAATAAAAATAAATGAATGAGGCTGGGCGCAGTGACTCACGCCTGTAATCCCAGCACTTTGAGAGGCCGAGGCGGGTGGATCACGAGGTCAAGAGATCGAGACCATCCTGGTCAACACGGTGAAACCCCGTCTCTACTAAAAATACAAAATATTAGCTGGGCATGGTGGCGCATGCCTGTAGTCCCGGCTACTCGGGAGGCTGAGGCAGGAGAATTGCCTGAATCACCCGGGAGGCGGAGGTTGCGGTGAGCCGAGGTCGCACCATTGCACTCCAGCCTGGGTAACAAGAGCGAAACTCCGTCTCAAAATAAATAAATAGCCGGGCGCGGTGGCTCACGCCTGTAATCCCAGCACTTTGGGAGGCCGAGGCGGGTGGATCACGAGGTCAAGAGATCGAGACCATCCTGGTCAACACGGTGAAACCCCGTCTCTACTAAAACTACAAAGAATTAGCTGGGCATGGTGGCGCGTGCCTGTAATCCCAGCGACTCAGGAGGCTGAGGCAGGAGAATTGCCTGAACCCAGGAGGCGGAGGTTGCGGTGAGCCGAGATCGCGCCATTGCACTCCAGCCTGGGTAACAAGAGCGAAACTCCGTCTCAAAAAAATAAATAAATAAATAAATAAATAAATAAAAATTAGCTGGGCATGGTGACACGCAACTGTAGTCACAGCTACTCAGGAAACAGTCGGGAATTGCTTGAACCTGGGAGGAGGAGGTTGTAGTGAGCCATGATCGAGCCACTACACTCCAGCCTGGGCGACAGAGCAAGACTCCGTCTCAAAAAAAAAAAAAAAAGGGAGATTTGTCTCTTCTCCGTCATTTATTTAGTCAATTTATATTAGTATGTATTACTGTGTATTTTATATGTGGATTGTAATCCAATACTATTTTGTTGCTCAAATTTTTTCAGCTACAGCCGTTGGGAGTTCTTTCATTTTGGCTCCTGTATCCCTTTGATATATCCATATTCTTTTGTTTTCTGATAACTTTTTTTTTCTCTGTTGCCCAGGATGGAGTGCAGTGGTGCTATCACGGCTCACTGCAGCCTCAACCTTCTGGGCTCAAGCAATCCTCCCACTGCAACCTCCCAAGTTATCTGGACTTTAGTCACTCACTGCCACAACCGGCTAATTTTAAAGTGTTTTTGGTAGAGACGGGTTTCATCATGTTGGCCAGGCTGGTCTCAAACTCCTGACCTCAAGTGATCTGCCTGCCTCAGCCTCCCAAAGTGCTGGGATTACAGGTTTGAGCCACCGCCAACATTCTCAATTACTTTATTCATTTGATTTCCCATTTCCTTTGTCAGTCCCTCAGCCACTGGTAAACTCAGCTGTTTTGATTCCTCATATAGCCATTAGCAATATAACGTTTTAATATTTGACTTTATTCGTGTTTTTTGTTCTGGGATGTGTTTTTGTTTCTACAGCCTTAAGTCAGCCCTTAATAGTTGCATTCAACAAACATTTATTGAGACTTTACTGTATGCTTAGTTTGAGGATTAAAAAGTTAAGTAAGGCTGGGTGCAGTGGCTCATGCCTGTAATCCCAGTACTTTGGGGGACCAGGGTGAGTAGATCACTTGAGCTCACGAGTACAAGACCAGCCTGGCCAACACGGTGAAACCCCATCTCTACTAAAAATACAAAAATTAGCCAGGCATGGTGCCAGACGCCTATAATCTCAGCTACTCAGGAGGCTGAGGCAGGAGAAATCCTTAAACCCTGGAGGCAGTGGTTGCAGTGAGCCAAGCTTGCACCACTGCACTCCAGCCTGGGTGACAGAGTGAGACTCCCTCTCAAAAAAAAAGTCCCTTATATTGACAATGAAAAAGTTTATTTTTTTATTTTTTATTATTATTTTATTTTATTTTTAAAGGCTAGTCAAGTGAAGCAGTGGGAGTGGAGAAGGAACAAAGAAATCTGTAACTGGTTGTGATCAATTAGTTGTAAACACCACTGCACTCGGACCAGTCGAAAAAGTTTTAAAAAGGCCCTGACACCAAGGACTTCATAGTTTCACAAGTAAGGCGGATACCATGAACTGCTAGTTTGCGAATCCTGATCGCATTTTCAGCAGATAATTTGCCTCTTAGTTCACGGAGAAAATGGAGGCTCAAAATTCCCTCTCCATACAGACATCTATTTTCACCAATTTACTCCTTTATTTTTTTGAGATGAAGTCTTGTTCTGTCGCCCAGGCTGGAGTGCAGTGGCATGATCTTGGCTCATCGCAACCTCTTCTCCAGGTTCAACCTATTCTCCTGCTCCACCTCCCAAGTAGCTGGGATTGCAGGTGTGTGCCACCACACATGGCTAATTTTTGTATTTGCAGTAGAGACGGGGTTTTATCATGTTGGCCAGGCTGGTCCCAAACTCCTGACCTCAAGTGATCTACCCACCTCGGCCTCCCAAAGTGCCATGAGCCTCTGCACTCAGCCCCATCTTTCTTTTTAGTAGAGTAATATTTTTTTTCTCTGTAAGGCCAACCCTGCCACTTGTGCTCTCAACCTGTTTCTTTTACTTATTTTTGTTCTTTGTTGCAGTATCTTCTCCTTTTATCTTCAGTTTCTCCTTCGATCCCTTTTGTCAACCTATAAGCATGTTCAGGCCGGGGGCAGTGGCTCGTGCCTGTAATCCCAGCACTTTGGGAGGCTGAGCTGGGTGGATCACCTGGGGTCAGGAGTTTGAGACCAGCCTGGACAACATGGTGAAACCCTGTCTCTACTAAAAATACAAAAGTTAGCCAGGCATGGTGGTGGGCAGCTGTAATTCCAGCTACTTGGGAGGCTGAAGCAGGGAGAATTGCTTGAACCTTGGAGGTGGAGGTTTAGTGAACCAAGATCTTGCCATTGCACTCCAGCCTGGGTGACAGAGTGAGACGCTGACTCAAAAA
>NW_016107600.1:1029610-1033017 GCF_001604975.1 Cebus imitator
AGACGGGGTTTCACCGTGTTGACCAGGATGGTCTCGATCTCTTGACCTCGTGATCCACCCGCCTCGGCCTCCCACAGTGCTGGGATTACAGGCTTGAGCCACCGCGCCCGGCCAGTGGCATCACTCTTAGCTCAGCTCACTGTTACCTCCACCCCCTAGGCTCAAGTCATCCTCCCACCTCAGCCTCTCAAGTAGTTGGGACTATAGGCATACACCATTACACCTGGCTAATTTTTGTATTTTTTGTAAAGACAGGTTTTTTTGCCATGTTGCCCAGGCTGGTCTTGAACTCGTGAGCTCAAGTGATCCACCTGTCTCGGCCTCTCAAAGTGCTGGGATTACAGGCGTGAGCCATTGTGCCTGACCCAGGCTACTTTGTTCAGCATCCATCATTTACCAGAAATTTTCCCATTAGCATCAGCCATCTGGTTGCCAGCTCCAGTGATCTTTCAGTCATTAACCTCTTAGATCTCACTGCTTCAATGTGCTGCCTTTGACTACTATACCTTAGAGCTTTCCTCTCATAGAATGCAACACTGATACATTCTTGGTTCTCCTTCAACATTTCTCTATTTTTTAGTCTCCTTCATAGCCACTTATTCCTCTGTCTCTTAAGTGTTTGTGTTCCCTGTCTTGTGTCCTTTTCTTTCTCTACCTTTTTTCCCCTTAAACAAGTCCCATCCACTCTAAGGATTACGTCCATGTTGATGACTCCCAAATTGGGAGCCCTAACTTTTCTCTTGGCCTGGAAGTCTGCTGGCTAGACATTTTCATCTGGATGTCCTCCAGAAAAACTCAACATGGTAGAAGGGGAAATAATTCCTGTGTTTCACATCTCCCTTAATAATATCACCCACCACTCACTCCTTGGTCACTCAACCTCAGAATCATCTTTTAGTTCTCCCTTTCACCTACTAATATCCATTTGATTACCAATCCTTTCAATATTACCTATACAGTATGTAGCACATTTTTCCTCTTTTATTTTCACGTCCACTGTCCCAGTACTCACTTCATTTACTGCTGAGGTCTGGCAACTGATCCCTTCAAACCCCAGTAGTCACCCATCTTCCACATTGCCACCAGGCCCCGGCCTAAAATTCTTTGCTTTTAGGAAAAGTCTAAGCTCCTTGATACATAATCGAAAGCCTTTCCAATTTGGTCCGTCTCTCGCTAAGGTGATTTTCTGCCTCATATCTCATACTGCTTCCTCCTCACTCCTTCCACCTCTAACACACGAGGCTTTGTGTTTATGTCTCTGTGCCTTTACTCTTGCCATTCCCTTTGCTCAGAACAGCTGCTCTCCTTTTACCATTGTGTTTACTTTTGAGACTATTTAAATATCCCCTTCTCTGTGAAACTCTCTGGGTACCTTTATTCTCTTCTATGCCCTGGGCAGAATCTATTTGTATAGCCCTTTGCTCATGCCTCTAGTAGGAAATAGTTTTCTGCTTGCTTATCTGATACATCTGCCTGTATTTCTGCACTATGAGCTCCTGGAGGGCAGTCATCATATCTTTGTAGGCCCAGCACCTAATGAAATACATTTTTTCAGCCATGCACAGTGGCTCATGCCTGTAATCCCATTACTTTGGAAGGCTAAAGCAGGTAGATTACCTGAGATCGGTTCAAGACCAGCCTGGCCAACATGGTAAAACCACATATCTATTGAAAATACAAAAAATCTGGCCAGGCGCGGTGGCTCACACCTGTAATCCTAGCACTTTGGGAGGCCGAGGTGGGTAGATCACCTGAGGTCAGGAGTTCAAGACCAGCCTGGCCATCATGGTGAAACCCCATCTTTATTAAAAAAAAAATAAAAAAGAAAGAAAAGAAAATACAAAAAATTAGCCAGGCATGGTGGCAGGCATCTATAATCCCATCTACTTGGGAAGCCGAGGTCAGGAAGCCGAGGTCAGGAGAATTGCTTTAACAGGAGGCAGAGGTTGCGGTGAGCTGAGATCACACTACTTTACTCCAGCCTGGGCTACAGAGCAAGACTCTGTCTCAAAAAAAAATGGAAATACTTTTTTTTTTTAATTTAAATAATATATAAGTACACAGGTTTGGATAGCTTAGAAAAAAATAAATACATAAAAATTTAAAAAAAATTTTTTTTTTTTTTTTTTTTTTTTTTTTGCCAGGGTTTCACCATGTTGGCCAGGCTGGTCTCGAACTCCTAACCTCAGGTGATCCTCCCGTCTTGGCCTCCCAAAGTGCTGGGATTACAGGCTTGAGCCACCGCGCCCGGCCCCAAAAATTTTTAAAAATAAAAAATTTTAAATAAATATGGAGGTCTCACTATGTACATTGCCCAGGCTAGTTTCAAACTCATGGCCTTCCAAAGTATTGGGATTACAGGCATGAGCCACAGCACCCAGCCTCTAATACCATTTTAACTCTAAAACCTAACAGCCCAGAGCAGGTATAGTTCCCATAAACCTGACTGGAATGTTTCTATCTTGGAAAGAATTAGTTATTCAAAGCTTTGGGTGAGGAGACTGCCTTTCTGCCTGATCCTTACCCTGCTCCCACTCTGGAGGAGATAGTCTCCTGAGACATTCCAGACATAAGAAGCTATTTCACCTTCAAACCTCCCCTCAACCCCCACCACACACAGCACCCCACACTTATCTGATCTGGGAGCCAGTGAAGGAAAGTAGCTGGAAGTACAACATTCCACCTTACTGGCAAGGCCCTGCAGACTCCTGGAAGGGACCAAGAAAGGATGGGCGGCTGTCTCCAGCCCTGGTCATTCGTCTAGCTGGTGTTTCACAACTACTTTCTCTTCCTTTCATGTGCAGATGCCCAGAAGAAAGACCCCAGAATCAAAAAGTCAGCCCTCAAGCCAGGTGCAGTGGCTCACACCTATAATCCCAGCACTTTGGGAGGCAGAGGCAGGCAGATCACCTAAAGCCAGGAGTTCAAAACCAGCATGGCCAACATGGTGAAACCCTGTCTCTACTAAAAATACAAAAATAAAATTAGCTAGGCATGGTGATGCACACCTGTACCCCAGCTACTCAGCAGGCTAAGGTACAAGAATCATGTGAACTCGGGAGGCAGAGGTTGCAGTCAGCCGACATTGTGCCACTGCACTCCAGCCTGGGTAACAGTGAGACTCCATCTCAAAACAAAGAAAAAGAAAGAAAAGGCCGGGCACAGTGGTTCACACCTGTAATCCTAACACTTTGGGAGGCCGAGGTGGGTGGATCACCTGAAGTCTGGAGTTCAAGACCAGCCTGGCCATCATGGTGAAACCCCACCTTTAAAAAAAAAGAAAAGGGCCGGGCGCGGTGGCTCAAGCCTGTAATCCCAGCACTTTGGGAGGCCGAGGCGGGTGGATCACGAGGTCAAGAGATCGAGACCATCCTGGTCAACATGGTGAAACCCCGTCTCTACTAAAA
>NW_016107600.1:1033772-1035619 GCF_001604975.1 Cebus imitator
TGACCAGGATGGTCTTGATCTCTTGACCTCGTGATCCACCCGCCTCGGCCTCCCAAAGTGCTGGGATTACAGGCTTGAGCCACCACGCCCGGCCTTAATTTTGTATTTTTAGTAGAGATGGGTTTCTCCATGTTGGGCAGGCTGGTCCGAACTCCCGACCTCAGGTGATCCGCCACCGCGGCCTCCCAAAGTGCTGGAATTACAGGCATGAGCCACTGGAGTTTCTTTTCTTTTTCTTTCCTTTTTTTTTTCTTTTTTCTTTTCTTTTTTTTTTTTTTTCAGACAGAGTCTCGCTCTTTCGCCAGGCTGGAGTGCATTGGCTGGAGTGCAATCTCCGCTCACTGCGACTTTCGCCTCCTGTGTTCAAACGATTCTCCTGCTTCAGCCTCTCGAGGAGCTGGGGCTACAGGCGCGCACCACCACGCCCAGCTAATTTTTGTATTTTTAGTAGAAACGGGGTTTGACCACGTTGGTCAGGTTGGTCTCGATCTCTTGACCTCAGGTGACCTGCCCTTTTTGGCCTCCCAAAGTGCTGGTATTACAGGCGTCAGCCACCGCGCCCGGCCTATTTCTGTTGTTTCTTGCTCTGGGAAAGAGTCTGGTGCAGTTGGATTCCTCGGTCTCTACTGCAGAACAAGCCATAGCCCTCTCCTCCCATCTCCATGCTGAACCTCTCCACATTCTGTGTCTGCCCTTCACATTTTATAGTCCCTGCAGCTTAGTAAATGTACAAGGTATACTATGCGTATCAGTCATCAGAGGAGGTACTTTCTGCCCTCTCACGACAGCTGGGAATTTCTCCTCTGCTGACCTCTGGTGGTGATAGTTTGAACTGTACCCTCCCTTTTTAGTTGGTGGCCTGTTGTTGGCCATCAATTAATGGGTCATATTTTCTCGACAATTTAAATTCAGCTGTTGGCCGGGCGTAGTGGCTCATGCCTGTAATCCAAGCACTTTGGAGGCCAAGGCGGGCAGATCACCTGAGGTCGGAAGTTCAAGATCAGCCTGACCAACATGGTGAAACCCCATCTTAAAAAAAAAAAAATTCAAATGTCCAAGTATAGTAGTAAGTGGTAATTTTTTTTTTTTTTTTTTTTTTTTTTTTTTTTAGATGGAATCTTGCTCTGTCGCCCAGGCTGGAGTGCAATGGTGCAATCTCAGCTTACTGCAACCTCTGCCTCATGAGCTCAAGTAATTCTCCTGCCTCAGTCTCTCGAATAGCTGAGATTACAGGCACGAACCTTCATGCCCAGCTAATTTTTGTATTTTAGTAGAGACGAGATTTCACCATGTTGGCCAGGCTGGTTTTGAACTCCTGACCTCAGGTGATCCACCCGCCTCAGCCTCCCAAACTGCTGGGATTACGGGCATGAGCCACAGCACCCGGCCCGGTAATTTTTTTTCATTGTTGAATTTTGTACATGTTTCAGGCAGTATGGTGTAATGCAAAGAACAGAGCCTGGACTTTGAAGTCAGACTTGCCTAGGTTCAAATCCCAGCTCTTTCCTAGCTGAATGACCTTGGGCAATTTACCTAAGCTCAATTTTCTTACCTATAAAGTGGAAATAATAATAATAAATATTTCAGGGAGAATTAGATGAGATGATTGTAAAATGCATAGCTCTAGCTGTGCCCCAGCACATAGCAGGTGCTTGATAAGAAATCTGTTAACACCTCAACAGTGGTTATTTGTTCAGCCTATGAAGCAATGTGATTTTTTTTTTTTTTTTTTTGAGACGGAGTTTTGCTCTTGTTACCCAGGCTGGAGTGCAATGGCGCTATCTTGGCTCACCGCAACCTCCGCCTCCTGAGTTCAGGCAATTCTCCTGCCTCAGCCTCCTGAGTAG
>NW_016107600.1:1036198-1040511 GCF_001604975.1 Cebus imitator
AAAAAAAAAAAAAAAAAAAAATTCTGATATACTTTGTGATTCTTAAGTTTGGAAAACAGGGTAACCTCTAGTATGGGCTGTGAGGCATTCCTCTGCTCAAGCAGCTACAGATGTGAACCCTGAATATAAAGGGATCTTAGGCTAGAAAGGATCTTGGGCAGAGCTGAATGACTCTAAGCATTTGACCTCACTTTGGTTTCCTACTGAAAAGAGTCAACAGAGTCCGCATCTTCTTCCAAGGTCAGCAAAGGGCAGAGATTTGAAATTAGGCATCACTGGGTTCTCAGCTGGGCCTCCAAGGTCCCCTCCTCCCACTATGCAGAGCAAAGAGGAGGCTGCAGAAGAGAAGAGGATATAAGATTGGTTCTCTGCTCCTCCCTTTCTTTCCCTGCTTTCCCCACACCCACCCTCTCCCCCACAGCAGCCTTCTCCCCCACAGAGGCTGGGAAAGGATGAGGGGGGCGGAGTTGGGGACTGAGGGATCAGAAGTCCCACGATGCCCTGTATCTGAAGAAAGCTTTGGCCAGGGGCAGCTGTGCTGGCTCATGCTCTCCTCCTCCTGCTGCTGCCATCCTCCAGCAAGATGCTAGGGTCTCTGGGGCTTTGGGCATTACTTCCCACAGCTGTGGAAGGTAAGCGTCGACAGGGAGGGGCAGGGTCTTTCCATCCACCCAGCGAGGGAAAGGGGTGCTTGAAGGAACAGCCACCCCTTTGGAAGAGTGGTGAGTGGGCTGGGTGAGTGAAGATGAAGGATAGAGCCATGTGTCCCCATGGCAGGGCTCAGGTTCCAGGCCTCTGCTGACCCTGGTTCCTCCTGTGGCTTTACCATACTGACGCTGGGATGTGAAACATGTTTTGTCTGTTCTTTTGGCCACTTTTCGGCCTCTGCATTCACTCCCATCTTGAATCCTTTCCTTTCCCCACCTGGGCCTCAGCACCCCCAAACAGGCGAACCTGTGTGTTCTTTGAGTCCCCCGGAGTGCGGGGAAGCACAAAGACATTGGGAGAGTTGCTAGATGCAGACCCAGAGCTCCCCAGAGCTATCCGCTGCCTCTACAGCCGCTGCTGCTTTGGGATCTGGAACCTGACCCAAGACCGGGCACAGGTGGAAATGCAAGGTGAATGGCAAAGTATATGCTAGGTGATAGCTAGGGTGGGGGACAGACACATCCTGGGGTGTGGGTGGCAGCCAAGGGGGAAGGGGAGAAATAGAATATGTGGTGGGAAAGAAAAGCCCATGAGAGATGGAAGGGATGCCTCCGACAGAGAAGGGATTTATCCTCTGTTTCCACACCCCTTTGTGCTTTCTTCCTTGCTCCTTCTTTCTCTCCTCTTCCCCTAATCCCACCCCATCAGGATGCCGAGACAGTGATGAGCCAGGCTGTGAGTCCCTCCACTGTGACCCAAGTCCCCGAGCCCACCCCAGCCCTGGCTCCACTCTCTTCACCTGCTCCTGTGGCACTGACTTCTGCAATGCCAATTACAGTCATCTGCCTCCTCCAGGGAGCCCTGGGACTCCTGACTCCCAGGGTCCCCAGGTCACCCCAGGTAGCCACCCAAGGGTACCGGAACCTGGTGGGGGCTGGGGCCCAGGTTAGGATGAGAGGTGGAACCAGTGCTAGTTCTCACCCTACTCCCACCCCATACTATCCTCCTCCTGGCCTTGGGAAGTTGGTTGCCCTGGTGACTGGGAGATAAGGGGTCTTGTGACCAGGGTGGGGGTGGGTTGAGAAGCAAACTCTCAGGAGGGGAAGAGCAGAGAGCAGGTTTGGGTCAGGGTTCGCCAGCCTGCATTCTTGCCTTGATGTCCAGGTGAGTCCATCTGGATGGCACTGGTGCTGCTGGGGCTGTTCCTCCTCCTCCTGCTGCTGGTGGGCAGCATCATCTTGGGTACTAATCCACCCCATCCCTCCCTTGTGACCCCAGATTGCCCCAAAGCTCTGACCCCTCTCCAGGCACCCATGGTCTTGGGATCTCTATAGCCTGATTCCCAGACTCCCATTACCTCTCACAAAGCTGCCTTTCCACAAAGTCCCCTTTCCTGTCCCCATGCATGCGCACCCTGACCCTAAGGCTTTTCTCTGTTCCAGCCCTGCTACAGCGAAAGACTTACAGAGTGAGAGGTGAGCCAGAGCCAGAGCCAGGGCCAGACTCAGGCAGGGACTGGAGTGTGGAGCTGCAGGAGCTGCCCGAGCTGTGCTTCTCCCAGGTGCCCAGGGAGGGAGAGAAGGGCTCCTCTGGGCACTCCTGGAGGTTGTGCTGGGGAGGAAGCCTTGCCCTGGTATAGCTCAGAGGCCCACACTCAGCACAGTGTCCCTACCAGGTAATCCGGGAAGGAGGTCATGCAGTGGTTTGGGCCGGGCAGCTGCAAGGCAAACTGGTTGCCATCAAGGCCTTCCCACCGAGGTCTCTGGCTCAGTTCCAAGCTGAGAGAGCATTGTACGAACTGCCAGGCCTACGGCACGACCACATTGTCCGATTTATCACCGCCAGCCGCGGGGGCCCTGGCCCCCTGCTCTCTGGGCCGCTGCTAATACTGGAACTGCATCCCAAGGTGAGCATCAAGGAATGTATATGTGTGTGTATGCCTGTATGGAAGTGGGGGCTACACAGCAGCTGGGTCCTGTTCACGCTTCTGCTTTAGATTTTCTCTTTTCCAAAACATTAAAAATGGCCACGCGAGATAGCCCACACCTGTAATCCCAGGACTTTGGGAGGTCAAGGTGGGTGGATCACTTAAACCCAGGAGCTCAAGACCAGCCTGGGCAACATGAGGAAACCCCATCACTGCAAAATTACAAAAATTAGCTCAGCATGGCATTGCATACCTGTAGTCCCAGCTACTCAGGAGGCTGAGGTGGGAGAATTGCTTGACCCTGGGAGGTTGAGGCTGTGTGAGCCGTGAGCATGCCACTGCACTCCAGCATGGAAGAGCAAGATCATGCTCGCTTTGGCAGCATGTATACTAAAATTGGAACAATACAGAGAAGATTAGCATGGCCCCTGTGCAAGGATGACACGCAAATTCGTGAAGTGTTCCATACATAAATAAAAAAAAAAAAAACAGAGCAAGACCATCTCAAAAAATAATAATAGGGGCCGGGTGCTGTGGCTCATACTGGTAATCCCAGCACTTTGGGAGGCCGAGGTAGGCAGATTGCTTGAACCCAGGAATTCAAGAACAGCCTAGGCAACACTGTGAAATCCCACCTATACAAAAAACAAAAAATTGTCTGGGCATGGTGACACATGCCTGTGGTCCCAGCTATTCAGGAGGCCGAGATGGGAAGAGCACCTGAGCCTGGGGAGGTCAAGGCTGGCAGTATGCTGAGATTGTGCCACTGCACTCCAGCCTAGGTGACAGAGTAAGACCCTATCTCAATAATAATAATATTTTTTATTATTTTTTCTTTTTTATTACATAAACAATACATGTTTGTGTGTGTGTGTGTGTGTGTGTGTATTTTTTTTTTCTTTTTTTTGAGACGAAGTCTTGCTCTGTTGCCCAGGCTGGAGTGCAATGGCACGAGTTCAGCTCACTGCAACCTCTGCCTCCTGGGTTCAAGTGATTCTTCTGCCTCAGCCTCCCCAGTAGCTGGGAGTAAAAGCGTTCAACACCTTGCCTGGCTAATTTTTGAATTTTTACTAGAGACAGGGTTTCACCGTGTTGCCCAGGCTGGTGTCGAACTCCTGACCTCAGGTGATCTGCCCTCCTTGACCTCCCAAAGTGCTGGGATTACAGGCATGAGCCACTGTGCCCAGTCAAAAAACCCCCAAAAGACAAACAAAAAACCCCAACATTGTTAAAGAAATACCTCCAGGCACAGCCCTCCAAACTCATTCACATATTAATTCAACAAATAATTATGAACTATATGTCAGGCACTATGCTAAAGGCCAGGAAAAACACGGTCCCTGCCTTTACAAATCTTGCAGACTAACGGAGGAGACAGAAATGGATCAAGTAAACACAATGTCAAATGTCAAGTGTGCTAAGTGCTAGAAGGCAGCACCACTGAACTATAAGAAAGAATAATAAGACGTGACTTGACGGGGAGCGCAATGAACAATAAGAAGAAGTAACGGCAGGCAGAGGCCAGCCACACCAGGGCCTATGGGCCTGCTAAAGATTTGGGACTCGGGCCGGGCGCGGTGGCTCAAGCCTGTAATCCCAGCACTTTGGGAGGCCGAGGAGGGTGGATCACGAGGTCAAGAGATCGAGACCATCCTGGTCAACATGGTGAAACCCCGTCTCTACTAAAACTACAAAAAATTAGCTGGGCATGGTGGCGCGTGCCTGTAATCCCAGCTAC
>NW_016107600.1:1040951-1043716 GCF_001604975.1 Cebus imitator
AGTTCATTTTTTTTTTTTTAAGACAGGGTTTCACCATGTTGATCAGGCTGGTCTTGAACTCCCGACCTTAGGTGATCCGCCTGCCTTGGCCTCCAAAGTGCTTGGATTACAGGTGTGAGCCACCGCGCCTGGCCTGAAGTCAGGAGTTCAAGACCAGCCTGGCCAAAATGGTGAAACCCTGTCTCTACTGAAAATACAAAAATTAGCTGGACATGGTGGCCCGTGCCTGTAATCCCAGCTATTCGGGAGGATGAGGCAGGAAAGTCACTTCAACCCAGCAGGTGGAGGTTGCAGTGAGCTGAGATTGCACCATTGCACTCCAGCCTGGTCAACAGGGCGAGACTACGTCTCAAAAATAAATTTGGGACTATTTAAACTTTTATATAATTTCCCATCTACTTCCTGCTAGGTATTATACTACATACTCTTTTTCTTTTTGTTTTTGAGATGGAGTCTCGCTTTGTCACCCAGACTGGATGGAGTGCAGTGGCATGATCTTGGCCCACTGCAACCTCTGCCTCCCAGGTTCAAGTGATTCTCCTGCCTCAGTCTCCCAAGTAGCTGGAATTACAGGGGTTTGCCATCATGCCCAGCTAATTTTTGTATTTTTAGTAGAGATGGGGTTTCACCATGTTGGTCAGGATGGTCTTGAACTCCTGACCTCTTCTTTTATTTTTTTTTTCTTTTTACTTAAGAGTAAACATGATTGCTATGAACTCCTGACCTCAAGCCATCTCAGCCTCCCAAAGTGCTGGAAGCCACCCTGGCCTTTCTTCTTCTTTTTTTTTTTTTTTGGACAGAGTTTCATTGTGTTGCTCAGGTTAGGGTGCAGTGGCACAATCTCGGCTCACTGCAGCTGCAGCCTCTACCTCCTGGGTTCAAGCAATTCTGTCTCAGCTACCCAAGTAGCTGGGATGACAGGCGTGCCGTCACCACTCCTGGCTAATTTTTGTATTTTTAGTAGAGATGGGGTTTCACCATATTGGCCAGGTTGGTCTTGAACTCCTGACCTCAAGTGATCTGCCCACCTCAGCCTCCCAAAGTGCTGGGGTTATAGGCGTGCACCACCCCACCTGGCCGCAGTGCCCACTTTAAACACATTTTCGAACTTACCCTTCACAAACACATTGTGAGGAAGGAATGCTTATCCACATGGGGCTCAGAAAAGGAAAGTCATTTGCCCAGAATCTGCGTGACTCTAGAGCTGGCTCCTCATCATCTTGTCTATTGCCTCCTGTTTACCCCTCCATCAGGACTGTGTGTGTCTCTGTCCACGTGGGAGAGCTCCCCACAACTCACTTTGCCCTATTGTAAGTAGTTCAACCTGTACAACCTGTTTCAGTGCTCAGATGCAGGGGCTCTTCCCTGGACTTTATCAGCAACTACAGCTTCTGCACCTCTGAAACCTTGAATTCTGGAAAGTTCCCTCTTTGACCCCATACCTCCTGGCCCAGCTCAAAAGTCACGTTTTTATTTGTTAAAATTTCTGTGACTTCTCCAGGCATGGTTAGTCATTCTTGCTTTATGCCCCTCGGGACTCAGTTAATTTTCCCATCTTGGGGTTCACTGCATTCTTTTTACTTTTTTTTTTTTGAGATGGAGTCTCGCTCTGTCACCCAGCCTGGAGTGCAGCGGCGCGACCTCAGCTCTCTGCAATCTCCGTCTCCCAGGTTCAAGCGATTCTCCTGCTTCAGCTTCCCAAGTAGTTGGGACTATAGGCAAGAGCCACCACGTCTAGCTAATTTTTGTATTTTTAGTAGACACGGGGTTTCACTATGTTGGCCAGGCTGGTCTTGAACTCCTGACCTCGTGATCTACCCACCTCAGCCTCCCAAGGTGCTGGGATTACAGGTGTGAGCCACTGTGCCCAGCCTTTGCATTCTTTATCTCTCTTTTTTTTTTTTTTTTTTTTTTGCTTTTTACATAAGTAACAAACTGATTTTTTTTTTTTTTTTCCTTTTTCTTTTTTTTTTTGAGACCGAGTCTCACTCTGCCTCCTGGATTTGAGCCATTCTCCTGCCTCAGCCTCCTGAGCAGCTGGGATTACAGGTACCTGCCACTATTCCTAGCTAATTTTTTGTATTTTTATTTATTTATTTTGTTCTTTATTCTAATTTTTTGTATTTTTAATAGACACAGGGTTTCACCCTGTTGTCCAGGCTGGTCTCGAAGTCCTGACCTTGTGATTCTCTTGCCTCGGCCTCCCAAAGTGCTAGGATTACAGGCGTGAGCCACTGCGCCCAGCCTTGCATTCTTTATCTCTTACCTTCCCTGAGCCATCTTGTGCCTGAACACAGATCGTGGCCACTGAAGGTGCTCCATAACACTTGTTGAATAAGAGATTCTATTGCTTCTTTCCCTCCAATTCCCAGTTGCCCTCCACCTGCTACTCTGTTATCCACTGGCTCTGCCCGTCCATTTGTATGCAGGCCTGACACCTCAGACAAGGTGGTTCGTGAGGGATGCCTGACTAGCTTACCCTGCCTCCTCTGTTTCTGTCTTTGCTCCACGTCTTCTGAGTCAGTATAAGCTGGTGGTTATTAATAAGTTACCCTGAGTCAGAGTGTTTGGATTCAAGCTCCACTCCTGCCTCATCAACTGATTCAAGCGTGTTTCCTTAGCTCTCTAAGGAAAAGCTCTTCATCTGTTAAATGGGGGTGTGATAGGAGCATCTACCTCCTAGGGTTGTCACAAGAATTACGGGAGGCCCCGTACACTGGGCCTGGACCACAGTAAGTGCTCAGTACCCTTGATCCAGAGTTACT
>NW_016107600.1:1044550-1047967 GCF_001604975.1 Cebus imitator
AAAAAAAAAAAAAAAAAAATAAAAAAAAAAAAAAGAAAAAAGAAAAGAGAGAGGAAGAAGATCCATGTTCCTCCAACCTTGGAATTCCCCCACAGGCCAGTATAAACCAGGTATTGCCCACCGAGATCTGAGTAGCCAGAATGTACTCATTCGGGAAGATGGATCCTGTGCCATTGGAGACCTGGGCCTTGCCATGGTGCTTCCTGGCCTCGCTCAGCCCCCTGGCTGGACCCCTACTCAACCACAAGGCCCAGCTGCCATCATGGAAGTGAGTTCTCTGGATAACTGGTGAGGCCCGGGATGATGGTGGTGTTGCTGATGGCAGTGCTGCTGTTGTGTGTTAATAGTTGTAGCAATACCTGTAACATTTGAGACATTGCTGAGTCTGTGGTTGGGGGGATATTGCATGGCCCATTGCTGCAATGAGGGTGGCCACAGAGATGATTCTTGGCCCTTTGTGCCTTGCTCTCCAGGCTGGCACCCAGAGATACATGGCACCAGAGCTCTTGGACAAGACTCTGGACCTACAGGATTGGGGCATGGCCCTCCGACGAGCTGATATTTACTCTTTGGCTCTGCTTCTGTGGGAGATCCTCAGCCGCTGCCCAGATTTGAGGCCTGGTAAGGATGGGTGGTACTGTTCCCCTCCCTGGGTACCCCCCTGCCCATTCTAGGTTCACGCCAACATGACCTGGTCCCAAGAAAGCTCTGCTCTTCCCCCTCTTGACCTTTCTACATGGTAGGCACCCCTAGGGCTAACTGACACCCATCCCCTCTACCTTCCTCCAGACAGCAGACCACCACCCTTCCAACTGGCCTATGAGGCAGAACTGGGCAGTACCCCCACCTCCGATGAGCTATGGGCCTTGGCAGCGCAGGAGAGGAGGCGTCCCTACATCCCATCCACGTGGCGCTGCTTTGCCACAGTAAGAGGCCCAGGCTGTTGGGCTGGGGACCTGGGGAGTGGGGGCTGGGCATGGGCTTCAAGAATGTCTCTGCCAGGGCCAGTCTGTTTATTGCTATCTCCTCTCATCTTCCATCACTTCTTGTTCAGGCTTAGCTGGAGCTGGGCAAGCTTGCTCTCCCCCTCAGTTCATCCTCTTCCACTCTAAGTGTCACACAGTCCATTCCATCGACCTGAGACACACACCTTCCCCCTGCTCAGCCTTGCCCAGCCTGCTCTCCTCTCTACCATCAGTTAGCTCTGTTCCTTAGTCCCCTCCTCCAGGAAGCCCTCTTTGGCTTTGTTCTTGCCCTGAGTTCTGCCCCGTCCACTTTCCTGAATACAGTAAAGCCCAAAAATCAATTCAATAAGTCCCCATTCTGTCATGCATTGATAATGTTTCTGCTGTGACCCAATAAAAGGCAGTTCTGGGTATAAAGGGTGAAAGCAGTGGCCTCACAGTGAAAATTCAGGACTTTGCATCAATACTTTTTTAACAGAATGTCCCTTCTCTTGCTATCTGATCTGAACTTTCCACTGCACAAGTCAGTTAGGTTAGCTAACAGAAACCAGGCATTACTTGCAGAAGACTCTGGTTCTCTGAGTGGAAAGAGAGTAATTTCCCATTAGCATATTAAGCCGTCAACCTATATTAGCTCCTCAGAGGAAATGGTGGGCTGTATGGAAGGCCCCCAGAGAGCCTGTCTCATAGGGAACAAGACTCAGAGGGCTGGAGTTCAGCAAGAGGGAGAAGAGGGAGGCTCCAGGAAAAATCAGAAATGGAATGTTGAAAACAGGAAAGTGATGGACATTGAAGATGCCTTTTAACTCTGGGGTCCACTCAAGATCCTAGGATCGACCCTTCCCCTGTCATTCCTCCCAGGACCCTGATGGGCTGAGGGAGCTCCTAGAAGACTGTTGGGATGCAGACCCAGAAGCACGGCTGACAGCTGAGTGTGTACAGCAGCGTCTGGCTGCCCTGGCCCATCCTCAGGAGAGCCACCCCTGCCCAGAGGGCTGTCCACATGGCTGTCCATATCTCTGCCCAGAAGACTGTACTTCAACTCCTGCCCCTGCCATCCTCCCCTGTAGGCCTCAGCGGAGTGCCTGCCACTTCAGTGTTCAGCAAGGCCCTTGCTCCATGAATCCCCAACCTGCCTGTACACTTTCTCTTGTGTAAATATGCAATTTATGTGTAGTCAATGTACATGCCAACATAAATATGGCAGTTGTATAGCTGTCTTGTCTGTCTCACCACTGCCTTTCCCACCTGCCGAATCCTTGGATTCTTCCGCAGGCATCCAGTCCGTGGCAGTTCCGACCAGTGACTAAGGGTAGGTATGCACAGGAAACAGAATAAAGTCAGCTTTCCTGATGCATATCCTTGGGCCTTTCTCTATTCCTGTAATCCAGGGACCCTCTTGTCTCTCTCCTCTTCCACCAACATTTATTTTTTTTTATTTATCTTTTTTTTTTTGAGACGGAGTCTCACTCTGTCACCCAGGCTGGAGTGCAGTGGCATGATCTCGGCTCACTGCAACTTCCGCCTTCCAGGGTCAAGCAATTCTGCCTCAGCCTCCCAAGTAGCTGGGATTACAGGTGCATGCAACCACACCCGGCTAATTTTTTGCATTTTTAGTAGAGACGGGGTTTCACCATGCTGGCCAGGTTGGTCTTGAACTCCTGATCTCGTGATCCTCCTGCCTCAGCCTCCCAAAGTGCTGGGATTACAGGCGTGAGCCACCGAGCCCGGTTTATTTATTTATTTTTTGGAGACAGATTATCTGTCCAGGCTGCAGTGCAATGACACAATCACGGCTCACTGCAACCTTGTCCTCCCCGGGCTCTTGTGATCCTCCTGGCTCAGCCTCCTGAGTTGCTAGGGCCACAGGCATGCACCACTATATCCAGCTAATATTTTGTTTTTTGAAGAGATGAATTCTTGCTGTGTTGCCCAGGCTAGCCTCGAGCTCCTGATCTCAAGCAGCCCTCCTACCTCAGCCTCCCAAAGTTTTGGGATTACAGGCATGAACCACTGCGCTCGGCATTTTAAATTGTTTATTATTTTTATTTTTGAGATAAGCTCTTGTTCTGTTACCCAGGCTGTGATCATCGCTCACAGCATCCTTGACCTCCTAGGCTCAAGCAATCCTCCCACCTCAGCCTCCCAAAAAAATACAAAAATTAGCACGTCACCACACCCAGCTAATTTTTGTATTTTTTTCATAGAGACAGGGTTTTGCCATGTTGCCCAGGCTGGTCTTGAACTCCTGGGCTTAAGCGATTCACCTGCCAAGGATTCCCAAAGTGCTATGATTACAAGTATGAGCCACCACACCCAGCCTCAAAATTTATTTTTATTTATTTATTTTTTTTTGAGACGGAGTTTCGCTCTTGTTACCCAGGCTGGAGTGCAATGGCGCGATCTCGGCTCACCGCAACCTCTGCCTCCTGGGTTCAGGCAATTCTCCTGC
>NW_016107600.1:1049948-1051847 GCF_001604975.1 Cebus imitator
TCCACACATGAGCCACCTCGCCTGGCCAAAATGTAGTCTTATTATATAAGATACTAACGTTGGGAGAAGCTGGGTAAATTTTACAATTTCTTGTGTGTCTAAAACTATTTCAAAATAAAAGAATATCTAGGCAATACCACTCAGGACATAGGCACGGGTAAAGATTTCATGATGAAATCACCAAAAGCAATTGCAACAAAAGCAAAAACTGACAAATAGGATTTAATTAAACTAAAGAGCTTCTGCACAGCAAAAGAAACTAACATCAGAGTGAAGGGGCAACCTACAGAATGGGAGAAAATTTTTGTGATCTGACAAAGTGTCTAATATCCAGAATCTACAAGAAACTCAAATTTACAAGAAAAAAAACAAACAACCCCATTAAAAAGTGGGCAAAGGATATGAATAGACACTTCTCAAAAGAAGACATGCAGCCAACAAACATATGAGAAAAAGCTCAGCATCACTAACATTAGAGAAATGCAAATCAAAACCATAATGAGATACTATCTCATGCCAGTCAGAATGGTGATTATTAAAAAGTCAAGGCTGGGCACTGTTGGTTTACTCCCGTAATCCCAGCACTTTGGGAGACTGAGGTGGGCGGATCACCTGAGGTCAGGAGTTCGAGACCAGCCTGGCCAACATGGTGAAACCCTGTCTGTACTGAAAATACAAAAAATTAGCCAGACGGGATGGCACGTGCCTGTAATCCCAGCTACTCAGGAGGCCGAGTCAGGAGAATCCTTGAACCCAGGATGCAGGGGTTGCAGTGAGCCAAGATCATGCCACTGCACTCCAGCTTGGGCAACAAGACCAAAACTCCATCTGAAAAAAAAAAAAAAAAATGTCAAGAAACAACAGGCTGGGCCTGGTGGCTCACGCCTGTAATCCTAGCACTTTGGGAGGCCAAAGTGGGTGGATTGCTTGAGGTCAGGAGTTTGAAACCAGACTGGCCAACATGGTGAAACCCCGTGTCTACTAAAAATACAATAAACAAACAAACAAACAAAATAACAGGTGTAGTGACAGGCACCTGTAATTCCAGCTACTCAGGAGGCCAAGGCAGGAGAATTGCTTGAACCTGGGAGGCAGAAGTTGCAGTGAGCCAAGATCTTGCCACTGCACTTCAGACTAGGCAACAGAGCAAGATTCCATCTCGAAACAAAAAAAACAAAACCAGAAACAAACACCAGATGCTGGCAAGGTTGTGGAGAAACAGGAACGTTTTTACACTATTGATGGTAATGTAAATTAGTTCAACCATTGTGGAAGATGATGCGGTGATTCCTCAAAGATCTAGAGCCAGAAATACAATTTGACCTAGCAATTCCATTACTGGGTGTATGCCCAAAGGAATATAAATAATTCTGTTACAAAGATACATGCATGCATATGTTCATTGCAGCACTATTCACAATAGCAAAGAGATGGGATTAATCCAAATGCCCACCAAAGATAGACTGAATAAAGAAAATGTGGTACATATACACCATGGAATACTATGTAGCCATAAAAAGGAATGAGATCATGTCCTTTGCAGGGACATGGATGAAGCTGGAAGCCATTATCCCCAGCAAACTAATGCAGGAACAGAAAACCAAACACCATATCCTTCTCACTCATAAGTGGGAGCTAAACGGTAAGAACACATGGACACAAGAAGGGGAACAACACACACTGGGACCTGTCGGAGGGAGGAGCAGGGGGAGGGAGAGTATTAGGAAAAGTAGCTAACATTTGCTGGGCTTAATACCTGGGTGATGGGTTGATAGGTGCAGCAAACCAGCCTGGCACACATTTAACTATGTAACAAACCTGTACATCCTGCACATGTACTCCAGAACTAAAAATAAAAATTAAGAGAAAAAAAGTTTAATATTTCTTTTTTTTTTTTTT
>NW_016107600.1:1052147-1055089 GCF_001604975.1 Cebus imitator
TTTCACCATGTTGACCAGGATGGTCTCGATCTCTTGACCTCGTGATCCACCCGCCTCGGCCTCCCAAAGTGCTGGGATTACAGGCTTGAGCCACCACGCCCGGCCAAAAAGTTTAATATTTCAAAGGCTTTAGTTTAATATGACAAATTTGGTATAAAATTTTTTGTCTTTAAATTTTTTGTATCCCACCTTTTTTTTTTTTTTTTGAGGAGACAGTTTTTTGAGACAGAGTCCTGCTGTGTCGCCCAGGACACTATCTCGGCTCACTGTAGCATCTGCCTCCCAGGTTCAAATGATTCTTATGCCTCAGCCTCCCCAGTAGCTGGGATTACAGATGTGCGCCATCACATCCAGCTCACATGTCCAGCTCATTTTTTGTATATTTAGTAGAGACCCGGTTTTGCTAGGCTGGCCAGGCTGGTCTCAAACTCTTGGCCTCATGCGATCCACCCACCTTGGAATCCAAAAGTGCTAGGATTATAGGCATGAGCCACTACACCCAGCCTACTTATTTCTAAGTATTTAATTTTCATCATGGTTTATTCTTTCTATGGTTATTTGAAAGGCAATTTATTTATTTATTTAGAGATGGAGTCTTGCTCTGTTGCCGAGGCTGGAGTGCAGTGGTGCAATTTGGGCTCACTGCAACCTCCATCTCCCAGGCTCAAGCAATCCTCTCATCTTGGCCTCCTGAGTAGCTGGGACTATAGGCGAGTGCCACCACCCTTGGCTAATATTTTATTTTTGTATAGATAGAGTCTCACTATGTTGCCCAGTCTGGTCCTGAACTCCTGGCCTTAAGTGATCCTCCAGCCATGGTCTCCCAAAGTGCTGGGATTATAGGCATAAACCACCGTGCCCAGACTGGAAGACAGTTAAACAATCCTAGAACTTTGGTAGGCCAAGGTGGGTGGATCACTTGAGGTCGGGATTTCAAGGACAGTCTGACCAACATGATAAAACACGTCTCTATAAAAATAAAAAAATTAGCTGGGTGTGGTGGTGGGAGTTTATAATCCAGGTACTTAGGAGGCTACGGCAGAAGAATTGCTTGAACCTGGGAGGCGGAGGTTGCAGTGAGCTGAGATCACATCACTGCACTCCAGCCTGAGTGACAGAGCGAGACTCTGTCTCAAAAAAAATCTAGCTGTATGTTTGCTTATATTTTACATTGTGGTCAGAGAATATATACGTATTGAACAATTCTTTCAGTATTGAATCGTATCAGTTGAGACATGCTTAGCTTAGAATGTGACCAATTTTTATAAATACTCTAAGCATGCTTAAGAATAATTAGCGATCTTTAAGTTTTGAGCGCATGGTTCAATGTATGTTCATTAGGTCAAGTCGTTGTTGTTGTTGTTGTTTTTAAGGAGGCCATTGTGTAATTCAGGCGAGAGATGAATCCAGGCAAGAGATGATGGCAGGTTTGGAGCAGGGAAGACAGAGAGAAGTGGAGAGATTCCAGATGTATTTGAGAGACAAAATTGATAATTTGGGGCAAGGGAGGTGAAGGAGAGACAGGCATCACAGATGACCTCGTTGGTTTCTGGCTTAGGCTATTCGACAGATGGTGGAGCTACACAATTGACAGAGAGAATCCTGGAAGAGATTATGAAATCTCTGCATTTTCCCCAATAATGTTTCTTTGCTTCCCTTGAGAGTGTAAGAAGGAGCCGGCAACATCGAGGCTTGGGGCTGGGACTCAGCAGCTCATCTGCCCTTGCCCAGAACTCTGTCTTTATCTGTATTACAACACTTACCATAGTGTATTCACTTTACAAGTTATTACACCCAATGAACCATGAGCTAAGAGAGCAAGGGCAGAGTTTCTTCTCGGTGTTTCTAGGACTTCGCCCAGCAGCTAGCCCCGCCCCCTCTAGCGCTGTCCGCCTAGCCCCTCCCCTATGAGATTTCCGGCTTCTCTGTACTGGTCTAGCAGTACAGGGCTCGGCTCCGCCCCTAGAATAACTGTTTCCTCCTCAGGCGAACCAGAGTAATTGATTAGTCTGTTGTCCAATCATCAGCCGAGTGGTCACATAATTACCAATTAGGCAGTAGCAGAGGCGGGTGCCGAAGCATGGGGTCTGTGTGATTAGGAAGTGAAAGCCAAGACTGGGAAGGAGAACGCGTCAAGCCCAGGCGGTGGTGCAAAGGTGAAGGGGTATCTGGATTTTCTAACTTTTTCCTTTTCCCATTACTGGGTAAAGAGTCCCTTTACAGCTTGGGGCTAGGATCTTCATTTACCTTTTTTCATTTTTGGAGGAAGAGGGCTGTGGCCACATATTTAAGGTTCTTGAGCAACTTCCCTCTTACTTTGCCTCGAGGCGTATCCTTTTCTTTGCCTAAGGTGGGGGTCCTCCCCAGGAGAGAAAGTTGTCTGAGATCCTTTCCTACTCTGTGGGTGGTTAAAGACCTCCGGACTCAGTTCCAGGGAAAGGGAGACCAGTGATGAGGGGCCGAGGCTCGCAGGCTCTGCTCTTCTGAGGAGTTAGATGCTTCCACCTGGGGCCAGAGGTAGTAGAAGGTGGAGAGGCCCTGGGAACTAGACTCCTGTGTTAGGAATTAAGTAGGTATTGAGGGCGAAGGAACAAGTGGAAAGAGACTTTTTTTTTTTTTTTTTGAGACGGAGTCCTGCTCTGTCACCCAGGCTGGAGTGCAGTGGCGCAATCTCGGCTTACTGCAATCTGCCTTCCGGGTTCAAGCGATTCTCCTGCCTCAACCTCCGGAGCGGCTGGGAGTACAGGCACCCGCCACTGCGCCCAGCTAATTTTTGTATTTTTAGTGGAGATGGGGTTTCACCATCTTGGCCAGGCTGGTCTCGAACTCCTGACTTCATGATTTACCTGCCTTGGCCTCCCAAAGTGCTGGTATTATAAAGGCGTGAGCCACCGCGCCTGGCCAGAAAAAAGACATTTCTTTTTTTTTTTTTTTTTTTTTTT
>NW_016107600.1:1055344-1058160 GCF_001604975.1 Cebus imitator
GAGACGGGGTTTCACCATGTTGACCAGATGGTCTCGATCTCTTGACCTCGTGATCCACCCGCCTCGGCCTCCCAAAGTGCTGGGATTACAGGCTTGAGCCACCGCGCCTGGCCGAAAAAAGACATTTCTTATGTGAAAGTTATGATAGCTCTCCGGGTAGGAGAGCCCACTGTGGGGCGGAAGACGTTGGGGCTGGGCTCCCGTGCTAAGTCCGCTTCCTACCTCTAGACCGTCATCTTTTTTTGGCTTATTTCTTTCCCCTCAGGGTGGAGGACACACCTAAACATGTGGAACCCCAATGCCGGTAGGTGTTTGGGGGTTCTGTTCCACCCTTAACCCTTTTTCTGATGGGTCCTATAACAGGAAGTTTCTGTATCAGCTCCCCCGCCCCACCCACCGCACCCGCTGTACCTGCCGCGCCCTCTGTACCCGCCGCGCCCGCTGTACCCGCCGCACCCGCAAAAGCAAAGTCCTTGGTGTACAGCTGATCAGCGCTTTTTAATTTAATTTAATTTTAGTTATTTTTGAGACAGAGTCTCTCTCTGTCACCCAGCTGAGTGCAATGTCGGGTTCTCGGCTCACTGCAACCTCCATCTCCTGGGTTGAAGCGATTATTTTGTGAGATGGTGTTTCACTATGTTGGCCAGGCTAGTCTGCGACTCCTGGCCTCATGTGATCTGCCCGCCTCGGCCTCCCAAAGTGTTAGGATTACAGGCGTGAGCCACCGCACCTGGCCGGACCAGTGCTTTTGTCTTCCTCAGAGTTCACTGTCTCCCTCTTCTCCCCAGCCTTCTGGGGACATCCCCTCTTTTCTCCCCAACTCTGGTTTGTTTCCCCTACTCTCCATTCTCTTTTGTCACCTTTCCATTTCCCTTTAAGTATTGGGTGAGAAAGTGAATCTCTTTTGTGTGGTTTTTTGTTGGAGACTCTGGGGAATTCTAATGCTTATTCTCTGCTTCTTCCACCAGGACAGCCAGGGCCAAATCCATATCCCCCCAACATCGGGTGCCCTGGAAGTTCCAGTCCTGCCCACCCACCACCTGTCAATCCATCCTTTCCCCCAGGCCCTTATCCTCCTCCCCCAGGAGCTCCCCACTACAATCCAGTTCCCCCCCCATGTGGGCCCCCTCTTGCTGTGCCACAGCCAGGGTATCCAGGATGCCAACCCTGTGGTCCCTACCCTCCTCCATACCCACCCCCTGCCCCTGGAATGCCTCCTGTGAATCCCTTGGCTCCTGGCATGGTTGGACCAACAGTGATAGTGGACAAGAAGATGCAGAAGAAAATGAAGAAAGCTCATAAAAAGATGCACAAGCACCACAAGCACCACAAGCATGGCAAGGTCAGTACCCTCTGGGGCCTGGTGAGGGAAGGGGTGCCCCCTCAGAGGGACCAGGTGGGCAGGGTTGGGGTGTGGGGGGTTCACATTCTGTGGAAATGGGGATGGCGATTGTGTCACTCTGGTAGGTGATTCTTCTTCCTTTTTATAAAAGATTGCTACTCGGAAGAATCTGATTATCTTGAAAAGAAAATCAGAAAGAATCTGATTATCAGGCTTCTCTTATCTGGAGGGAGCTAGGGTGAGCCTTAGAATGGATTTTAGAATCAAAAGCCACATCTTGTCTGCCCTATTCTCTCCCAGAACTTTTGCTCCCCCAGGTGCATATTCTAGCAAGTTGGACATACCCACTGATATTGTCAAAATAGCAAAGTCCTTTGACAAAGCAAAGTCTCATAATAATTAACAGAATAATAATCTGGCCCTAGTTCCTGGAGTTCTTTCTCTCTTTAAGTGTTCTTAGGGCGTTGTTTTAATTACATGGGCCCTTTGCCCTATCATCCAGCAGAAAAAATGAAGACATGAGCAGCAGTGACTCAGCCTCTAACAAAACATAGGACTAAGGAGGTTTTAAACTCAGCCCCAAGGTTAAGTATCTTTGTTTCAGAGGAGTGTTAAAAATTAGCAGGCTGTGCGCAGTGGCTTACGCCTGTAATCCCAGCACTTTGGGAGGCCGAGGCGGGCGGATCACGAGGTCAAGAGATCGAAACCATCCTGGCCAACGTGGTGAAACCCGGTCTCTACTAAAAATACAAAAAAATTAGCTGGGCGTGGTGGGCGTGGTGGTGCATGCCTTTAGTCCCAGCTACTCGGGAGGCTGAGGCAGGAGAATTGCTTGAACCCTGGAGGTGGAGGTTGCAGTGAGCCGAGGTCTCACCACTGCACTCCAGCCTGGCGCCTGGTGATGGAGTGAGACTCTCTCAAAAAAACAACAACAAAATATTAGCCAGAGTGGCCGGTCACAGTGGCTCACGCCTGTAATCCCAGCACTTTGGGAGGCTGAGGCAGGGGGATCACTTGAGGTCTGGAGTTCCAGACTAGCCTGGGCAACATGGTGAAACCCCATCTCTACTAAAAATACAAAAAAAAAATTGCCAAGTATGGTGGCGTGTGCCTGTAATCCCAGCTACTCAGGAGGCTGAGTCAGGCAAATTGCTTGAACCTGGGAGGAGGAGGTTGCAGTGAGCTGACATTGCGCCACTGTACTCCAGCCTGGGGTGACAGACGAGACTCCATCTAAAAAATAAATAAAAATAAAAATAGCTGGCTCAGTCCTGTAATCCCACCTTTTTGGGAGGCTGAGGCGGGTGGATCATGAGGTCAGGAGTTCGAGACCAGCCTGGCCAATCTGGTGAAACTCTGTCTCTACTAAAAATACAAAAAGGACCCAGGCATGGTGGCGCGTGCCTGTAGTCCCAGCTACTCGGGAGACTGAAACAGAAAAATCCCTTGAACTCAGGAGGCGGAGGTTGCAGTG
>NW_016107600.1:1062273-1064667 GCF_001604975.1 Cebus imitator
AAAAAAAAAAAAAAAAAAAAAGAATGGATTTCCCAAGTGGATGGTGAAGAGCTGGGATAGCCATGTACTTACTTTCAAAGTCATGAAGCTGCACAGCATGTTTGGGAATCACGAGTATCCCAGTGGGGCTAGATTGATTTTCTGGAAAATTGTTTATTGAGAAAAATGCTGTTTTCTAGGTGCAAAAGCCGCAAAGATAAATAAGGCAGCTCCTACCCTCCATGACCTGCAAGATCTAATGAGGCAGACAAATGTGAATACAGTAAAAAGGATTAAAAATATGGTCAAAAGGACTACAGGAGAGATATAGATCAAGCAATGGGGGAGTGGCAGTCTCACTGGGAAAAGGAGCTAGGCGTGGGCTGGGACTTAGGATGAGGAGTTTTCCCATGTGGTAAATAATATCAGCTAACACTGAGCATTTGTCATGTGTAGGCACTGAGCACTTTACATTCATAACTGTAATCTTCACAGCAACTCTGTGAAGTAGGCAATATTATTTCTTTTTTGTTTGTTTGTTTATTTGAGAGGGAGTCTCGTTCTGTCACCCAGTCTGGAGTACAGTGGCACGATCTTGGCCCACTGAAATCTCCACCTCCCAGGTTCAAGCGATTCTCCTGCCTCAGCCTCCAGAGTAGCTGGGACTACAGGCACATGCCATCATGCCCGGCTAATGTTTTGTATTTTTAGTAGAGACAGGGTTTCATCATGTTAGCCAGGATGCTCTCGATCTCCTGACCTCATGATCCATCTGTCTTGCCTCACAAAGTGCTGGGATTACAGGCGTGAGGCAGTGCGCCCGGCCATTTCTACCTCGTAGATAAGGAAAATTGAAGTATTAAGAGGTTAAATAACTTGCCCAAGGTCACACAGTAGTAAATGGCTCAGTCACAATTAGAGCTCAGATAGCCTGGCTCCTGAATCTGTGCTCTTAACCCAACGGATTCCAGACACAAGCAGCAGTTTTACAAAGGCACCAAGTTGTAAAAAGTGTATGATGAGGCCAGGGCAGTGGCTCACGCCTGTAATCCCAGCACTTTGAGAAGCTGAAGTGGGTGGATCACCCAAAGTTGGGCGTTTGAGACCAACCCTACCAACATGGAGAAACCCCGTCTCTACTAAAAATACACAAATTAGCCAGGTGTGGTGGCGCATGCCTGTAATCCCAGCATACTTGGGAGGCTGAAGCAGGAGAATCACTTGAACCTGGGAGGTGGAGGTTGTGGTGAACCAAGATTGTGCCATTGCACTCCAGCCTGGGCAACAAGAGTAAGACTCCATCTCAAAAAGAAAAAAAAAAGTGGACGATGAAAGTTAGGAGCTTCTGAACCTGTATTCCTGAAAGTAGGAAATGAGGTTGCAGCTGGGGACATGGGGCTAGAGGAAGGAGTGGACTTAAAAGATGTTTCTGAGTTGGAACCCATGGATTTGGGCATTGAGTGTAGGGCTTGAGGAGGAACAGGGAAGGAGTGTTTTGAGTTGGCTACACTGCATCCATAACTTTCCCTGGAAAGAGATCTATGAAAGAAATGCTTGAGGTCTTCCTATATTTTACAGCTAGCTTCTAATTTTATTAGAAAATCCATGGCTGGGTACAGTGGCTCATGCCTGTAATCCCAGCACTTTGGGAGGCCAAGGCAGGTGGATCACCTGAGATCAGGAGTTCAAGACCAGTCTGGCCAACACGGCGAAACCCCGTCTCCACTAAAAATGCAAAAATTAGCCAGGCGTGGTGGTGCATGCCAGTAATCCCAGCTACTCGGGAAGCTGAGGCAGGAGAATCACTTGAATCTGGGAGGTGGAGGTTGTGAGCCAAGATCGCGCCATTGCACTCCAGCCTGGGCAATAGAGCCAGACTCCATCTCAAAAAAAGAAAAAAGAAATGCCAAGACCCACTTTTCCAGTGTCTTGGATTTGGAGGCCATTCGAACTTTTTCCCCCCAGTCGCTCTGTTTTCCTTTATCAGCTCTTCCTTTTTGGAAAGGAGGGGGAGATGGTGGGCATGGGACAGATCATGAGGTGAAGAGAAATAGATGGCAGCCAGGCGCAGTGGCTCATACTTGTAGTCCCAGCACTTTGGAAGGCCAAGGCAAGAGGATTTATTGAGCCTAGGAGTTCAAGACCAGCCTGGGCAACATAGCAAGACCTGTCTCTTCAAAAAAATTTAAAAACTAGCTGGGTGTGGTGACTTCAGCCTGTAATCCCAGCTACTTGGGAGGCTGAGGCAGGAGAATTTGCTTGAACTTGGGAGGCTGAGGCTACAGTGAGCCGAGATTGTGACACTGTACTATAGCCTCAAGTGATCCGCCTGCCTCAGCCTCCCAAAGTGTTGGGATTACAAGCCTGGCCCCAGCATTCCAGTTTACTCAATCAATCTTTTTTTTTTTTTTTTTT
>NW_016107600.1:1065002-1071455 GCF_001604975.1 Cebus imitator
CAGGTGATCCACCCACCTCAGACTCCCAAAGTGCTGGGATTACAAGTGTGAGCCGCCGTGCCCAGCCTCACCTCAATCTTTTATTACTATAATTTTAGATTTGTTTCCAGTTTTGTTATATACTTAACTACTGTTATGAACATTTTGGTTCATACATCTTTGTCAGAGGTTGAAAAATTAGAAGCCCATGTTATACCT
Source organism: Cebus imitator (assembly GCF_001604975.1). Taxonomy (NCBI): domain Eukaryota; kingdom Metazoa; phylum Chordata; class Mammalia; order Primates; family Cebidae; genus Cebus; species Cebus imitator. The sequence continues at coordinate 1,065,201 of NW_016107600.1, forward strand.
GGGTCTGAGACTTTTTTTGGAGGAATCCCTCTCTATGTTTTTCAGTAAAGTTTCAGGTTTTAAACTGGCAAGTCTAGCAAAAGTGGGCCCACATTCCTGAAGGCAGAAATTTCTGACTCTGAGTAGTAATCATTACATGTAGATGGGTCTTCCTATAGTCCTTTCAACTCCCTGCTGTTGGGCAGATTCTATTACTGCTTGGCTCTTGAGAGCAGCGCATTGTGTTCCTGCTTTGTCCATCAGTATAAATCTACAAAGATGGTGGTTCACAAACGTTTTTGTCTATGCCTTCAGCATCTCATACAAGAACCTCTGGGATTCTGCCATTCTCTCTCTCTCTTTTTTTTTTTTTTTCTTATTTTGATACACGGTCTTACTCTGTCACCCAGGCTGTAGTATAGTGGTGTGATTTCTGCTCACTGCACCCTTAACCTGCCAGACTCACATGATTCTCCCGCTTCAGCCTCCCGGGTAACTAGGACCACAGGCTTGTCCCACTATGCCTAGCTAGTTTTTTGTTTTGTTTTGTTTTTTGTTTTTTTGAGGCAGAGTCTCGCTCTATCCCCCAGTCTGGAGTGCAGTGATGTGATCTCAGCTCACTGAAACCTCCGCCTTAGGGGTTCAAGTGATTCTCCTGCCTCAGCCTCCCCAAGTAGCTGGGACTACAGGTGTGTGCTACCACATCTGGCTAATTTTTGTATTTTTAGTAGTGATGGGATTTCATTATGTTGGTCAGTTGACCTGGATCGTTTTTCTTTTTTCTTTTTTTTTAGCCAAAAGGTGCTGTTCAGAATTTTTTTTTTCTGAACTCCTTCCAGCACCAGTTTTTTTTTTAATTTTTTAAATTTTCTCAAATTTCCGTATTTTTGTTTTTAGTAGAGACTGGCTTTCACTATGTTGACCAGGATGGTCTCCATCTTTTGACCTCATGATCCGCCCACCTCTGCTTCCCAAAGTGCTGTGATTACAGGCGTGAGCCACCATGGCCGGCTGAAAAATGTTTTTATTTAATAACTGTAGCATTGCTGGGAGTATATGCATAAGGAACCTTGAGTAGAACTCCCACCCTTTTCTTACATCTTCCCCACTTTTTCCCATCGTGCTTGGGAAAAAGTAGAGATACATGCACACACAGCTGCTGTTCCTACTCTCTTTTCTTAGTTTTATAGTATCCAATTTCTTAAAATCATAGGACTTTGCATGCAGCTAATGAATAAGCATTTATAAGGTGCAGCTGGTTTCCTAGTACTGTGCTATGCTTGTGCCTGTAATTTATTCCTTACCTAGGCATCAACTCAGGTAAAGAAAGTTGGAAATTTCCTCCAAAGTCAATATGTTAAATTCGTTAAATTCTGTGTGACAGTTTAGGATGGTTTAATCCTGTATGCTGACTGCTGAAGGAAACCCTTACTTTTGTTTAGGTACAGTCTGTTCAAGACTTTTGACCTTAGGGAAGCAAGGGATACTTGGGTGGAGAGGTGGGGCCAAAGAATGGCCCATAGAGTGATGAAAGGTCATTTGGATCTGATGCTATCTCCTTTCCCCTTTCCCCTTTCCCCTTGCAGCATTCCTCCTCTTCCTCCTCCTCTTCCAGCAGTGACTCTGACTGAATACAGGCCCTGGACCCTTCCCTCAAGTCTCACCAGTTCTGCTCTCCCATCAAGCTTCAGATGCCATGTTATACTAGGGGAAAGTAGCCCTCGTGCTCCCTTCCCCCACTCCCACCTGAGCCTCACCCTGCTGTTCAGCCCTGAGTGCCTAGGGAAAATGGGAAGAGGATTGCCGTGGTGTGGCCGTCCTCTTGCTGCTGGGGCAGATCATATAGCTAATGAGTTTAGCAGGGGAGCTGTTTTTTGAAGATGATGAACTAAATGTTGAAGACAAGTTTGAGATCTGTAAAATGTGATTTTTACTTCCTCTTATAATACTTGTGATTGAGGGGTTTGTGGAAATTTAATTATGATGAAGAACTTCTATCTTTTTTGTGGTGTTGGCATGCTTGGAGAATTTAGTGGCAAATACGTTCTCCAGCAGGCCTTTTGTTGGTTGCACTAACTGCAAGGTTGCTGGGAAATAGAGTCCGTTTGGTCGATGAGCTTTGACTGCCGTTTTGGAACCTCAACTCTCCTCCTTAGCCCAATATACTGTGTCAGGTCCTATTCTCATTCTCCAGCTCTCAGTCCAAATAAAGCTGTTTCTCCTGGTCTCTGTTCAACTGTGCCATCACCTTGCCTGGGCATGGCACATTCTACTACTTTTGCTAAACTTCCACAGACCCTTTAAAGTGTATCATTTTTATAGAAGGGAACCAGACCGTCAGTGAGGAATATGCTGTATGATTCCTGTTTCTTTTTTTTTTTTGAGACGGAGTTTCAGTCTTGTTGCCCAGGCTGCAGTGCAATGGCACAATCTCAGCTCACTACAACCTCTGCCTCCCAGGTTCAAGCAATTCTCCTGCCCCAGCTCCCCGAGTAGCTGGGACTACAGGCATCCACCACCGCGCCTGGCTAATTTTGTATTTTTAGTAAAGACTAAAAATAGTTTCTCCGCGTTGGTCAGGCTGGTCTTGAACTCCCAACCTCAGGTGATCCACCTGTCTCAGCCTTCCAAGCTGTTGGGATTACAGGCGTGAGCCACAGCGCCTGGCTGACTCCTATGTTTCTTAAGTGGGAGGACTCTTCAAAATTGGTTCAGGCATAGTGGCATGAATCTTTATTGTCTTCCCTTGGGTGAATGGATATAGATCTTTATGTTTTCATATATGCTACAGAGGTTCTTAACCTTGGCTGCCTATCAGCTATGAGACAGGAATTTGGGGCTTAGTATTTATTTTTATTTTATTTTATTTATTTATTTATTTATTTATTTTGAGACAGAGTTTCACTCTTGTTACCCAGGCTGGAGTGCAATGGCGCGATCTCGGCTCACCGCAACCTCCGCCTCCTAGGTTCAGTCAATTCTCCTGCCTCAGCCTCCTGAGTAGCTNTCATCTTTTTCTTTCAAAGTTGGCTGCAGCTGTTGGCCAGCTCCAATACAGACATTTGCTATTTGTTTTGCCCCCCCTGCCGCCCCCGGCATTAGAGATAATTTTATGGATAGACACTCACTTTCACCCCAGCTCTCAGAGGTATAAATGTCCCAGCTGCAAAATCTTAAGGTTAAAGTGACCTTCAGCCATGGCTTCACGGTAAGTACACTGATTAGTTTGCTTTTTTCTGGGTATCCTAACATTTTTCTGCTTCATTTCCTCCCTTTTAATTACTTGGTCTGCCCCTTACCAGATGACAGACTTCTTTTTCCTTATTTTTTCAGAAACAGGGTCTTGCCGGGCACTGTGGCTCAAGCCTGTAATCCCAGCACTTTGGGAGGCTCAGGCGGGTGGATCACAAGGTCAAGGGATCGAGACCATCCTGGTCAACATGGTGAAACCCCGTCTCTACTAAAAATACAAAAAACATTAGCTGGGCATGGTGGCGCGTGCCTGTAATCCCAGCTACTCAGGAGGCTGAGGCAGGAGAATTGCCTGAACCCAGGAGGTGGAGGTGGCGGTGAGCCGAGATCGCGCCATTGCACTCCAGCCTGGGTAACAAGAGTGAAACTCCGTCTCAAAAAAAAAAAAAGAGAAACAGGATCTCATTCTCTGTTGCCTACATCAGAGTGCAGTGGCCTGCTCAAGCTGTGTTCTCACCTCAGCCTCCTGATTTGCTAGAGGTGGCACTGGCTCATATTTAAAAATGTTTTTCTTTTTTTTTTTTTTTAAGACGGGATTTCACCATGTTGGTCAGGCTGGTCTTGAAATCCCAACCTCAGGTGATCTGCCCACCTTGGCCTCCAAGATGCTTGGATTATAGGCGTGAGCTCCTACGCCCAGCCTTAAAAATGTTTTTAAAAACGATGAGTTCGTGTCCTTTGTAGGGACATGGATGAACCTGGAAACCATCATTCTCAGCAAACTGACAGAAGAACGGAAAATCAAACACTGCATGTTCTCACTCATAGGTGGGTGTTGAACAATGAGAACACATGGACACAGGGAGGGAAGCATCACACACTGGGGTCTATTGGGGGGAAATAGGGGAGGGACAGTGTGGGGTGGGGAGTTGGGGAGAGATAGCATGGGGAGAAATGCCAGATATAGGTGAAGGGGAAGAAGGCAGCAAATCACACTGCCATGTGTGTACCTATGCAACAATCTTACATGTTCCTCACATGTACCCCAAAACCTAAAATGCAATTAAAAAAAAAAAAAGGAAAAAAAAATGTTTTTGTGGAGATGAGATTCCCTGCTGGTCTGTACAACTTTTGGCCTGAAGCAGACTTCCTGCCTTGGCCTCCCAAAGCGCCAGGATTAACAGGCATGAGCCACCTTGCCTGGCCGTCTTTTTCTTTCTTTTTTTTGAGTTTCTCTCTGTCACCGAGGCTGGAGTGCAGTGGCACAAGTTCAGCTCATTGCAGCCTCCACCTCCTGGGTTCAAGTGATTTTCCTGCGTCAGCCTCCTGATTCTCCTGCCTTAGCCTGTAGCTGAGATCTACAGGCACTGTAGCTGGGACTACAGGCGTGTGCCACCACACCCAGCTAATTTTTGTATTTTTAGTAGAGATAGGGTTTCACCATGTTGGCCAAGCTGGTCTAGAACTCCTGACCTCAGGTGATCCACCTGCCTCGGCCTCCCAAAATGTTGGGATTACAGGAGTGAAGCCACCACGCATGGCCCTTTCTTTCTATTTCACATTGTTCCTAATACAATTTGGGGGATGGGAGGAAAGGCATTTTAGTCCTCAAGCCTAATTTTCCACTTAAGGAAGCTATATCTCTTTAGATGATTCCATCAATTTGGGGCTGTCCAATAAAACTTGACTGAGAGTCAAGGGACTAGAGCACAGTGGCATGTTCAAGGCTTACTGCAGCCTTGATCTTCCTGGTTCATGTTCTCCTCCCACCTCAGCCTCCCAAGTAGTTAGTACCGTGGGTGCATACCACCACACGTGACTAATTTTTTTTTTTTTTTTGTAGGGACAGGGTCTCACTATGTTGCCTAGGCTAGTCTCGAACTCCTGGCTTCAAGTGATCCTCCTACCTTGCTCTGCCTCTGAAAGTACTGAGATTACAGGCATGTACCACCATGCCTAGCCATCCCTTTGGTTGGTTGGTTGGTTTTTGTTTTTTTTTTTTAGACAAAGTCTTGCTCTGGGGGTTGGAGTATAGTAGGATACTCACAACTCACTGCAGTCTTGACCTCTCGGGCTCAAGCGATCCTTCCACCTCAGCATGCCTAGCAGCTGAGACTACAGGTGTGTACTACCATACCTGGCTAACTTTTGTATTTTTTTTTGTAGAGATTGGCTTTCGCCATGTTGTCTAGGCTGGTCTGGTCTCAAACTCCTAGACACAAGCAATCTACCTGTCTTGGCCTTCCAAAGTGCTGGGATTACAGGTGTGAGCCACTGTGCTCAGACCCCACTCTCTTTTTTTTTAGTGTTTTAATGTGGAAATGTACAGATATACACAACGGTAGAGAAAATCATTATTTATTATTTTTTGGAACAGAGTTTTGCTCTTGTTGCTCAGGCTGGAGTGCAATGGTATGATCTCAGCTCACCGCAAGCTCTGTCTCCCGGGTTCAAGTGATTCTCCTGCCTCAGCCTCTGGAATAGCTGGGATTATAAGTGCCCATCACTACACCTGGCTAATTTTTGTAATTTTAGTAGAGACAGGGTTTCACCATGTTGGCCAGACTGGTCTCAGGTGATCCACTCGCCTCCGCCTTCCAAAGTGCTGGGATTACAGGCGTGAGCCACTGTACCTGGCCAAGAAAATAGTTTAATTAATTCCTATACTCTCATCATCTAGCTTTAGTAATTATCTACATTTTGGAAAACTTTTTCCATTTATTCCATCATATTTTTTCCCATTTTTATTATAAAAATTAAGTTTAAGTAATGGTACAATGATCATCCATACTCTTACTATGTACACTTATGATATTGTTAATATTTTGTCCTATTTGCTTTATTAATATACCTGTGTGAACCATATGAAAGTCTGGTGCATACATCGTGACCCTCACCCTTAAATATTTCCTTATTTTTTTGAGACGGTGTTTCGCTCTGTTGCCCAGGCTGGAGTGCAGTGGCATGATCTCAGCTCACTGGAAACTCCACCTCCCAGGTTCAAGCGATTCTCCTGCCTCAGCTTCCTGAGTAGCTGGGATTATGGGTGAGTGCCACCACACCCGGCTAATTTTTGTATTTTTA
>NW_016107600.1:1072242-1074259 GCF_001604975.1 Cebus imitator
AACAAGAGCGAAACTCCGTCTCAAAAAAAAAAAAAAAAAAAAAAAGATCATGTTTGAACTTTCTCAGTTGTCCCTTAAATGTCTTATCCAGCAAGTTTTTTTTAAAACCAGGATCCAGGCCGAGTGAGGTGGCTCACACCTGTAATTCCAGTGCTTTGGGAGGCCAAGGTGGGTGGATCACGAGGTCAGGAGTTTGAGACCAGGCTGGCCAACATGGTGACACCCCATCTCTACTAAAACTACAATTGGCTGGGCGTGGTGGCAGGCGCCTGTAATCCCAGCTTCTTGGGAGGCTGAGGCAGGAGAATTGCTTGAACTTGGAAGGTGGAGGTTATAGTGAGCACAGCACCACTGCACTCTGGCCTGGGCAACCGAGCAAGACCATGTGTCAAAAACAACAACAACAACAACAACCAAAAACAACAACAATAAAAAAACCCCAGGATCCAAGCAAGAGGCATTCATTATATTTGGTTGTTATGGCCTTAAACATTTTTAAATTTCTGCTTTTTTCTTTCCATTCATTCATTCATTCATTCATTATTTATTTTAGACAGAGTCTCAGTAACCCAGGCTGGAGTGCAGTGGCGTGATCTGGGCTTACTGCAATCTCCACCTCCCAGGTTCGATTGATTCCCCTGCCTCGGCCTCCCGAGAGGCTGGGACTACAGGTGCGCACCACCATGCCCGGTCAATTCTTTGTATTTTAGTAGAGACAGGGTTTCACTATGTTGGCCAGGATGGTCTTGATCTCCTGACCTCATGATCTGCCCACCTCAGCCTCCCAAAGTGCTGGGATTACAGGTGTGAGCCACTGCACCCAGCCTGTTTATTTATTAAGAGATGGGGTCTTGCTCTGTCGCCCAGGCTGGAGTGCAGTGGTGACATCATAACTCACTGCAGCCTTGAATTCCTGGGCTCAAGTGATCCTCTCGCCTTAGCCTCTTGAGTAGCTGGGACTACAGATGCACACTGCCATGTTCAACTAACTCTTTTTTTATATTCCATTGCTTTTTTGACAAGACCGGCTCGTTGTCTTGTGGAATGTCTTACATTCTGGATTTGCAAAATATCTCCCTGTGTTGTATTGGTATTGAACTTGTTCCTGCATCCTGTTTAACTTTCCCATAAATTGCAAATCAGATATAATGGCTTGATTAAAGATTAAGCACTTTTGGCAAGAATATTTAATAGATGATGTGGTGTACTTCTTGTTGCATCTTTCCAAGGAACATTCAGTGTGAAAGATGTCCTACTATGAGTGATATAGTTTGATCACTTATTTACTTGGGTAAGGTGGTAACTGCTAGATCTCTCCATTTGAAGTTGTTTTTTAAAAAATTTGTTGTTTTTGGCCAGGAGTGGTGGCTCATGCCTGTAATCCAAGCACTTTGGAGGCCAAGGCGGGCGGATCACCTGAAGTCGGGAGTTCAAGACCAGCCTGACTAACATGGTGAAACCCCGTCTTTATTTAAAAATAAACAAACAAATAAAAAACATATATATGTATACAAATTTGTTGTTTTTGAGACAGGCTGCAGTGCAGTGGCTGTCATTATGGCTTACTGCAGCGTTGACCACCAGGACTTAAGTGATCCTTTCACCTCAGCCTCCTGAATAGCTAGGACCACAGGCATGTGCCACCACACCCGTTAATTTTCGTATTTTTTAGTAGAGATGGGATCTTACTATGTTGGCTGGTCTGGAACTCCTGAGCTCAAGCGATCTGCCTGTCTCAGCCTCCCAAAGTGTTGGGATTACAGAGGTGAGCCAGCACCCCCAGCCCATTTGAAATTACTTAAAAAAAAAAAGAGGCCGGGCGCGGTGACTCAAGCCTGTAATCCCAGCACTTTGGGAGGCCGAGGCGGGTGGATCATGAGGTCAAGAGATCGAGACCATCCTGGTCAACATGGTAAAACCCCGTCTCTACTAAAAATACAAAACATTAGCTGGGCATGGTGGTGCGTGCCTATAATCCCAGCTACTCAGGAGGCTGAGGCAGGAGAATTGCCTGAAC
>NW_016107600.1:1075459-1084693 GCF_001604975.1 Cebus imitator
CCTTCCCTCCCTGCTCCTCTCCTTTCCCTCCCTTCCTCCTCCTCCCCCCCCCCCCCCCCTTCCTTCCTTCTAGACCCAAAGGTGAAGCAGAAGAAATCCTTGAAAACTAGTAAGCATTGCTGTAGAATCCCCCGCCCCTATTGTTCCGCCCCCGGCCTCCCGCCCTTCCCCTTCCCGCCCGCTCCCCTTTTCCCCTCAGTCGCCTCGCGCCTGCAGGTAAGCCTAAAAATTTCCCCTGCGTCCCCGGCTATGGTTACAATTTCCACTCCTGCCTTCTTAGCGGGCTCGGGTCCTGGTCACGGGCCCCGGTCTTGCGTAGTCCCGCGTGAGCGCCTACCACCTCACTGTGCCTGGCCGGTCATTCACGCGAGGCCCTGGCTCTGGCGCGGCCTAGTAGGCCTCGCGCAAGGCCTACCCCCTCCCCCCGCCTTTTCCCGGTGGCGGCTGCGCAGGAGTCAGGGAGGGCGCGCGCGCGGTAGGGGGGGGCAGCGGTGGATTTGTTGGTTGTGGGGGGTGGGGGAAGGCGATGGCCGGCTTGCTGGCCGGGCGGGTGAGCGCGGCTCCCCGCGGGGGTCAGGCGCTGGCGCAGCCACACGAGGAGGCGCTACTAGTCCGGCCCCTCCCCCTGGATCGCAGCGCCCCCCCCCGACCGAACCGTTTATTTTTTCCCCCCCTCTTCTTTCTTGTCGAGGGAAGGGGGGGTTTTTTTATCTTAAGTAGAAAATGCTTGGATGACCGAGGGGAGAGGGGTCTGCGGAGTTAACTAAAGAGTAGATGGGCTCCCAGTTGCCGAGTTAATCAGGACGTTTTTCGTGGTAACGAATTTTTAAATTACAAAATGCCTGCCGATGTAGACCCAGACCGAGCTATTTATAGAAGGGGTATTGGACAGCAGTATTAGCAGATGGATTGCTGGAATGGGATACATTTGTCTTGACCAAGTCGGGAGAGAAATTCGACAGATTTGTTGGATTACTAAGATGGTTTGGAGTTAGACATGCATCTTTGTACTTTACCTAAAGAAATGGCTTCAAATAGGTTTCCTGGATTTTTTGTTTTTTGGGTTTTTTTTTCCCTTTTCGAAGTTGCGTTATTGTGATATTTGTAAAGGGCTTCTTATTAAATCTGCAAGGGGGTAAGGAATTAAATTGCCAGATTTTTACCATATCTTATTTAAAAAAGAAAGCCATTCTTGTACACCTAATGCTTCTTTCCTCACCAAGCACTGGTTTTCCATAAGTGAAAAGTGTTGAATTCTGGGATTTTGCCAGCAATTAGTTGTAATCTGAAAATAGGGAAATGATGTGCTTTGGGGATGCACTTATATAATCACATTCTTGGAGTAGCCAGAGGACAGTTTGCCATATACAGAATGGTGTGACAGCCACTTAAGCACCTAAGATATTTAGGGTATGGGCTTTTGTGTTAGAGGAAAGTTAACACAGTGGCTGGTTTTGTGAAGGAGGAAATCTAGCTGTGGGAGGAGAGAGATGACATGTTGAGTTTTAAAAGTATGGATACTTAAAATGTCATTGGGGACATTCTACAACTTGGGAGAGAGGTCCTTTTTAAAGATAAAGGAGGTATTGAAGGCGAAGGCATATCCAAAAAACAAATTTTTTTTTCTACACATATCTAGTTATTCCAAAGCAGAAATGTTAGGAACAATGTTAGGAATTGTTTCATAGGTGGGAAAAAGGCCATCCTATATAGGAAAGGCACATTGCTGCTGTTCCTAAAAACAGAAATTTTAGCAATGCCAGTTTTACATTGATTTCCTTGGAAGGAAATTTAAGATTTAATAGACTTGAAATAAAAACTGGGTGGCAAACACAAAAGCAAGGAAAACATCTCAAATCTGAGTTACTGTCAAGATGGGCTGGAAGGAGGAATAGGAGAAAAGGATTCAAGTGTACTCAATGTATTGAGTTATTTTCCAGAAGGGAATGTGGAACCCCACCCTGCATGGAAGGCATCTCAGACAATGCCTTTTCAGTGATTGTGTTGATCTAAATCTTCTAGAAACCATTTGGTGTTAGCCATCAACGTTTGAAATTGGTAATGTGGGATACATCTCAATTTCCTTACCTAGAAATTGCTACTACTAAGAAAATTTACATGTGCTCTCTTTCGATTTCAACTTCAACAGCATGCTCCCCAGCAGGGAAACAAAAGGTTATTTGCCCTCACTGTAGTTAGAGGTTTGCTCTCATGATTTCCAGGTGTTTCTGAATTCTTTGAAGCTTTTTTTGCTGAAGGACAAGTGGTGCACGTTCAGCAGTTCCCTTAGAACCATTGCCAATTGAAGGAACCTTCCTCGTCCCCAGAGTCAGCGGAAACTCTGTCATTAATGAGAGGAACTGGAGAGTTGCCTTCTACACTCTGTAACAGAACTTGAGCTGTAAATGTTGTCATGCAGTTGTGCTTGGTGTGTTTATAAGTCTGACATACTGACATTTAAGGAAAAGTGTAAAGTAGAAAATATTGATAAGGTGAAGATAACTTGGGAAATAATAACCCTTTTGTTTTCCTCTTCTAATTTTGGTCATGTTTGCATTTTAGTTTTTGGCTTTTACCCCCTACCAGTGACCAAAGACTTGACCACTCCCCAGAGTCCAGCTCCCCAGAACACTGCTCGACATGGACACCGGTGTGATTGAAGGTGGATTAAATGTCACTCTCACCATCCGGCTACTTATGCATGGAAAGGTATGCTCCAGCTTGGGAAATTGGGTCATAGTAACTGCTAGGGGAGGGGCCAGGAAGAGCAGACATGCATCTTGGAGCTCATCAGATTAGCACTGTGGGGCATCTGGCTTTAGCATATTTCCCTAATGGAGTGTAGTGGGAAAATGGACAGACTTTACTAGGAAGCTCCACTGAGCAGGAAAGGCTTAATTAGAGGCTGGAGCCAAAAACTGTCTCAATCTGGAAGGTAAGAATTTTCTCATGGAGATTGCTTATAGCAAGTCCCCTCCCCCCAATAAATCTTCAAAACTCATTCTTTTGGGGTAATAATTAGCATAGATAGTTGGTTGGCTGGATAAAGTTCCTTTTCATAATGAATACTTCATTAGAATGCGGAGAAAAAGGAAAAATAAAATATCTTTAAAAAGGAACACTTGTGAGTTTCCTCTTAACTGATAATTAGTTTTCTCCATTGCAGGAAGTTGGCAGTATCATCGGAAAGGTAAGACAATTTCACTTCGACTCTAATTACCATTTAGTCATTCTGGATTGAAATAGCAGTTGGAGCTCATGCTTGACTTTTCCTTTTACAGAAAGGAGAATCAGTTAAGAAGATGCGCGAAGAGGTAAGTTATGAAAGACTTGAGATTGTTAACTTTGGGAAGTGAAAAACCTTTAAAACAAGTGAAAATTCTTTTTCAGAAGTTAGAGGGAAGAAGCTCTTGGCCGGGCATGGTGGCTCATGCCTGTAATCCAAGCACTTTGGAGGCCAAGGCAGGCGGATCACTTGAGGTTGGGAGTTCAAGACTAGCCTGACCAACATGGTGAAACCCTGTTTTTTATTAAAAAAAAAAAAAAAAAAAATGTTCTCAGTAAGGGAAACCTGTATTTTTTTCTGCTTGGTTATTTGTAATGATAATCTGGAAAGTGCAGTTTTTTTGTTTGTTTTTTATTTGGGAAGTGTGGTTTTGACAAGTCATAGAATTCATTCAAGACTTACGGCAGCTCCTGTAGGCTATATTTGAGGATAGACGTGGAGGAGTGTTTGAAATGATGCTGACTTTGCCTTGCATCAGGATTGTGTACATTGGCAGCTCCTTGTCCTTCTTACAGGGTGCTATACATCCTGTACATACTCAGATCTTCTTTGTCTGTTTAACATCTTTTGGCTCTTGTTTCCTATCTAGAGTGGTGCACGTATCAACATCTCAGAAGGGAATTGTCCTGAGAGAATTATCACTTTGGCTGGACCCACTAATGCCATCTTCAAAGCCTTTGCTATGATCATTGACAAACTGGAAGAGGTTTGTTTTCTCCCATTCCATCATCCTTCATTTTTAAGTGCTTCCAGAGAGCTTGTTGGTTTTCTAAGCTTTTTAAATTCAGGGACAAACTGGACCAGAATACTCTGTTAATGGGTCCTTAGCTTCCTGCAGCCTCCCACAAAATTTGACGATTTATACTTTAAAGAAGTCACTTGAGGCTGGGCACAGTGGCTCATGCCTGTAATTCAAGCACTTTGGGCCGCCGAGGCAGGCGGATCATGAGGCCAAGAGATCGAAACCATCTGGTCAACATAGTGAAACCCTGTCTCTACTAAAAAAAAAAATACAAAAATTAGCTGGGCGTGGTGGTGTACGTCTGTAGTCCCAGCTACTTGGGCGGCTGAGGCAGGAGAATTGCTTGAACCCGGGAGGTGGAGGTTGCAGGGAGCTGAGATCACGCCACTGCACTCCAGCCTGGTGACAGAGCGAGACTCTGTCTCAAAAAAAAAAAAAGTCAATTGAATCGTCAAAACTGTTCAAATTTTGCCATGGACTTAGTGTAAATAATTTGCGTGAAAATCATCTGTTGAAGGTATGCCAATGCTTTGGTGAAAGGCTTGAGTATACCAAACTAATATGGTTTACCTAACACTGTAAACACAATCTTTCAATTCTGATGGTCTTAGGTTAAAAAGTCAATCTGCTAACATTGTGTCAAAATTATACTCGTTGGGAGAGACTTGGATAATACTTAGCAGAGGTCGTTTCAAGAGGAAGTTGTTTTTCCCCCACCAACCTTCAGAGGCTAACCTATTGTCCTAGGTCTTGTGTTCAGTCTCTCCCTTTCCCCCTTCTGCAGTAATGCAGCTAATTGTGCAATTGATACCACAGGCAGAGGAGTGCTGCTCCTTTAGTGGTTGGTACTTAATGGTGTCTGAAATCTTACCCTTGCCAAAATTAGAAATGTTATCTTTTGACCCCCAGGACTCTATTAAGTCCAGAACTCATGGCTTAAAAAACATTTAGGAAACACACGTTTTAGTTTTTTTCTTTAACAAGAATGAACTTGAACTAGTTCTGTTCTTTTTTATACGTCAATAGTTTTTTGTTGTTCTTGTTGTTTGAGGCAGAGTTGTGCTCTGTCACCCAGGCTAGAGTGCAGTGGTATACTCGTAGCTCACTGCATCCTCCCAGGCTCAAGTGATCTTTTGCCTTAGCTTCCTGAATAGCTGGGGCTACAGGTGCAAGGTAATTTTTTAGAAATCTTTTTGTTGTTGTTGTTGATATGGGAGCTTGTTACGTTTCCTGGGTTGGTCTCAAACTCCTGCCCTCAAGTGTTCCTCTTGTCTTCCAAACTGTTGGGATTACAGATGTGGGCCACTATTTTTTAAATTATTTTTTGAGCCAAGGTCTTGCTCTGTTAGCTAGGCTGGAGTACAGTTGTGTTGTCATGGCTCACTTCAACCTTAATTGCCTGGGCTGAAGCAGTCATCCCACTTACGCTTCCCCAGAAGCTGGGACTACAGGCACGAACCACCATGTCTGGCTAATTTTTGCAGGTTTTGTGGAGACTGAGCCTTCCTATGTTACCCAGTCTGGTCTTGAACTCCTGGGCTCAAGCAATCCTCCTGTCTCAGCCTCCCAAAGTGCTGGGATTATAGGCGTGAGGCACTGTGCCTGGTCTTTATTGAATTTTTTTTTTTTAATTTTTGACAAATCTAGAAAGCTAGAGTATGAATTGTTTATTCCTTAACCAAGTAATAAACTTGTCCTTGACTTTAGGGGTCTTAACTGCTTAAGCAGTTGGTTTCCAGGTCTCAAGTTATTAAGTGATATGTAAACCACTTAATCTTCACAAGGCTAAATTTAGGTTTAAACCGTGACTTTCTGGATACAATATATATTTATGGGAAATACTTTAGGCTTTGAACTAATACAGTTTTTTCATTTCAAATCTATGGCTTTTTTTTTTTTTTTTTTTTTTGGTGGCGGGGGGATGGAGTCTTGCTCTGTCACCCAGGCTGGAGTGCAGTGGTGCAGTCTCGGCTCAGTGCAACCTGTGCCTCCCAAGTTCAAGCAATTCTCCCGTGGCATCCTCCCGAGTAGCTGGGATTATAGTCATGAGCCACCACACTCAGCTGATTTTTGTGTTTTTAGTAGAGATGGGGTCTCAGTATATTGGCCAGGCTGGTCTCAAACTCCTTGACCTGAAATGATCCACCTGCTTCGGCTACCCAAAGTGCTGGGATTACAAGTGTGAGCTACTGTGCCTAGCTGTATTTGATTTAATTTTGATGTCAAGTTTTGTTGCTCATTGCCTGGCTAGGTGTAATTGCAAAACTTATCACTTTTCTCCCTACCAAGTACATTCCCCCGGGGTAAAGGAAAATATATTTGTGGCTAATTCTGAGGAGTTTTTCAAGAGTTTTTATCTTTACATCAAAAATAGTTTGAGAGTTTATCAAAAATAGTTACAGATAAACTTTACATTTTTGATGTAAAGTTTTTATCTTTACATCAAAAATAATTTGAACCATTGTCTGTGGTGGGTTATGACCTCACATGTCCTTATAAGATCATGGGTAAGTGGTTCTTGAATGGCAGTTACTCATTTCCAAGGACCTGCTTATCCTTCTGGTGTTCTTTCTTTCTGTAGGACATAAGCAGCTCTATGACCAATAGCACAGCTGCCAGTAGACCCCCGGTCACCCTGAGGCTGGTGGTTCCTGCTAGTCAGTGTGGCTCTCTCATTGGAAAAGGTGGTTGCAAGATCAAGGAAATACGAGAGGTTAGTGACTCATGCTCCTTTTAGAAATGATAACTATTTGTTCCAAATTGGCTCTTTGTATGGCTAGGAAAAGTTAGCAATGAAATGAAGATTTCTATTAAAATTACAGTTCCAGAGGATTACAATGTGATTGTATTGAAAATAAAACTATCATGCAATAGGATTATTTTGCATAATTCATAGATTTTAATCAGCATGAGAAAGTTAATCATAATTTTCAAGTATTACATATAACAAGTGTCCATTTATTTTTTTTGGCAACATTTTCATGTCTCAAGATAACAGATACAGTAGCAACAGTTTCCTTTTTTTTTTTCTCCTGTCACCCCAGGCTATAGTGCAGTGGCTCAATCTTGGCTCATTGTAGCAAAACGTCAGCCTTCCCAGGCTCAGGCGATCCTCTCATCTCAGCCTCCAGAGAAGCTGGGATTATAGGCTTACACCGCTACACATGACTAGTTTTTGTAATTTTTACAGAAATGGGGTTTTTCTGTGTTGGTCAGGCTGGTCTCAAACTTCGACCTCAGGTGATCCACCTGCCTTGGCCTCCCAGAGTGCTGGGATTAGAGGCGTGAGCGCCCCCACCCCCCGCCCCGTTTTTTTTGAGACAGGATCTCACTCTCACAGGCTGAAGTGCAGGGCATAATCATGATCATGGCTTACTGCAGCCTTGACTTCCTGGGCTCAGATGATCCTTCCACCTCAAGCCTCCTGAGTAGCTGGGACCATAGGCGCACTCATGATGCCCAGCTGATTTTTGTATTTTTGTTGTAGAGACAGGGGTCTCACTGTTTTGCCCAGGCTGAGCTCCAGAGATTAGACTGTCCTGGTCTCCCAGAGTGCTCAAATTACAGGTGTGAGCCACCGTGCCTGGCTCCTACTTCCTGTTTATGGAAGTTACAATTAGGGAAGATCTTAATTGTGTCTACAGGTTATTGAATTTGGTGTTGGAATGAAAGTCCATAGCTTCTCATTTGAGTTTTGGGGAGCCTGTTGTACATGGCATGACAACAGAGATCTTAATTTTGTTAATTGCTGTATTCTGAGCACTTGGCATGGTACCTGGCACATAGAATGGACTTGATGTAGAAGATATTTATTCAGTAAGATAATGAAAGGTGGGTGATATTTGTGGCGCTTTTGCTTTGCCCAGAGAACTATCATTAGTTGAGAGGAAGCTGTCTAGAAGGACCTTTTGCTTGAGAGTAGGTTAAATTTAGGCTTTTATTCAGGCTTATTCTTGTCTTTCAGTGGCTAATTTATTTTTAACTCCAATTCATTAAACAGTTCTATCTGGAAGAAGGGAGGACTAGGACAAAAAAACAAAAAGGGAAGATGGGAAATGGGATAAATATCCGCTAGAGTTTTAGACTCTGAAATTGCTGCTGGGAGGAATTGGAAGAGCATGAGCTGTTTTTCTCTGATTCTGAATTTCTTTTTACTCCAAAGAGTACAGGGGCTCAGGTCCAGGTGGCAGGGGATATGTTACCCAACTCAACTGAGCGGGCCATCACTATTGCTGGCATTCCGCAATCCATCATTGAGTGTGTCAAACAGATCTGCGTGGTCATGTTGGAGGTAAGCCCTCAGGCTCATGCTGAGAATGGGGGGAGGGCGATTCTGGGGACAGAAGGACTGTGTTCTATATTTAGTAAGACTAGAATTAAGTGAAGCTGTTAAGGCTTCCAGTGGGGGTGGGGGTAAAAGGTTCCCTGAGTTCATATTTTCCTTCCCCTAGCTTTGACTTTTCTTGTGGTCTGTGAGCAAAAATAGAAACTGCTAAGCAGCAGTGATCTTTTGGTTCACAGCAGTTGTAGCAGAGTGGGAGGGGAAGATGCACTACATGGACTGAAGAGGCCAAAATGTATATGGGTTCCTTAGTAGCTGAGTTAAATTATTTTTTTTTGAATTACCATATTTGGGTTACATGGAAATTTGACATGCTCTTTAACAACTTGTCACTTTGTAGCAGGGTATTCAAAATGTTATATAGAATAGAAAAATATGATGTTTCCGAATGACTTATGAGGTCCTGATTATGTGTTATTATTCTATTAAAAGAATAGCAAAATTCAGGAAAATTAAGCCTTTTCAGATTTGTAATATGGAGTTGGTTTCATTGGTGAGAAATGAAACTGGAATTTTTCCTTTGTTTTTTGTATGTGTGTGTGTGTGTGTGTGTGAGACGGGTCGCTCTGTCACCCAGGCTGGAGTGCAGTGATGCGATGTTGGTTCAGTGCAACCTCTGCCTACCAGGCTTAAGTGATCCTTTCACCTGTCTCCTCAGTAGCTTGGTCTACAGGCATGTGCCACCACACCTGGCTTATTTTTGTTACTTTTTGTAGAGACAGGATTTTGCCATGTTGCCCAGGCTGGTCTTGAACTCCTGAGCTCAAGCCATCCACCTGCCTCGGCCTTCCAAAGTATTGGGATTCCCGGCATGAGCCACCGCCCCCAGCTAGAAACTGGGATTTTTTTTTTTTTTTTTTTTTT
>NW_016107600.1:1084898-1092587 GCF_001604975.1 Cebus imitator
CAGGATGGTCTCGATCTCTTGACCTTGTGATCCACCCGCCTCGGCCTCCCAAAGTGCTGGGATTACAGGCTTGAGCCACCGCGCCCGGCCCGAAACTGGGATTTTCAAGTAGAGATTAGCAAAACCTTGATTGGGCCTTTGAACTATTTATAGATAGTGTCTATGTTATTCTAGACAAAACATTTGAGTACTACTTTATTTCCAGTTTTGACTGTATTTTCTATTCAGGCCAAAAAATGTAAACTAAAAACTACCAACTAAAATGTATATGTTTACACAGTTTTTCATGTTCATTAAATTTACTTAAAACTTTGGAAATAGTGCCAAAGATTATTACAAGCATATCTTCCTTGATGAGAATTAGTTTCAATTGTAGTACTTGGAGTTACTGCATTAAAGGCAAATAACTTTTAGTACATAATTTGAGATTAGGTCTAGCCAGAGACAATTTGGTGTAGGTAAGGGGATGGAAATAGTTTTTAATTTAACTGACCTGTGTGAGCTAAAGCCACACAGCTGAAGCAGCTTTGAAACCTTATCTCTTTTTGTTTTTTTCCCCTCTGACTCTCTCCCAGTCCCCCCCGAAGGGCGTGACCATCCCGTACCGGCCCAAGCCGTCCAGCTCTCCGGTCATCTTTGCAGGTGGTCAGGTAAGAAAATTCTTATTGGTGGGCTGGAGTGAACAGAGATTATATTTGAAATGTCAACTTTGCCAGCATCACACCAAACCACTCTGCATGCTTGCTGAAACCTATACTCTGGCCATAGTTTGACCTGCTTTTAGTTTTATTTTTTGTACTGGAGAAAGCTGTGAATGCCTTAATTCTTAGCAGGCAATGGAAGTTTTGTAGGCACTCGGAAGAGGTAACTTACTTGGTTACTTAAGGCGGGTTGGGTTAGAATTGCCTCACTGTCACTACTGTCTCTCCCTATCCCCACCCCATCCATGTTTTATATGTGTGGGGTGATATTTAGAGGTCTAAATGAAAGGTAGCAAAGAGTTGGACCTCTGAAGGAGATTCTGGATGGTGGTCTCAAAATTTGGGGGTCCTGAATTTGAGTGTCCTACAAACTTCCCCTTCCCTCCACCTCACCTCCCCTACTCCTACCCCTTCACTCCCAAACTCCAGTGTGTTGTCCCCTAGGCTCTTAAACTCATAAACACTGGTTTGAACCCACATGGCATAACTGAAATCAGCTGGGGTAAGAGTTCAGTATGTAAGAATAGAAGGGGGGTGAGCATGTTGGGCTGTGGTGCTGTGACCTTTGGTGTTAGAGTAAGAACACCAAAGCACCCCCTTGGCCTCTCCCTGCTCCTTCCTCACCAACCTAAACTCTTGATCTTTGGCACATGAACTATTCTGAAGTTAGATTATTATGACCGAAGCATTGATCAGGACCGTGGTAGTCCTATGCTCTGATTGTATTTGAGGAGTAGGTAGGTCAGTTTTTAAAATACAGTTGGCCCTTTGTGTTTGTGGGTTCCACCTTCAACCTATGTCAGATCAAAAATAATCAGGGAAAAAATGGGTGGTTGCATCTGTACTGAACATGTACAGGCTTTGTTTTGTCATTAACATAGTATAAAAAGTATTTAGTATTTATATTGTATTAGGTATTATTAGTAATAGAGAGATGATTAAAGTATATGGGAAGATATGCTTAGGTTATATGCAAGTACTATACCATTTTATATAAAAGACTTGAGTATTGGCTGGGTGTGGTCGCTCATGCCTGTAATCCCAGTACTTTGGGAGGCCAAGGCAGGCGGATCATCTGAGGTCGGGAGTTCAAGACCAGCCTAGGCAACATGGTGAAACCACGTCTCTACTAAAAATATAAAAATTAGCTGGGCATGATACATGCCTATAATCCCAGCTGCTCGGCTGGCAGAGGCAGGAGAATCGCTTAAACCTGGGAGGCGGAGGCTGCAGTGAGCTGAGATCACGCCATTGTACTCCAACCTGGGCAACAAGAGTGAAACTCTGTCTCCAAAAAAAAAAAAAAAAAAGACTTGCATATTCATGGATATTTATTTCTGTGGGGGGATCCTAGAACTAATCCCCCACTGATAACCTAGGAACACCTAGGGACAACTGTATTGGGATTCAGGTTAAAATAGTGTCTGATTTTGGTAGCTACCTAAACAAGTGCATTGCTCAAAATACCTTTTCCCACTTGGGGCTGGTCTGTTATAAGCATATTTAGTTAACTAGTTTCATCTTATTTGCATTTGATTTGGGAGCCATTTAGAGGGCAAGCATAAACTTGGGAGTCCATCTCATTCACATTCTGTTGAATTGTCATAAAAATGAACACGTTTTTAGGGATTTAGTTGGTCCTGTAGTTATCATAGCTACTTTCACAGGAAAGTTGGTTAGTTACGTCACAGTATTACCTTGAGTTAGTACCTTGCTTTTAGCACTAGCCTTGTACAAACTGGTTTGGCCAAAGGGCTCTCAGTCCTAGACAGTCAGAATTGGGCAGGATAAGCAAAGGCCCAGAGTCAGTGTAGCCAGGAGGGGTTAGCCTTTGGAATTTTTCCTTCCCAGGAACTCCAGGTTCCTGATCTTCTGGATTCTCCCACTCACCTTTGGAATATAGAGTCCCATACTGGGTGGCAGCAGTCCTCTCTGCTTAAAATTCTTCCTTCATTTCCTTTTTTTCCCCTCCCCATCACACCTCCCCCTTCATACCTCTTTGCTTCCCTACCTTCCTCCCTCCCTCACCTTTATTTAGTTGACCACCGTGTAAAAACTTGCAGTTTCTTCCATGAGTGGCCCTGTCATGGATCGTTCCCACAGGCCTTTTTAAATATACAATGTCCACAGATGGACCTGTGTCTTTTGTTCCTTTGTGGCAAAGTGGGCTCTGTAGGGGTTCAACTTAATCCCACACTGACTAGGAGCTGGCATCAGCTCTGTTGCCCCACCCTTTCATTCTTACTGAAAATAGCCCAATTGTGCAGTGTGAAATCTGCCACTAGGTAACTTTTTTTTTTAAATTCACTGATTACAGCTCGTTTCAAATTGTGTTTGAGCTCCTTTTTAAAGGAAAAAAAAAATAAACTTTTTTTTGTGTGAATTTCATGCTGGTGACAAGGTGCCGGATTGACAGCCCTGGAGACTGAAATCCTCTATTTATCCACAGGACAGGTACAGCACAGGCAGCGACAGTGCGAGCTTTCCCCACACCACCCCGTCCATGTGCCTCAACCCTGACCTGGAGGGACCACCTCTAGAGGTGAGAGGGGATGTTCAGTCTCCAAGGCTCACTCAATCCTTCCGCCTCAGCCGAGACTGCCAACACGCGGGGGGCCAGTGGCGCTGGTGATTTTTGGTGCTGTGGACACCACCTGTCCACGGGGACCTGGACTGACCCCCCCCAACCTCATTTCACCCAGGCCGCGTAGCCCACCAGATGGTAACACCAACTTTTTTTTTTTTTTTTTTTTTTTTTTTTTTTTTTTTTTAAATTTTTTTTGTTCAACCCCTCTTCCCTTCTCCCACTCCTACCCCATTTTCACCTTCCTTCCACCCCCACCTGGGTATACTTTTGGGGGTACTGGCCACTGTGATGTGAGAAGCTTCACATCCTGTTAACCAGCCACTCCTTCCTTCCCTTCCTTCCTTGTTCCCTTTTCCTTTCCTCCTTGTTCCCCACCCCATTGCCCTGAAGACCCAGCTCCCTTTTTGGGAGGTTCTGTTGTGGGGGGAGGAGGGCATAGTGGGAGCTGCAAGTGCCTTTTGTGGAGGGGAGGTGGGAGAAGACAGGAATTAGAACACAGTGGTTTTTGTGTACCTGTGATCAACTCCATAGTTGTTAGGGACTCAGCTAGCATCCAGTGTTTTTAAGGTCGTTAGGCAGATAGAAAAATAAGTTGGGAAAAAAAGAAGTGTTTCAAAACATGCCATGTAGGTTTGTGCAGATATAGATCTCCCACATCACCACAATTGGTAGAAGGGTTGGGGTGGCGAGGGAAGAGACCATTATTCCTCCTGTGCTATCTTATATACAGGGAGGAAGAGTGGGGCTTGGTCAATCGAGGCATTGCTAATCTCACTTCCCACATTTTCATTAAGAAACAGTTACATATATTTTGCCTTTAATTGCAGGGAACTTGATTACCTTTATAGGATCCCCGGAATAAAGTTATACTTAGGGTTCAAAGAAGGCCAATTTGGGTCTGACCGTATTTGTGAGTGAGATTCCATCTACTGCCTCAGTCTCTGGCCTCCCCCATTGTGTAATTCAACTCTGGCTTCCTGGCTAGTTGATACGTCTTTTTCCCCCCACTGGGTGGCTGTCCGTGATTGGTTTTTAATAGGAACTGTTTTCCTCCTTTTGTAGGCCTATACCATTCAAGGACAGTATGCCATTCCACAGCCAGATGTAAGTTTTGTTTTCACTTCTTGTTTTGAAAAGCTCCCTCTCCCATCCAAAATTGTCTCACTCCTTTCTCCCAAGTAGCCAGAAGTGAGTTGGGTCTTTGTTTTCTTCACAAGGTCAATCCCATATTTCAGCCCTTTAATCAGGGTAATGCCTTGTTTACCTTTTGACATTTAACCCCTGAAATTTAATTCAACATATTAGCTTCTCCTTTCCCCTGTGTTTCAGATTACCCTGTCTAAAAGAGAAATGTTCCATGGTATACTGTGATTTGTTATCTCAGGGCACAGTTTAAATTGACATTCGGACTGTGCTTCCTTGCATGCTCTTCTTTCCATGGGGGTATTGGGAGGTTGGGTTTGCCCTTGGGTACTCCTCACTCTGAGGTGACAATTTTCAAAGTATTTGGAGGGATGGTGAAGGGGCTTATTTACACAGAGAGGGATAGGAACCTGAACATTTCAGAATTAAATCTTTCTTGCCACTAAAGCCTCCTATTTAAAAGTGCTGGTATTTAGACTTCAAGGGCATTTCTTTCTGCACTTTTCTTTTATCTTTACTAACCTTTTCAGGTACTGAGTATTAGACTTGGGAAGTCGAGTTTGGGTCTTGGTTAGTGGTAGGCCCCAGGAGAGAGGAAAGTAGACGTGAAGAAGGATTATTTTATTACAGGACAGTTTATATAGATGAATAAAAATAGCTGTAGTAGTCAGTGGTGGCAGTGATGGGACTAAACCCAGTATGGTTTCTTAACTTCTCTCCTCCTTCCAGTCTCCCTGCCCCCCTCATCTCCTTCCCTCTCCCCAGTACTGATGAAACCCTGCATGGTGTGTTTTCCCTGGCACCACTGCACAGTTTGTTTACCTAGCCTGTCTGTGCTTGTCCCTGTGGCAACTGTTGCAATGGCTGCAAACTACCTTCATTAAGTAGCCCACAAGGGGACGGTCGTGGGGCAAGTGCTATTGCTTTTCTATTCACACACCCAAAATGCGTTCATTCTCTTAGAGACACCCTTTCTATTTCTAACCCTTACCCTTCATATTCTGCCAATCCCCAGGATTGTGATGTAAACCCCATCCCTACCCTCTGTTGTAGTTTGAGTAGTAGAGTCAATTTTGGGGATCAGGACCTGCATTTTTTCATTTGAATGTGTTTGAGCCCTGGCTCTGTTAAATCTTCTAATGCCAACCTCCTGTTTCCTCCTTGCAGTTGACCAAGCTGCACCAGTTGGCAATGCAACAGTCTCATTTTCCTATGACGCATGGCAACACCGGATTCAGTGGTATGGATACCTCAGTGTTTATTTCTGTAAGGTGTAGTGCAAGAGAGAGGCCAGTTCCAAGGTCTCAGCTTGACATCTGTTTAAAACAAACTTCGTTATCCAGCATCCTGCTGGTTTAAACTTGCCTGTCTACTATGGCTAAGCCCAAGGAGGTAATGTGTTTGTTAACGTGGTTTTCATTTGGGGTCAGTTATTCTAAAAGAAAAAATAAAAGCCCTGGAAGGTTTGGGGGTGAGGTTTGGGGATGCTTGTCAGGTAAAGGGTAGGCTGATATTTCTTTGAGCCCATCCTGACTGTTGCCCCCTTGATCTGATCAGCACCCCCTTTCTCTCCACCAGCAATTCACAGGCTTGGGTAGAGACCATCCATTTGTGCCAAATTGTGTAGTGTTTTTTTGTTTTTGTTTTTGTTTTGTTCTGTTTTTGGGGCTTTTCTGTATAAGGAATAACTTGTCCGATAGGGTTAGGATGAGACCACCAAACTCATTTTCACTTGTATCTTAACAGGCATTGAATCCAGCTCTCCAGAGGTGAAAGGCTATTGGGGTAATGATTAAAAAAAAAAAATCTGTAGTATTCTACTGTTATATTAATAAACTGGTGGGAGTCTTGTTTCACTGCCCATGAACCATACCAGCAACATGCACATGGCAGAGAGGAGCTGAGAGAGCAAAGGGGTGGGCCTGGTGCCCCCAAGGGTCCCTTGATGGATCTGGCCAACCCCCTTCTAAAAATGTTGAGACCAGCAGCCATAGCTGAGATCAGGACTAAGCTTGAGTGTTAGCCAGCTGACCTGGTTCAGTCCAGGTGCTGTTAAAGATGGGTATGGGTATTTGCTGATGGGTTTTTTTTTTTTCTTTTTCTTTGTAAAACTAAAGCCAGAACAAAATTATTGAGCCAAAAGACAGGGAGTACATCTGGAGAAATGAAGTCCCCTCACCTGACTGCCATTTCATTCTATCTGACCTTCCAGTCTAAGTTAGGAGGATAGGGGGTGGAGGGCGTTAATCTGATAAAGGTATATTTAAAGCAACTCTGCATGTGTGCCAAAAGTCCATGGTACCCATTAACAGGCATAATATTGGCACTGGTGCTAGTGAGCATCAGGTGAGATACAATATGGAACACAGTAGGAAAGGGGCAGAAGTACAGAAGGACTTGTTTAGATTTTGATCCTCTTTGAGGATACCACCCTCCCTTGCCCTTGCTTCCATACCCCATCCCTAATAGTCTGGGCTTTGCAGGAAATGGCATGAAATCAGCTCTTCTGAGTGTACAGAAGAACCTTTCGAGCATTATTTCTACACCCTTCTCCCCCCCTCTTTCCTCTTTGGAGGCTTCCAAGTTAGTGATGAATCCCAACAGCCAGTGCTGGGTTTCCAGTTTATTTCCTTCTGTTAGTTTAATGTGCAAGTTAGTGGGGTTTTGAATGCTGTGCATTGAATTTCCTTGCTCTCTTCTGTCTTTTAGCAGGTTTGGATGCATCTGCTCAGACTACTTCTCATGAACTCACCATTCCAAACGATGTAAGTGTAGTTAGGGTGCATGGGATGAAAATAAGAAAATTGGTTTTAAAGAAACAGACATGTTTTTAGCATGTCCTGCTATTTTTAATTAATTAATTTATTTATTTTTGAGACGGAGTTTTAGTCTTGTGGCCCAGGCCGGAGTGCAGTGGCGTGACCTTGGCTCACTCCAACCTCCGCCTCCCGGGTTCAAGTGACTCTCATGCCTTAGTCTCCCGAGGAGCTGGGATTATGGGCATGTGCTACCATGCCCGGCTCATTTTGTATTTTTAGTGGAGACAGGGTTTCTCTATGTTTGTCAGGCTGGTCTTGAACTCCTGACCTCAGGTGAACCACCAGCCTTGGCCTCCCGAAGTGCTGGGATTATAGGAGTGACCCACCTTGAACTTCAGGCTTAAGAGATCCTCCCATCTCAGCCTCCTGAGTAGCTGGGACCACAGGTGCCACCACTAAGCCAGGCTTAATTATTTTTGTATTTTTTTTTTTTTTTTTT
>NW_016107600.1:1093972-1100442 GCF_001604975.1 Cebus imitator
AAAAAAAAAAAAAAAAGATGTTAAAAAAAAAAGTAGTTTCCATTGCCGTTTTCTGTGACCCAAGTTGTAGGAGCTAGAGGAGAGGGTGGGATTCTTGGACTTAGCCGTGCAACTCTAATTTACTGTGCCTTGATTTTTTTTCTCCCTTAAGTTGATTGGCTGCATAATCGGGCGTCAGGGCGCCAAAATCAATGAGATCCGTCAGATGTCTGGGGCGCAGATCAAAATTGCGAACCCAGTGGAAGGATCTACTGATAGGCAGGTTACCATCACTGGATCTGCTGCCAGCATTAGCCTGGCTCAATATCTAATCAATGTCAGGTAAGACTGCACTACCTTTTGTCTTATTCATACCAACACAGTAACATGTGTTGGGGAAAGCTGCAGTACATTATTAAATATAAGATTACATGGGGAATGGGTAGAGATGGCCAGAATTTGTTTGCTAGCCCTACTTTCTTTGAGTGTAGCAGAAAAAGTAAACAAATTGCAATAAGTTTGCAAGGGGTCGGGGAGGGAGGAACAGAGATTGACCGAATTTAACTTGATGGTTTGGGAAGTGGAAAGAATGGCCCATGTCTTTAATAATAGGAGAATCTTCTGGCTAGAGCACTCACTGACAGAATCAAATGTGGGTCTTTCTTGTTCTACATAGCATGTAGACTACTCTTTCTTTGATTTGATTTGGGGTCCAGAGCACCCTTAATTGAATGACAGTGGAGTAATAGGACAGCAAGGCAGTTTCTTGGAGGCAGCAATTATCATTTATTCTGGAAACACCCATTTTTCTCATTGCACGTGTTATTGTTCAAAGCTTGTGGGAATGTGGGAAGCACAGGTATGGAATGTTTTAGAGAAGTGTGAAGTATGTTTTTTATCTCACCCCTTGCCCAGTCTCATCCCTTAATGACTTCCTATAGGGTTTTTTCCTCTTACCCACAGCTAGCTAATGTTACTACCTCAGAATTTTAGGACAATGGTCACAGTCAAATGGGATCCTACAGTCATTTATAGTACTTGCTTTCTCAACTCTTGAGTTTAAGTTGGACCTTTAATTGCTTATTAACATTTTAAAGCATTGTTAGCCCTGAGGCCCTTAGGTCCCTTTTAATGGAGAGTGTTGTCTAGTTGTCATTTACCTTTCTTATAAATGTCTGGTCTCTTTGTCATAAAAGTTTTGCATGAGTTCCTGAAACTAGTATGGGGAAAGGAATTCATAAATATGAGGTCTGTATTGTCATGCTTGTACTGACCATGTATGTATGCTGTGGTTACTTAGCCCTAGCTAAGAACTTACCATTTCCCCGGTAGCAGTCTGACTTTTGCCTTAGGTCTCTTCATATCTTGAGGTGCTGCTACTCTTGGTATAGAAAAGCTTTCCCATTCCTAGATTTGTTTTCTTGTCCATCCACTAAGCACACTAGGTCCTTAATGTTCAGAATGAAATGGTAGTACCAAAATTTTACATAGAGGTTGTTTGCAGAGGTGCTTTTAATATAAACGGGGTTTCACCTTGTTGGTCGGGCTTGTCTCCACAATTCCAGACCTCAAGTGATGTGCCTCCCAAAGTGCTGGGATTACAAGAATTATTTTTCTTATTCTGACTAGGATTTTGGAGGGGAGTTTTCAGTGGCAACAGTCATGTTTTTGAAAGCTGGAATTTGTTTTGTTCTTTTGATAGGCTTGCCCTTCATAAAATTTAAATGTGACCTGCTTGCCTAGCCCCTGCAATAGGTCAGTGGCTACATTGTAAGGAAATAGAATTCTCTAGCTAGAGTCACTCTTTTCAGGATCATTCTTATTGAATGGCAGTTCAGGATCATTAGGGTCAGTACTTTTCAGAGCTTCATCTAACACCGAAGCAAGGACTATGCATGCACAAAGCTTACTCTTTCTCACCTTGGTCCAGTTTAAATGCAGAAGTCAGAAGTTTTTTGTTGTCTTTTTTTTTTTTTTTTTTTTTTTTTTTTCTTTTTTTTTTTTTTTTTTTTTTTTTTTTTTTTTTTTTTTTTTTTTTTTTTCCCCTCCATTTTTTTAAGGCAAGGATTTTACTGGCTTCTGAGCATTTTCTCCTGTCTAGATTTTTTGTGGTGGCAGTCTGAGTCCTTTTATATAGTTAGTGGAGATTTGTATCCCTCTCCTTTATGGATTGCAGCTGTCCTTGGACATAGGTAAACAAAATGAGGTTTTAAGGGGAGCCTTTCTGCTCTTGAAGACGTAGGTTTGTGGGCTCAATTGTCCAGGCAAACTTCTCAAATATAAGTAGTTCTGATTTAGTAGACACATACAGGAATTTGGGAGACACATATCCTTACTGTTCTGTGGAGGTTATTTTAGGAGTAGAAGCAGCAGCATTTTCACTTTTTAAATATGAATTTTTAGGTGATGCTTGAGTTTCTCTTTTCCACTTCTGAAAAGTCCACATTAGAAGTATGATCAGTCAGAAACAAAGAATTTCTTATACCACCTCCCACCAGAAAAGCTTTCCTAGTTCTTATCTACACTTCTCAGCATTTTTCTTTGAAAACACTGCATTCTTTGAAATTTGAAATTAGTCAGTGACCTACTTTGGATTCTTGTCTCCTTCCACCCTAATATTGGTTTGTTTGTTTTGGAAATGTAAGCAGACTTTAATACTACAGCTGGAAGGATTTTTAAAAATTGTGTTTATAAATACTCAAAGCTTCATAAGTAATTTCGGGTTAATTGATTTTCCATTAGAATAGGAAATTGACATTTGATTGGAGGAAACATTTTTTCTTTGTTGGGTGACTGATGAGTATCTTTCATTTTCTACCTGAAATCATTCCTTCAACATCTGGGTTGGGTCAGTGTGTCAGGTATATGGAAATACGTGCTCTGTGATTTGATTTCTCTGTCAGCTTTTTCTATGCCAGTTTTTAAGTAGCTTTGTGGAATGGAAGTATACATATTTAGAGGGTGGGACACAGGCTAAAAGAGAGCTTGTCACAAGTTGATACTAGGATTTCCTAATTGTCAACCAGAGGCACTTACTGATATAACTGAAGCAGTTTTTGTCCTGTACTTATTCCCTTTTGTGGTCTTCCCTTCCACCCACCCTTTTTTTTGTTCCTTTTTTCCTCTGTTACAGTTTAGAAAACGCTAAACCCTCCTCCCAGGCAGCCTCCGTCACGATCCCTGATCACCTCAGCATCAACCTCTCTCAACCCTCCACCCCTTCTTCTTCTTCCTCCTCCACCACCACCCCCTCGCTCGCCACAGCGGGGACCTCCGACGCACCCTCCAGCCTCCCCAACCCTCTTCCGACCGCCCCTTGTGTCTCCAGTCTGCTTGGCATGAAACCCATCCCTCTCCTGGCTCTAAATGTTGTGTCTGCTGCTAAGGGTACCGGGGCTTCAGCTACCACCACCACCACCTCTGCCGTGCCATGTGTAACTAACAAACTGAAAGGCGAGAAACAGAGATTCTCTCCCTACTGATTGCATATCTTGAGGCACCTCCTCCAGTATTATTTGGTTCATTTTGTTTTCCTTTGTTAACATTGGTGAGAATGAAACTATTGTGAGCTTGTTACCTTTTCCTTTTTGCTACTTTGGGGGATAACTGGGTGGGGGTGGGGGGAGTGGTAACCCTTGTTTAGGTTTAGGCCATTTCAGCTGAGTGCCTGTTTCAGGGTCTGACTTGAATTCTTTATCTAGAGCCACAGTTTACTCTTCTTTCTTGTTTGTTACCTTTTCTTTGTAGTTATATTCTGCCTTGCAATATAACAATGTGTTAGGCTCTGTGTTAATGAATAAAAGCTTCTCCGTTAACCTTTTTTTTTTTTTTTTTTTAATGATTAAGCTATCAGCAGGCCTTCTTGGCCATATTTGTGTTTCTAGCTGTAATAAAGTTGGCGCAGTAAGAACCCTAGTTCACTGTGTGCTGTGAAGGGTAAAGGGTTGGGGGCTTGTGACTTGTGGCTCTTCAACCAGAAAGCCTGTATAACTGACATGGGCTTTTGGAATCCCAGGTTACTTTTATAGTCCTTTGTCAATATTCCCACAAAGAGATAGGAGCCTATGGCAGTTTAGATCCTGAGGGTCCTCTGTAATTGGCAACAAGCTTCATTAGTGAGGAGGTTTATCTGACTTCTCAAATGGTCTTACCTTGCCAGCAGCAGCTAACAAGGTGTTCATCCCAGGTTTCCTCTGGTGAATGGTTATCATGAGGATCTCTTCCAAGTCATACATTCAAAGAACATATTTTTTTTACCCAGAATGAAGAGGAGGGG
This sequence comes from Cebus imitator, assembly GCF_001604975.1. Classification (NCBI taxonomy): domain Eukaryota; kingdom Metazoa; phylum Chordata; class Mammalia; order Primates; family Cebidae; genus Cebus; species Cebus imitator. The sequence goes on from NW_016107600.1 coordinate 1,098,228, forward strand.
CAAAGTGGCATAAGTCTAATAAAATTAGGCAGCTACTGTCTGCTCTGCATTCCTCTGAATTAGCATTATCCCTCTTTGTGACATTAAGTATATCTCAGCCGCCAACCTGTGACATTATCCACAATTTGACATGATGCCATCCACTCATCCTAAACCAACTCTGATAGTCAACCAAGTTTCTTTGCACTTTTTTCTGTTCCTTGCTGTACCCTTTCTCCTCCCCACCAACACTATCACAAGTAGGAAGTGACATGCTTACGTTTGGAAGAAACCTTAAGGAACAACTAATCTGTGATACACGATCCCCTCATTTTGCAGATTAAAAAATAGAGGCCCTAAAGATAATTTAAATTCATAGATTATGAATGACTAGCCAGGACTAACAACTTAAACTTTACTTTTATTCAATCATACTAACCTCCCTAAAACCTTATTCATTTTCTTTGGGCATGGATCTCTCATAAAACAGTAGAAATGGTTTAGAATAGTAGCATAAAGCCTCTGATAGCCTTCCATTCAACCAAAGTACACATTGCCACAGTGCTGAAAGTATAACGCTCTTCCCAGGGCATTAGAGAATTCACTGTAGAGTTATTTTCCCTTGTCCAGCATCCCCACTGGTTGACATTAAAAAAGAAAACTTAGTATTCATATATATATATATAATTTTTTTAGAGATGGAGTTTCTTCATGTTGGTCAGGCTGGTCTCAAACTCCTGCCCTCAGGTGATCCACCCACCTCGGCCTCCTGAAGTGGTGGGATTATAGGCGTGAGCCATCACGCTTGGCCATAGTATTCCAATATATTATCTCATTTTCTGATGTTATTGTGGCCCCTCCATCCCAGATTGGGTTTGTGAAGAAGTGTTACATGGCCCAAGTCTGCATAAAGGATTAGATGGGCAAACCTGTCCAGTTAGGAGTTTTATTTAGTTGCTCCTTTATCATGTGGTCCAGCTCTCTCCCTTAGTAAGGTCGCTCCTTCTGTAGTTTGGACTTAATCATGCTGATGCGATCTCCCCACTGAGGGACCTGGTTTTATTTTATCTAGTTCTTGATTTGGAAGGCCTCTTAACCTAATGACTATTCCCAAGGAAAGATTACTGGGAAAGATTCCAGATGTTTAAGGGGCTAGCTACCATCACTACCTCTAAAGGCCCTCAGTTTTAAATTTGTTTAAAGCCTAGAGCTCCCCCATGTGGTTTTCTATTCTAGAGTGCCTGACTCAGTATTTCATAGTATTTCCTTTTCCCTCACCTCCCCCACCCCAGCAAATCCCCATTTGGGCTTGATATACATTCAGGGCATTTCTTCTAGAACTCTGGTGGGGCCAGAGTGCTACCACCAATTTTCATAAGCTTAATTTTTAGGTCCTAGATCTAACCTTTTTAAGAACTAAATATTCCCTTAATGCTGAGGTGGAGAAACCATTTCTGACTAAAAATAAATACAGTTTGTAGTTGAAGGACTCTTCAGTGTTCTGGCCCTTGCTTTTCTACCCAGCTTTTGACTTTGCATTGTGTGGAAGGGATACAGATGGTGAATTACCAGTCATGTTCTCATGACCACATATCACAAATATTTATGCCAATCAATCTAAAATCTTTATGAAATAACTTCATGAACTGAAAAGAAGTCTTACACATTTGGTTCTATTCAAAATGGGAGCAGTCTTGGTGCCTGTCTACCTACCTACCAGTGAAGCATACGGAATACTTAAATACCTTTCCCTGAAAGACCTAAATTGGATTCCAGGACCTCAAATGACCTCTTTGAAACAGAAAGAAAGGCATTGTAGTCTGGTATGTTCAGATGGTTAAGGCTTGACAAGATCTGGGAGCTTTGTAGAGTGAGCTACACAGTTGAAACATTATTTTGTCTGCTACTTTTAAGTCCTGAAAACTTTTTTCAGAACTTAAGGCCAGGTGCAGTGGTTCATGCCTGTAATCTCAGCATTTTGGGAGGCTGAGGCAAGTGGATCACCTGAGGTCAGGAGTTCGAGACCAGCCTGACCAACATGGTGAAACCGTGTCTCTACTAAAATACAAAAAGCCAGGCATGGTGGTGTGCACCTGTAATCCCAGCTAATCCGGAGGTTAAGGCAGGGGAATTGCTTGAGTCTGGGAGGCGGAAATTGCAGCGATCCGAGATCATGCCACTGCACTGCAGCCTGGGTGAGAGAGCTAGACTCTGTCTCCCCCTCTCCCCTCCCAAA
>NW_016107600.1:1101407-1110126 GCF_001604975.1 Cebus imitator
TGGCTCATGAATTTTTCTGTTTGTCATGGAAATGTAAGAGTGGAATATTAATACATTTCAGTTTAGTTCTGTAATGTCAGGAATTTTTCAAAAAAATTAAAAGATGGACTGGAGCTTTTTCTTTGTGAATAGAAACTGGATGCCACAGTGATTCATGTGGGTTTTATTCCTCTTGTCTTGCTGTTATTTTTGTACCTTTTATCCCTCAAAGGACACTCCTTGGGTTTTGAATAGAAGCCTTTATTCCAGTTAAGATGTTTTCTTCTCTTTTACCACTTCCATCTTTTTTTGTGGCCCTTAATCAGATTTTTCTCTTACCTCGTACTTGGTTGGCCCTTATAAAACTTGTGCCCAAAAGATTGAGGATTAGAGTTTCCTAGGACTTACCTGTCCTAGGAGTAGGCAAGCACTTCCACTGGGGGGTGGTAGAAAGGAATAACACATGACATACATGGCATACACAGGAAGCAGTTGGTTGTGTGTCTGTCTGACTGGGTTCCAGTTTCTTGGGAATGTTGGTCCTCTTGTTCAGGCTTGCTTATTTTATTTTAAGCTAAAAATTTCAGTCTGTTGTTCTTAGTAACTTCATTTATAGTCCTCCATGACAAGTTAGAAGGATATACCTGCTATCATTTATTCCTATAATTTTAGAAAGTTGGGGCTTGACGTTATACTCATTTAGTGAGAATAGATGCATACAAGTGAAGGGGCAGGAGAACTTGTCCAAACACCTCAGATAAAGTCCTAAGCTCAAGGCTTTATCTTAACCATGTATGGTACCCCATTCATTCGTCAAGAAAACCCTCAACAGCTGGGCCTGCATGGAGTGGTTATATTTCAAGGTTTTTCACAGGGGTTACAATATGACAGTTCCCACCCCAATCAGGCACCAGGATAAAAGCAGGGACTTAAACAGCACCCCAATTCTTCAGCCTGAGCCATCACATGCTATCAGTCTCCTAACCTCCCCCTGGGCCCTAAGGGCTTGGGCAGAGAAGATAAATGGAGGGACAAAAAAATGAGTTACATTGCCACCTGAGAAATTTCAGAGGGGAGGACCCAGCCTTGGTCTCCCTCCTCCCAAGTGCAAAATGTGTAAACAGAGTAAACAAAAACAGAAAAGTGCAGTCTAAGTGTTTTCTCTCCTGCCCCTCCCACCCTCCCCATCCCCCCATCTCCCCAGTATTTGGGGATAAAGAGTATAAAGACAAGCCTGGCTTTTCTATTGCCTTGTTGCTTGCCGAATATAAGGAATGGAGTGGAGCAGGAAGGGGCCAGTTTGCCCTTATGCACAGCTATACAGCTATGCCTCATTCATTTCCACAGCTGCCAGAGTCCCTAGAGTTTATCAGATGAATTGGTCAGGGGATCAGTCTCCCTCAAGCCTGACTTACGGCTGGGACAGGCCCCATCTTTCTGTTGATTATGTGGCGCGCATATATATATATTTATATATATATATATATATATATATATAATTTATATAAATATTTCTCTATGTACACGGAATATGAGTGGCTTTCACGGAGGGAGGGAAGCTGGGGGCCGCAAGGCATCAACGCTGTTGGAGTTGTCCAATTCAGTGCTGTCACAGTCTGAGTCCTCAGAATTGGGAGGGCCCTGTGAGGAAGAGTAGAAATGCAGTGAGATTCCTTAGGGTTCTTTGCTGGGATCATTTTAATAGCCAGTAGCTTACAGATTTTATTCCTTCCAGGTTTCAGTTGGAGAATGCTCAGGCCATTCTCCAACGCGTCAGACTCCTACTTGTAGAATCCTTCCCTGGCTGCAATTTATAGCTACATAAAAGCTACTGGTCAGGCACCACAGTAGATGCTCTGTGCTAGAGGCTTCTGAAATTCCGCCACATGGATATTTGCTCTTTACAGTACTTTTTGGCCTGTGCATCTCTTACCAAAAGCTGTTAAGGCATCTGCTTACAGCTCTCCCTGTTCAGTACTGCTTGTTGCTGTTCTACCACTCACCTGCTTTCCTCTGAGAAGTTCCTGGTGTGGAATGGGCAGGGAGCTGGGTTCAGGGCCAGGGATAACCTCTGAAGGAGGTGGGTCCAGTGGGATTTCTGAGCCTTGGGAGCACATGTCATCAGACCGCTCATCTGGCCGCTCATCAGTATTGGTGCTGCCAACTTCAGGTGTGCCACTGGGGGAAGGTTCACTAGCTGTGCCTTCCTCTCCATCTGATGGATTCTCTGAGCTGAAGGTAGATAGTGACTGGCGCATGTTCAGGCTTTGGGGCCACCTACATGTTGGAGAGAGCAGGGATTACAGCTTGGTTCTGCCCTTTTCAGGAGACAAGAATGCCATTACCTCCTGTACTCATCACTTACCTCTGGCTTGATGTCAGCTCTACTTCACTGTCCACCTCTCCCTCCTCCTCTTCTGATGAGATGCCACGTTTCTGCAGGAGAGATGGGGGGACTGTGGTCAGAAGTGGAAAGAGGCCACTAAGAATCCAGAAGGGAACATAGTTACAAAGGGTGAAGTAGGGAATGGCTAACAATTGAGCATAATTTGGGGGTTTAGGCTTGGACCCCAGAGAGAATAAGGAAAAAGGGAAAGAGCTCAGGAGGCTTTCCATACTTTACCTGACTTCGGGTGACGGCAGCCCTGTACAGCAGTGCAGCTGGGGTCAAGTGCTGGGACCCAGCCCGGCTTCCTCCCCGGCCCGAGGTCCCTTCCCTTCCAGTTCCCAGAAGCCCTACACCTTCACCAGGCCCTACTGGTGGAGGTGGCTCCCCTTTGGCTCCCCCAGGTGAATCTGGGCTCGTGGAGCCAGGGGCTGAGCCCTCACTTGGTGGAGTGTCACCCCGGGCCGGAGGTGGCGAGCCAGGATCCCCAGCTCCCCCTGTGGCTCCCCGGCCCCGGGATCCCAGTGCTGCTGACAGCAGGTCTGGGGACGATGAAGACATTTTGCGGAGCAGGAGGTCATGATGAAGCCCACGGAGGGCGGGGGGGCAGGCCTCCCAGGCTGAGGGTCCCCCTCCTAGGCCCCCTGGGCTTGCTGGAGCCCCAGGTTCATGGGGTGGCACAGCTGCACGAAGCCCAGGCAGATCCCCGCAGCTGCCCTTGGCGCTGGCCTTGCGGTGACGGGTCTTGCCACGGCGACTCCGTCCTGGTGAGGGGGGGCCCTTAGGACACCCAGGAAGCCCAACCCCACTTAGGGCTGCATCTAGTTTAGGGAGCAAAGACTCCGTCTTGAGAATATCTGGTCTGGAAGCAGAGGAAAAGTAAAAGGTTGACACTGCTGAATTTACTCAAAGCACTCCTTAACTTTGGACACTAAAATACACATATCCGGCCAGGTACAGTGCCTCACGCCTGTAATCCCAACACTTTGGGAGCCCGAGGTGGGTGGATCATGAGGTCAGGAGTTCAAGACCAGCTTGGCCAACATACTGAAACCCTGTCTGTACTAAAAATACAAAAATTAGCTGAGTGTGATGGCACATGCCTGTAGTTCTAGCTACTTGGAAGGCTGATGGGAGAGATTTCACTTTAACCTGGAAGGTGGAGGTTGCAGTGAGCTGAGATTGTGCCACTGCACTCCAGCCTGGGTGACAGGGAGACCCCGTCTCAGAAAAAAAGCCCACATCTCCCTGCTAAGTACTGCTGCCACTTTGGCATCCCTCTTGGCATACTGGAACCACAGTGTTCGTGTCCCACCTTTTGCTATGGGGTGACAGCTTCTGTGGCACATTCCTTTTCTTGATTAGCTTCTCCATTGTGTTTCCATGCAGGAGGCCCCGGGAAGGGTGTGGCTTCAGCAGGCCTGGGCACCTCCGCTCTAAAGCTTGCTCTCGCCTAAAGATCCAGGCACCTTCTCAGCTGGGCAAATGACCAGGAAGGGGCACCCCAGTCTCCATAGGACCTCTAAGGCAGGCACAGCTCCAGGGCTTGGTGCATAAGGACAGGTAGGGTTACCTGAGCAGCTCCCTCTCCTTGAGTTCCAGCTGCAACATGAGGGCATTAAGTTCCATATACAGGTTGTTGGCTCTCTCCAGCTTCCTTTCATAGTGCTCCCTGATGTCCAGGGCATGTCTGCAATGGGCAGAAGGGTTCCCCAAAGTGAACTGGGTTCACCTAGTGCCATAATAGATCCCAGTCTCAGAATTCCTGTCCATAGTCCTTCCACCTGCTTTGGGGTTGGGTAGAAGCTGACTGGCATAGTCCTTGCTATTGATAAAGTCACCTCCTCAAGCACAGGAACTCACCTGAGCTCCTCCCTCCTCCTCATCACCAGTTCCTCTTCTAGGCGGTGCAGACAGGTCCCTTCTGACTTAATCTTTTCAAAGTGCAGTTTTACTTCTTCCCGCCACTCTGCCTGGGGGTGGAGAGCAGATGAAGAGTGAGAGCCATCCCTTCACCCAGTGAAAGGCTTTGCAGGTTGCCTATACCTGTCAATGTGTGTGCCGGAAGAAAAAGGAGTGGATTGACTCAGCCCTCTCAGAGCCAATCTCTTCAGTCCCACTCAACCCATTTCCCAGCCTCCCTCTCAAAGGGCATCACCTCTGCAAAGAAGGGGAGTTAGGTATTCATTTTCCTACCCACAGCACACCTGGGACTTAAAGTAAGTCTCCTGGGGTGTGGAGAGTACATCAGCTGAGGCAATGTCCAGATGTAGCAGGATCTGTCGGAATGAGGGGCGATTTCGTGGTTTGCTGTTCCTGAAAGGAATGGAGTTAGGAGGAGAGAGAATTTGAGGGAGGACCATGTAGGAATTAGAGCATCCTTTCGCAAAGTGTGTCCTGGAGAATCCAATCCTAGAATGTACTCTGGGACAAAAGAATTTATGGTCATCTGTCTCTAGGGAATGTCATAGAGTATCCACTGGCATATTAAAGTCCTGCAGCAAGGAAACCTATTGAACACTGTTACTTTCCAACCTGTCTGTCAAAAGCCTTTTCTGAGTAACTCCATTGGAGGAACTACTTTGGAAAATGCTCAGTGACAGATAAGGAATCTTCAAACCCTGGGTCTAGATTCCAAATGAGGTTCTGGGGCCCTTTCCTTCTGTGTTCTACGGTTGTCTACTTGAGGTTCAACCAACCATGCTAGTGGTTATGCTGCTCCTTCCCTGTACTTGTATGCATTCACTGGCACTTCATGGCAACCCAGGAATGCAGATATTGTTAACTATTTTATAGATGAGGACACAGGTTCAGAATGATACCACTTGCCCCCAATGACTCAGCTCAGAAGGTAGCATGTGCCTGATTCAGATGCAAGTCAATCTCTGAATTAAACGTACCCCTCCCATTTATTGTTCAGTCCAACCCCTCTTAGTTCCAGATTCTAGTCCCCTGGATCACATCCTGAGTCCTCAGTACTTGGGGAGCCACATCTGGGAGCTCTTGACACTCTTCCTGTTAAGGATTCTGTGCTTGGCCGCTTAGGGTTCTAGATACTGGCTGTCCATCAGTACTGCCATGCTTTACAAATTCTCCAGGCCCAGTATCCCAGCCCAGACCATCCTTACCAGCACTGGCGAAGCAGGATCTTGAAACCATCTGGGCAACTGGAGGGCACGGGCAGATGGAGACTATTGCTTCCCACACCCCAGATGATGGCTGAGGAATCTACATCTTTGTAGGGGATTTCACCAGTCAGCAGTTCCCACAGCACCACACCAAAGGACCTAGGGATGAGGGGACATCACTTGGGAAGGGCTTCCTCCAGAGGTCCTGGTTGCTACAGGTTCATCACCTGTGCTCAAGCCCTATAAGTTGTCAGCCATCCCCCAGTGCTGGCTACCCACTCTTCTCAGTTTTCAGCCTAGTCCTCACCAGATGTCGACCTTCTCAGACACAGGCTCATTGCGGATCACCTCAGGGGCCATCCAGGCTACTGTCCCTGCAAAGGACATCTTGGTGCTCTTGTCACTCAGCTCCTTGGAAGTGCCAAAATCTGAGATCTTCACCACATCGTCGTAGGTGATTAGCATGCTGGTAAAGAGTGTAGTCAGCTGGGATCCACGCCCCTCCACATACTTTATCTAACTCTGCAGGAACTCTCAGTTTTAAACCATTTGGGACACCCAAAGGGGCTCACTACAGCATTCCCGAGGTGGGACTGTCACTTGGAAGAGGTTTCTGAGATGGCCACATGGACCCTAGGACATGGTTTGGAAGCGGGGAGGCCACACTGACTTGAGTGGGTCACCTGCATGCCCATCTGTTGCTCCCTGCTTGCTTACTCACTTGGGTGACTTGAGATCCCTGTGGATAATCTTGTGCAGGTGCAGGTAGTTCATGCCACCAGCGATGCCCATGGACCAGTCAACCAGTAAGGAGGGGGTAACAGGGCGGCCAGCCCGCAGTACCTCATACAGCTGGCCCTGGGCGCAGAACTCCATGAGGATGCAGTAGCAGGGAGCCTGGGTGCACACACCCCTGGGAGCCAAACAATGGTATGAAGGCCTCAGCTGGCTCAACTTTCACCTGATTGATACCTGGAACCCCCATTCCCACCCATTCCGCCTAAGGATCTCCTCGGGGAAGGATGGGGTAGGTCCCACTGCCCAGGAGGGTACCAGGCCTTAGCATAGTATCCCCAACACCCAGCCCCTGCCTTGGACCTCACTTGAAGGTGATGATGTTGGGGTGCTTCAGCTTTCGCAAGTGCTTGATGTCGGTTTCTTTGAGGTCTCGCACCTTCTTCACAGCCACCTCCTCCCCGTGGAAGCGCCCCAGGAAGACAGCACCCTGGGCCCCTGAGCCCACCCACTGCAGGTCCAGGATTTCCTCAAAGGGGACCTCCCAAAGGTCTGTGGGCAGGAGGCACAGTGCCACAAGCCTCAGAAAGAGCCACACTCAAGGCCAGGAACAGGGGATAGCATTGGGTTGGCTGAATTGACGAGGGTGAGGCAGAAAGGTAGCCAAAATAGGTGGAGAAGGTGGTTCGAGGGGACAGGGAAGGAATGAGTGGGTGGCCTTAAAAAAAAGCTGGGAAGCTAGAGGCTGATGGATGGCTAAGGGACTAGGGCTGGGCATGGGGAGAGAAGGGACCATTGGGTGACTTTAGTGGAGCTGACCAACCAACAGATAATTGGGCTCAGGACAACAGGAGGCTCCCACAAGGATGTGACCTACCTTCCTGCTGCTGCTTGTGCTCAGTGGAGTAGGCTTTGCCAATCATGGTCCAGACAGGGCGCAGACAGCCAAAGAGGCCCTCAAGGAAGCCACTGCCACTCTGGCACTGCAGCCGTACCTCGTCAGCTCGAACTCTGGATGCCCGACTCTCAGGTGACCCAGCTGCTCCCCCTGGGCCCCCTGCATCCTGCTCATGTAGCTGCAGGACACTGTTGGCAAAAGGCTCAGGGGGCGGCTCTCCACCTGGGGAGGGGCTGGGCCCTCCCCCGCCCTGCCCACCAAGGGGTACCACATCTCGAAGTACACACTGGGTAGGCGTCAGGTCCTTCTCAGGAGTGCAGTCAGAAGTGTCTGGGTCCAGCTTGCGCATGGATGCCTCGCTTAGGGTAGATACAAAGCCCCCAAAGGAAGGAGAAGGTGTTCGGGTCTCATGGAGGCAAGCCATCACCTCTGCCCCTGGTATGATGGTGAGCACTGGGCCCTGTGGGAACGAAGGAAGGAGGAGCTGTTAAAACCCCAGTGTGCCTGCTCAGGACGCTTACCTCAGAGGCACAGATTGGAGTGCTGGGCTCACAGTAGCCCTGCTGGAGGTAATACTTGTGGCTCACCCTCAGTTACCCTTCCCCCTCCCAAGTTTCACCTTGACCCATCTTAGGATATCTGATACACCTGGGCTTCCTCTCAGGCATGTTGGTAAGGCAAGTAAGTAACAGGTATTCCGGTATTGTATCTGTGTATCATTCTCAGGTAGACACAAGTAACAGCCCCACCTGGGTACACACTGGTAAAATATGTCTCAAATTCAAGTATAATGGTAACAGATGAGTTCCCCTTCTCCCTGTAAGAGGACTAATTCATTGCTGCAGCCCATTTTTTTCATCTGAGACAGGCACACACAACATGAGGGTCTCACATTTACACCTTTACCTCAGGTTGACCCTGAGGTACACAGTGGTAACACCTAGACCTCCCTCACATTGAAGCACACACAGGATGCTGGTAGACCTGTTCAGACACCCTCAGACAGCATTCTTGAGCTGCCTACATACAAATGATGCACCAGCCTTCCCACCTAGGTACTAACACACAGTACTACTGAGGCCCTCTCAGGAGCACTCAACTCAGGTGACAGCCTCATTCTAAGACACATTCCTGGGCCTCTCCAAGGTAAATGAAGGTTGTAACCACAGAGTTCCGTGTCCCACCCCCCCCCGTCCCCCCCACCCCAGCCGGATAGGTGGGGAAAAAGGCAGAAACAGCCAATGGGAATGCAGACATGTCACAGAAGGCCACTGCTTCATCCTCCTTAGCCCTCCCTTCAGTCCAGTGGCTCTCCCAGGGGTCAAACAAGGTCTTGTTTCCTCTTTCCTCTTCTCCATTGCCCCATCCCCTGTTCCCCAAACCATGACCTAGCTTTTCAGGCAATGGAGATTTGTCCCAGTTCATAGCTGGGTGCTATTTAAAAAGCAACCATTAAAAAGCCCAAATCTGGCATGGTGTGTTGGCTCATGCCTGTAATCTCAGCACTTTGGGAGGCTGAGGCAGGTAGATCACTTGAGCTCAGGAGTTCGAGACCAGCCTGGGCAACACAGCAAAACCCTGTCTCTACCAAAA
>NW_016107600.1:1110221-1130961 GCF_001604975.1 Cebus imitator
AAAAAAAAAAAAAAAAAAAAAAAAAAAAAAATTAGCTGGGCATGGTGATGTGTGACTGTGGTGTCCCAGCTCCTCTGGAGGTTGAGGTGGGATGATTGCTTGAGCCTAGGAGGCGCAGGTTGCAGTAAGCCACTGCACTCCAGCCTGGACAACAGAGCGAGACTCCGTCTCAAAAACAATTAAAAAAAACACAAAACCTGGATTCTGGACTTGCTTCTGCCACTTAATGGCTGTGTGACCTCAGGCAGGCTGTGGTTGAGCCTGTTTTTCCAGCTATACAAAGGAATAAACTGGCTGTCACTCCGGCACAGCAAAGCCTTCATCCTACACCAAACTTGTCCAGAACTTGACACCAGGAGCCACCTCCCAGTCACTCCACACTTGTCAGTTACCAAATCCTGAGATTTGAAGATTCCCCAGAAAAAACATCCCTCTAATTGTTCCTCATAGCTAGTAGGGTCCTTCCATGAGCCCCTGCGTTCGTCTGGAAATATCTGCCATACATTCTGAATTACAATGTGGGAGGGGTGGCAGGAATCTCGACATACAGAAGGGTTCAGTAGATGATTACACGGGCATACAAGGCGGCTAGGGAAACTCTGATAGTTCTTATAATACTTAGTTTCCAGGCCTTTCCGTTGAAGACTTTTTCCTGGGGGGGTGAGGAAAGTAGGCCTGGAGTCTGCATATTTAATAAGCACCCTAGCTGATTCTTAGAGCTGGCACATTTGTAAAGCTCTGACCCAATGCATGCTATTCTTTAGTCCCAATGTTACTGCCTTAGTTCAAGCCTCATTAGCTGTCCTCACCTGGCCCGGGAAGACTGGTCTCCACGTGCCCTCCTTACCACCAATTCTCCACCCAGCACCTTCCGAAGGATCTTTCTAAAACAGATTGGGTGCCGGGTGTGGTGGCTCACGCCTGTAATCCCAACAGTTTGGGAGGCTGAGGCGAGGGGATAACCTGAGGTCAGGAGTTCAAGACCAGACTGGCCAACATGGTGAAACCCCTTCTCTACTAAAAAAACCAAAAAAAAAAAAAAAAAAAATTAGCCTGGCATGGTGGCATAAACCTGTAGTCCCAGCTACTCAGGAGGCTGAAGCATGAGAATCGCTTGAATCTGGGAGGCGGAGGTTGCAGTGAGCCGAGATTGTGTATTGCAGTCTAGCCTGGGTGACAGAGCAAGACTCATCTCAATGAAAAAACAACAAAAAATGGGCCAGGCATGGTGGCTCACACCTTTAATCCCAGCACTTTGGGGGGCCGAGGCAGGTGGATCACTGAAGCCTGGAAGTTCCAGACCAGCCTGGGCAACATGGGGAAAACCTATCTCTACAAAAAATACAAAAATTAGCCAATTGTGGTGATGTGGGCCTTTAGTCCCAGCTACTCAGGAGGCTGAGGTGGGAGGATAGCTTGAGCATGGGAGGCTGAAGCTGCAGTGAGTAGTGACTGCACCACTGCACTGCAGCCTGGGCGACAAATGGAGACCCTGTCTCAAAAAATAACTGCCCCTACCAGCACCAGAAGAATTGCTTGAACCCGGGAGGCGGAAGTTTCAGTGAGCTTCCACTGCACTCTAGCCTGGGCGACAGAGCAAGATTCCATCTCAAAAAGAAAAAAAAAGACAAAGCTTTATTAAATATGTTAGCTTCTGTTATAGGTGCATTAGTACTTTGCATATTTAATCCTCTAAGCTGTAAGGTGGGCATTATTAGCCCGTTTTACAGACTAAGGCATAGAGGTATTAACCTGCCCACAGTGCCATAGCTATTAAGAAGCTCAAGCTCGGCGGGGCGCGGTGGCTCATGTCTGTAATCCCAGCACTTTGGGAGGCCTAGGTGGGCGTATCTTTTGAGCTTGGGAGTTTGAGACCAGCCTGGGCAACATGGGGAGAGACTGCCTCCGCTAAAAATACAAAAAATTAGCCGGGTGTGGTGGCGCATACCTATGGTCCCAGCTACTTGGGAGGCTAAGATGTCAGAATCGCTTGAGCCTGGGAGGTGGAGGTTGTGAGCCGGGATTGTGCAGTGCATTTTAGCCTGGGTGACAGCAAGACTGTCTAAAAAAAAAAAAAAAAAAAAAAAAAGGCTCATGCTTCACCCCCAGCCTGGAAGGTGCTTCTCATCTCTTTATCCTGGTCTCACTTTATCCTGTACGTCCTTTCCTGATCCGCTTTAGGCTAATGCGCCTTCTAGGCTGGCACAGCCCGGCCATGCTTTCTCCATCATGGCTCCCATTATACTGGAGCCTGTACAGCCTTTAGAATGACCACTTTGCATCACAAGGGAACCATGGCTTGCAACAGCACCTGGCGGGCAGAAGGTGCTCGGTAAAGTGGAACCAGGGCTCTACCCACCCGGAGGATCGCCTTAAGCACCGCACACTCTCTCTACGCACGCACACACATTAGCTCCCTGAATCCTCAGAAGAACCAGGTGAAGGAAATTACTACTGGTCCCATTATATTCTTGAGAGAACTTAGGCCCAGAAAGCACAGATCACAGTGAAGTTCAGCTTCCAAATCCCCAACATATTCCACGCGGTATCTGTGACTTCACGAGGTAAGGTGTAGATTGCAATGCAAATTACAGACAAACACAGACCAAGTAAAGTGCCAACATATGGGAGAATTAAGTCTGGAGGACCCAAGGGAGTTTGCCTGCCCCCCACCACCTCCCACTCCGCCGCAGGCCGGGGCTTCGCTTCTGGACCACCCAGAACCAAGGCCCAGGACTCCGGGATGCTCTCGCCTGGCAGGCCAGGAGGGAGGGATGGCAGTAGTGAAGCGCTCGGGGAGGAGCCGGGGCCGTCCCCTGGACCGCTTGCCCACCAGCAATGGAAGGCCGAAGTCAGAGCCGCTCAAAGTGGAAAGGAAGGGGTTACGGCCACAACGCCCCCTCCCCCATTCCGACCTCCTTCCCGGCCGTCACGTGGCACGTGGCTGGGGCGAGGGCCGGGGCGGCGGAAGGGGGTTGTCCGGGTGGGGAAGGGGAGGGGACACGGCCAGCTAGGGGAAGCGCTGGGCGCTGCGGCGTAACCATGACGACTGGGCCCGAGGCGGCGCGTGAAGTCACCAAGATAAGATTAGCCCAGGGTCACGTGAGCGCGACGCGGGGGCGGGGCTGCGCCTGGGCCCCGCCCCTGACCTGGGCTGGCCTTGGTGGCTGGTTGCGGGAATTGTAGGTGCGGACCCCCACCCAGCGGTCTGCCCCATCTGTGTTCCCTTCCTTCCCGTACCTTCCCCTGCCCCCGCATACAGAGAGATCTTCGGCTGAGGCGTCGGGTGTTGGCAGTAGGGGACTTGTGGGGTTGGCATTGGGGGTGCAGTGCCACAGGGAAGGAAAGCAGGAAATGAGAGAAAGGGAGACGGGGCATAGAAAAGGCGAAAGGCACAGCTAGGGATGGAGGAAGGAGCCGAGACGCATACAGACACCGGAACAGCGTGAAGCGGAGCCAATCCCGAGAAGGATGGCTTGAAAAGCTGTTTGGAAAAGCAGAGGAGGACCCTGAGAAAATGGAGATGAAAGGGGAGTGAGAAACACGGAGAGCATCCACCTCTTTTTCTATCTAGAAGCTGAGCTTTGAGTAGGCACAACACCTGGCTTTTTAAAGGAATTTTTCAGCCGTCATCTGGTTGTTTGACTAGGTGGTTTAGTCATAGAAAGGGGGACATACTCAGAGACACTTGCAGCCAGCCGAGCCTCCCTCCAGTTCACCAGGCTTCCCCAGAGGCCCTTCTGGTATACAGGGCCAGCAGCTGGGGAGAGAAGGAGAGAAGCCATTTCACCTGTCTGTCTTTTAGGGTCGTGGGGATAGCTGAAGAAGTAGGAGACGGGACCAAGGGAAAGATCTCAGGCTAATGACAGCTCTTCCAGATTGACCTGGAGTGGAGGGAAAACTGCTGCCCCTGGGAGCTATAGTTTTATAGAGGACCTGGAGATTCCTCTCTCCACACACACACACACACACACACACACACACACACACACACACACACNCACACACACACACACACACACACACGCTTTCTGTTTCCTTTATTCCTGACCTGCCAGCTGTGTCCCACTGCCCCCTGGCCGGGCCTTGGCGCCAAGGCTTTGGAGGGGCGTCTAGGATGGCTGGGAGCCCCTGGCCCAGACGTTCAGTCACCCTGGGGGAGGGGAGCTGTCTCTCCATTATCAATTATGCAGAACCTGGGGGAAGGGCAGCAATGTGACAGGAGGGTGGGTCTCTGTGTCACTCACTCTGTCAACCACATCTACCAAGTGTTGATGGTGCTTCTGCCTCACATTGGGTGAGGGGACAGAATGCTCTCTAAACCACGCATCTGCCAAGGGAGGAGGCTCTTTGGCCACCCAAGAGGCCCTAATTCAGTGCTTTGCTGGTGGTTCCAAAGTGCTCCATAAGTCGGCAATAGGGTAGAGTGGGGTAGGAAATCACCCCCATCTATCCCACCTTCTAGGTTCTCTGACCTGAGATTTTGGAAGTCTGTAGCAGGTAAACTCTCTGAATTCTCTCTAGCTCCTTCTTGTCTAACAGCAGAATGTCAATGCCAAGCCGTTTGGTGGTCTTAGGGGCTCAGTGCAGAGGCCAGGCCACCTGCCTTAATCTTAGGCTCTCACATTGAGTGCTCTCCACTGTCTGAGACCTCATTTTTCACTCAGGAAAAGGAGGACGATTCCCTTTCTCTCATGAGTGGGGGTATGGAGGGGGGTCTTCAAAGGGAAAGGAGACCCAAGATTTTGGAGTCGTAGTTCCACCTCTGCAAGCTTTGAGACCGTGAGAGGATAAAGGACTTTGACCATTCGTGTCCATGCCTCCTGTCCCCTTGGTTTCAGCTTGTATTGTTTTTGAAACAGGATCTCGCTTTGTTGCCTAGGCTGGAGTGCAGTGGGATGATCATGGCTCACTGCCTGCAGCCTCAACCTCCTGGGCTCAAGTGATCCTCCCCCTTCAGCCTCCTGAGTAGATGGGACTAGAGGCACTCACCACCATAGCAGGCTAAATTAAAAAAAAAAAAAAAATTGTGGAAACCATGTCTCACTCTGTTGACCAGGCTGGTTTCAAACTCCTGGGCTCAAATGATCCACCAGCCTAGGTCTCCCAAAGAGTTGGCGTTACAGGTGTGAGCCACTGTACCTTGCCCTGCAGCTTGTTTTTATTTTCCTTTTTGACAGGATCCATGGTCCTGGCTCCAGGGTCCCAAGATGAAAAGAACTGTAGCATGGCCGGGCGTGGTGGCTCACGCCTGTAATCCAAGCACTTTGGAGGCCAAGGTGGGTGGATCACCTGAGGTTGGGAGTTCAAGACCAGCCTGACCAACATGGTGAAACCCCGTCTTTTATAAAAAATAAAAAAAAAAAGAAAAGAACTGTAGCTTTTCTTAGTGCCCTCATGAGAGGTTCCCCTGAGAACTTGGGGGAAAACGAGATCACCCCTAAATTCAGGTCCTCAGCCCTATACCAATCAAGCTCTGAAATCCCTAGCTGCCGTACTTCTTCCAGTAGGGTGGATGGCAAAGGGGTTCAGGGAAGGGAGGGACAGTACAGTTTAGCACAAAAGAATCAGCAGCTGGGTGCTGTGGCTCATGCCTGTATTCCCAGCTCTTAGGGAGGCAGAGGTGGGAAGATAGCTTGAGCGCGCCCAGGAGTTTGAGACCTGCCTGGGCAATATAGTGAGACCCCATTCTCCACAAAAAGGGAAAAAAAAAAAAAAGACAAAAAAAGAATCAGCTTCAGATTTGGAGAGATCAGAGCTAGAATCCCAGTTCTGCCACCAATTAGTTTAACGAATATAATCTCTGGTGCCCAACCCTCCCTTCTGGGGTGGTGAGGGTTAAGTAAGATGGTAGAAGGGGTGCAGGGAGCAGCCTTCTTGCCTTGTCTTCCTGTTTGGCAGGACATCAGGTCTTTCCTTGTGGATCCTGGAGAGGCTGTCTCTTCTGTCTGACCAGAAAAAGGGAGGCTTGGTCTCCAGCCTTCTGCTTTCCCAGAACAAATGGCGATTTCAGGTTCCAGTAGAACCAGGTCACAGTGCTCGTGATTGTGCTGGAGTCCCTGGTCATTCCTCTACCAGATCACCAGTCCCTCCTCTGTAAATCCTGCCATTCTGTCTCTTCTGGACTAAGGGGGAAGGCCTGCTTTTCTGTACCCCGTCCTCACTCCCTGGCCAGTTATCTCTGGAATCTGCTCTCTTAAGCAGCTACACTGCTCAGATCCTCCCTTTCATCATGTGGCCCTGGATCACCCCTCAGCCTTACCCACAGAGGCCTTGGGGAAGGGAAGGGCAAGAGCAGGGCAGGATGGATCACAGGAGTCCCTCCTACCTAGGTCCTCAGATGGAACTGGGAGAAGTTCAGCAGATGTTAACAAATAGTTCCTCAGCTGGATGGGCATTTTTAAAAATCTGGGGCTGAGCGTGGTGGCTCATGCCTGTAATCCCAGCACTTTGGGAGGCCAAGGTGGGTGGATCATGAGGTCAAGATTTTGAGACCAGCCTGGACAACATGGTGAAACTCCATCTCTACTATAAATACAAAAATTAGCCGGGCATGGTGGTGCACACCTGTAGTCCCAGCTACTCAGGAGGCTGAGGCAGGAGAATCACTTGAAACCGGAAGGTGAAGGTTGCAGTGGGCCAACTTGTGCCACTGCACTCCAGCCTGGGCAACAAGAGCAAAACTCCATCTCAAAATAAATAAATAAATAAAATGAAAATCTGGAAGAATAAATATCAAAGTATAACAACAGTTTCTAGTTAGGTGGAATGATGGGTGTTTTAATTTTCTCCTTTAGGTTTACCTATATTCTTAGAATTTCAGTAACAACTTTGAATTGCTTTTAATGTAACATATAAAATTTAAAGTGTAAAAGAAAATAAGATTGATGGACTGCTTATGCATTCCTGTCACTTAGCTTATTAGTTGTGCTGTAGGGAGAGGGCAGGTGGTGGAGGAGAGAACACAGGCCTCAAAATCAGAGTGGCTTGCTGAGGACTTGTCTCTCTGCTTCTGGCCAGTTGGGTGACCTGGCCTGAGACTTCTTAACTAGAAACTGTTGTTATACTTTGATATTTATTCTTCCAGTTTCTTCATTGCTAAATGGGGACAGTGATACCTATGTCACACAGTGCCAATGCAGTATCTAATGTGGTGGTAAGAACACAGGTTCTGGCCAGGCATAGTGGCTCACACATGTAATCCAAGCACTTTGGAGGCCAAGGCAGGCGGATCACCTGAGGTCGGGAGTTCAAGACCAGCCTGACCAACATGGTGAAACTCCACCTTAGAAAAAAAAAAAAAAAAAGAACACAGGTGGTTCTGGGTCACACAGACCTGGGTTCAAATCCTACCTCTTGCCACATATTAACTTTTTTACTTGGAACAAATTACTTAAGTTTCAGTTTCCTCCTCCATCAGATATGATGATAACACTATCTCCTCGGTCTTGTTAAGGTCATTATTAAGACAATCAAAATAAAGTTCTTGGCCAGGAACCTGGCACACAGGAAGCTCTCTATAAGCATTAGACATATGGAAAGTACCTTACACACAGTTGTAAGTCTTTTATGAATGTGATTCCCTTCCTTTCTTTTCCTTGTTCTCTTTCTCAAAGCAAGTGCCAGTAGGGAGGGTACAGGTGGAAAGGGAGGTGGAGAAACAAGAGGGAAAAAAGACCGAAGAATGAAGAAACCAAAGGGCAAGGGCTCTATCCTGAAGGATCTTTAGCCTCCTCTGGAATCTGGTCACTGTCACAATCTCCTCACCTTCCCCACACACACATATGACCCCAGTCCTTCTGGGAGCCAATGAACCGGACAGACTAGTCGGTGTGGCCAGGCCCTCATGAAGCCCCTCTGTCTCCTGCTAGCATCATCTCAACAGTATCCTCCTTCTTCCCAGCATCACCTCAGTCAACAGTGTGAGTGAATGGGTGAGCGGTGGGTGTGAGGGGACAGACATTTTCACCTCCCTGGAAGAAGCATGGCAGCTGGGGGATCCCAGGGCTTGACTGGTACACAGCTGAGGACCTGAATATAGGGGTGATCTCCAGCCCACCCTAGTAAGGACTTCTTATAGGGCTGATTCTCTAATTCCTTCTTTATATTCAGATTCAGGCAGGGGAGGGGGAGGACTGTGCATGATGACAGTCTGGACCATGAGTGGTAGAACCGAGGGTCCTCTTCCTAGCAAAGCCGGATCTTACCACATTGTCATCACCAGGGGAAGGCCTGGGGAACAGCAATTTGTTTTTAAAAGGGTTCCTTTCCTAGGTTTCCTAAATAAGGAAACCTAGGAAATCCTGAGCCATGTCTAACTTCTTGCCTCCTTGGTCCATAACTGGATTTCATTAGGGATGGACATTTAGCTGATGTCTCTGTGTTATAGCTGGGGTTTTCCCAAAATTACCTCAGTTGACAATGGAAGTGAGTGGATGAATGGTATACTTGAGGGGACACACTTTTTTTTTTTTTTTTAACCTGTGTGAGATAGGAGGGAGCGGGGCCCTAAAGCTCAGAGAAACTTCAGTGTCAACAGGAAGGCTCAGGGGGCACTTGTGTCCTTTCCTTCCTAAATCCTTTCTGCTAGCTTTAACTTGGTATGACCCTCTGGCTGAAACTCAGAGCTCCTAGAACAATGGAGTCCACCCTGAGAACTGTGTTTAGAGGGATACACTGACTGTGGCTTGAGACGACTCTGGGTGGGGTGAGGAGACCTCATGTGCATTCCCTCCTGATTGGAGGCCACTCACCTATGCTCCTCTGAAAAAGGCAGCACATGAGGCATCTACAAGGTAGGACTCCTCCCTTAACTCTAAGGGACTTCTCACTATTTCCTCCCACTGTCTACAGAGCCTTGACTCTTCCCTCCTCTTAGTCAAGGCCTTGGTTACCAGCAAGTCTCAACTCTTGCTTATTTTTAAGCCAATGAGTTTGAGGAGTGTTTGTGGGAAAGGGAGGAGGTTTTTGGAGGGCCTGACTGGGGGAGATGGGTTAGGGGAGCCAGAGGAGATGGAGAGAAAGAAGAGGGAGAAACCCACACGTGAATGGGGGAAGGGAGGATGCAACAGCTGGATGGAGGTGAATGCCACAGCTGGAGGGGATTAAGAGGATCACAGCTGGAAGGGGAGGGGGACCAGCGCCTGGGCATCCAGGAACAGGTGCTCTCTGACTAATCTTGAGGTCCAGCCTGCTAAGTGTGTGTGGAGGGAGATGGTGGGTACATCAGTCCTTGCCCTTCCTTTCCTTCCCTGGAGGGGGCCAAAACTCTCCCTCCTCCTTCCCTCTCTCCCTTCCTAAGGATGAGTGGGAGGAGATGTTCTCTTGCCCTCTGTCTTTTACGTCTGTCCCCCAGTCACCCTCCACACCACCCCAATACGGTCCTTTCCAGCTCTGGAGGCCCTTCGTCTCCTAGCTGGGCCGCGGCATCCCTCAGCTCCATTCCCTTCCTTCCCAGCCCCACAGGCGTCGGGTCCAGGTCCCCAGTCCCTCCATCTACACAGCTTCAGCATCCTCACGCCACCACCCCGCACCAGGCCACATCTGCATCCCGACCCTCCCTCCACGCCCGGATCCCAGGACCCGGACCCATCCCTGCCCCCCACCCCCCGACAACTCGGCCAGGCTCTCACCTCGGGGGCTCCGCGGCCGCAGCACAAAAGGCGGCGCTGCTGCAGCTCAGCTCCGGATGCTGCTCCCGCCTCCTCCTCCTTCTCCTCCTCCTTCCCTCCTCCCCCCGCTGCCCTCCACCGGACCCGGGGCGCTGTCACAGGCGATGCTCGTGCGGAGTCCGGATGCACGGGTGTCAGCCCCAGCTTTCTGCCCCCACCCCCCCGACCTCTAGCCTCGTCCCAGCTCGGCTTGAACTCCCGCTCCTTCCAGGGCCCCCGCCCCTGGCCCCCCGGGACGGACACGCCCTGAGCGGGGGATGCTGCGATGGAGCCGCCGGCCTCTTAAAGGAGCCCGCTGTTGCCATCCGGCGCGCTCCAGGCACGTCCCTGGCACGCCTGGGCCCCGCGCTTCCCTGCTGGCGGTGCCCTATGGAGGTCCCACCTCGGGCCTTAGGCTGATTCCGCAGGAACCCTCTATGACCCGTCGTATAGACTCCTTTCTACACCGGAGAGAGCAGCCCCTCACATGGGATCCCTAGCACCCTGGCATTGCTCCTCCTATCATACTGATCTTGCCAGCTCTCCTTCCCTTGATTGTCACCGCTCACTCCAATTTCACCCACTTGGAATTCACTCAGCTCTAGGCCCCATCCTCCTCCACTGTTCCTGGATGACCCCTCATTATCATTCCAAAATTCCTCTGGATCTCCAATACAACCCCGGCTCTGAGTAGACATCTCTTTCTTGACCCGTTCTCAGAAGACTCATTAGAACCTTTTTTTTTTTTTTTTTTTAATGTGATCTCTCTCTCTCTCTCTCCAAGGTCACAAGATTTCTCTTAGCCCAGTGGTTGTGCGACTTTCGGGGAGGAGGCAATGGGGCTCTAGGACTAAGAAATGAGCATCTATCTGCTCGTGTACACCCAGATCAGTTGATTAGTCTTATGCAGCCAAAATTCACTCCTGCTTTCTTCAGCTGAAAGACCCAAGACTCACGGCAGAGGTAACGAGACCACCAGGTGCCTAGTCCTTCTAATCCTGTCGTCCCACTATAACCTGATTTTCAGGACCCAGAGGTTTCCTGGCCAGTGTAAGTGAGGTTCACTAGAGCCGTTCTAATAAGGCTTACAAAAGCAGCAAAACCTGAAGGGAGGTGAAGGACAACCTAGAAAAAGGAAACAAGTTCTGCGTTACGGAGGCGCAGCAGCCAGGGGTTAGGCTGAGGGTTGAGGGGACTGTCTGAGGTGGACTTGGACCTGCACCAGCTCCAGCGCCCTGCGGATGCAGAGATCGGTCCCCTCCGGTGTCTGGGTAAGGCCCACCCTGCCCGCAATGAGCCGGGATCCGAAGGCTGGCTCCCCAGACCAATCACAACCTTCCTTTAACAAGGAGGCGGGGTCAGGGGGCTGACTCTTTCTTGTCCCCGCCCGTTTAGTCGAAGTAACCAATCTCAGTGCGCCTAGAGAAAGTAAACGCAACGGGAGTAACCAATGACGCCGCTAAGCTTCTCGTGCGTGCTTGACCCTGCCCCTCCAGCTGCGACAAAGATGGCGCGCAGGCCTCTGGGTTCTGTAGTTTTCTTGGAATCCAAAAGGCCCCGTGCCGGAGTGAGTCCTTACCGTCCCCTGGCTTCCACTACGCTAGTACGCATGTCCACAGCCTCACTGCCCGGGAGACCAGGGGCGCTGAAGGAAGGAGGCGGGACGATATTACAAACAAAAAAATACAGCCTTCTCGGGAAGCTACGGCGAAGGGCCCGCCCCTCCCAGAAGGCGGCGCAACCTGCCCGGGCCAGCCACGCGGAGGGTTGTGGGGCGGATAGCTCCCCTCCAGATGGAGGCTCATAAAGTAGGGTGGGCGGGGGACTCCATATCCCAGCGTGCCCCGCGGCGGGCCCTACCGGCCGCGACTCCGGGCTTGGCCCCGGCCCTAGCTTGTCGGCGGTGTATTGGGGCGCGTGGAGGCTGCAGTCACGGTGGCGCCCGCGGGGACGGAGGAGGGAATGAGTGAAGAGGAGCAACGCTCCGGCACTACCACGGGCTGCGCGCTGCCTAGGTGAGCCGCCTCGTACCGATCCCTTCAGGGCGAAAAGCGTGGGGCCGTGCGGAGGGGGTAGCAGCGCGGCCCCAGCATGCACCTGGCCTGAGGGTTGTTCCCGGCAAGCACTGGGGCAGTGGGCAGTGGTTCCCGGCGTGCACCGGGGCAGTGGCTGCTGCCTCCAGCTCTAAATAGTTTGGGGTTGGCCCGGTTCCCAGACTGCACTGGAACACTGGGCTTTATGCCCCCACATTCAGTGCATTTGGTGGGTACTGGGTTCCTGGCTTGCACTATGTCAGGGGGTATGCGTTTTCAACCTGCACTGGGGCACAGAAACGTGCCTACCTTAACTGAGGCAGGAGCAGTGCATTCTTCCCCCCTTGCTTTAGGGTAGTGGACCCTACTTTTCCAGCCTGCACCTCCACTTGGAACCCAGCCAATGGATGCTAGACTGCTTGGGGTTCCCCTGGACCCTATGTCCCCCATAATGTGCCTAGGTCTGGTATGGCAGTGCTTGGCCAGGTGGGTGCAGAGAGGGGAGGTGTGATGTGGGTTTGTGCCCCTTCCCCCAGTATAGAGCAAATGCTGGCCGCCAACCCAGGCAAGACCCCGATCAGCCTTCTGCAGGAGTATGGGACCAGAATAGGGAAGACGCCTGTGTACGACCTTCTCAAAGCCGAGGGCCAAGCCCACCAGCCTAATTTCACCTTCCGGGTCACCGTTGGCGACACCAGCTGCACTGGTGAGGAAGGCTTGGGCAGCCTGGCTGGGGTGCGCATTCGCAGGTCCCCATGGCTTTGTTTCTTGGAGTCTCTGTCTTCACAGTCCTCTTCAAGGCCAGTGAGGGAAGGAGAGCTTTCAGGGGAAAAGCCACTGACTGGATTGGGAGAACAGGGTTGTGAGAAGGTGGGTAGGACGTGGGAGAGTTAGAGGAGCGAGCAGGACTGCCACAGTGATCTGGCGGATCCTCATCACCCTAGAGGAAAAGTAAGAGAAGACAACTGAAATCCCAGTGGAACATTTGGGGGAGTGAGTCCCTGGCGTGCTGGGCTCTGTTCCAGGGGCTTAACCAAATTCCCATTTAATTTTAAACCTCAGTCTAACCAGTGATGTAGGTGGAGTATCCCCCCCCATCCCGCCCGCCCAGGTTGAACATGAGGAAACTGAGTATTTGTGAGAGTAAATGGCTGGTGCATGGTCACGTGGGGCTTTCACTCCAGAGCCTACCTTCTCTTTTTCCAGCTATTTATTAAGGGAAAAGAAAGTACTTTGCGAAGGAAGTTAAGGCATTTGAGCTCAGCAGTCCACCTAAGGCCTTTGAACTCAGAAGTCCTGCTTGGCATGGCTTAATTCTGGAAGCTAATGGAAAGATAAGGGCTCTTCCTTCCAGCAATTAGTGAAACACTTCCAGTCTTCAGCAGGGGGAGGTTGGTCAGAGGGGGCTTGATTGATTCCCTCTGGCTGAGAGAGAGACTGTGGGATGCTGGTTTCTCTCCTGTCCTTCCAGTGACCTCCAGTATTGCCCATGCCCCCTCTCTCAGGTCAGGGCCCCAGCAAGAAGGCAGCCAAGCACAAGGCAGCTGAGGTGGCCCTCAAACACCTCAAAGGGGGGAGCATGCTGGAGCCGGCCCTGGAGGACAGCAGGTGAGGGAGGAACCGAGGCATCCCAGAAGCCCTTCGAGGAACCCAGGCCCTGCACCACCCCCTCTGCCCCCAGGCCTGGCCTGGTGACACTTAGCCACCCTGACCTGGCCTCTTCCTAAGAGCCCCTCTGGACCTGAACAGGGTCTTCCAGGGCCTCTGCTGCTATGAAGAATTCTTGGGGTGGAGGGGTTCGTTAGCCCCACAGAGGGGTTGTGGCAGTAGTTTGGGGCCTGGGTTAGGGAGGGAGAGGGGTAGAGGCTGAGCTTATGGGAGTTGCTTCCCACCATGCCTCCTTGTTCTAGCAAGATGTCCTTCCTCCACATGCAGCTCGGAGTTTGTTGCTTCTTGGTTTTTGGGTACAAAGAGACCCTCTTCTCTGAGACCCTCTTTTCTCGGTCTTTTTGCCAGTGTTTGGCAGCACAGGATCCCAGAAGGAAGCTGTTGGTTGAGCCTCCCTGATCCTTTGGCTCAATTTGGAAGTTCTCTTAGGGGATGGGCAGGTCAGGAAGACCTGGGTCCCTTACCCCTCTCTTCCCACTATACATGGGTGTGAATCAAAGGCCCCCTTCCCCTCGGGAAGTTCTTTTTCTCCCCTAGACTCTTCACTGC
This sequence comes from Cebus imitator, assembly GCF_001604975.1. Lineage (NCBI taxonomy): Eukaryota > Metazoa > Chordata > Mammalia > Primates > Cebidae > Cebus > Cebus imitator. The sequence goes on from NW_016107600.1 coordinate 1,124,122, forward strand.
CTGAGGACGTTCCGGTTTTTACTGCTGCAGCAGCTGCTACCCCGGTTCCATCTGTTGTCCTAACCAGGTATTTTGTGTCCCCTGATTGTCTGAGTGGGGTGGAGGAAGGGATTCTGGTTTCTGGCCCCTCAGTCCTTGGACCCAGGCTGGTCAGGCATGAGGAAGTCTGAGAATAAACAGAATGGAATAGGTGGGAACCAGAACTTGAAGAAATCACACCTGCTGGTAAGCTCTTGGGACAGGAGGTCATTTGTGATTTTCAAATAGCCTTATGGATGATGTTCCACCATGTTTAAGGGGCTTGTAGCTCCATTGTCTTCTGGGTTGACCGCATGTCAGTTCTGTGTTTGAGACCCATCAGGCACTTCTGGGACTGGAAGTACAGCCCTTCTCCCACTGCCCTGGCGTAGAGGATACCCGTGTTCCAGAATGGAAATGGGCTGGGGCCTGGAGAAGGCCTTCCTTGAGTGGGAGGGGGAAGGAAGCCGGCTAGAGCAGGAAGGAGCAGGCTAGACGTGTGGACAGACAGCTGCCTGCCGGGTGGGAATTGGGAGATGGTAGTCAGGAATCTAAAGCAGTGGTTAGGCTTGAAGCTCATGGGCAGGCTCGGATGGAACCATTCAGCTCAACTTTGGCCCTGCACCCTTTTTCCTTCAGGAGCCCCCCCATGGAAATGCAGCCCCCCGTCTCCCCTCAGCAGTCTGAATGCAACCCCGTTGGTGCTCTACAGGTGTGCCCCATCCTCATTTCCCGTGCATGCCTGTCTTCCCTTGGGCCAGAGGCCATGAGGGAAGGTGGTATGTGGTTGGGGGCGGGGGCGGTTCCCGGTACTGAGGCCCTTTCCACCCACCTCTCTCCTTCCTCTCACCTAGAGTCTGAGGCTCCTGCTTGGGGACCAGCGTGGGTGTGAGAAGCGTTTTTTCACTCAGCCTCATGCACCTTGTGTCTCCCTTCCAAGGAGCTGGTGGTGCAGAAAGGCTGGCGGTTGCCAGAGTACACAGTGACCCAGGAGTCCGGGCCAGCCCACCGCAAAGAATTCACCATGACCTGCCGAGTGGAGCGTTTCATTGAGATTGGTAACTGGGGTTCTCGCAGCTCCTCTCCCGCAGCACTCTGGCCCCAGCCCCAAAGCCGTTCCTAGCCTCACTCTGGTGCAGCCCTTGCTCTCTTTGCTTCACAGTCCCTGGCTCAGCCCCTTCCTTCTAGTTTCTGGGCGCCCTGTCTGTCCCCTTCTCTCTAGCTGACCAGGTTCTCAGGTGCATGGGCAAGTCTTGGGTTCCCATTTCCGGTTGACATTCTAGGGAGACCTTCAATCCAAGTATGACCTGGGTGGAAGCACTGGGTCTGTGGGGAATCAGAACCCAGCAGCCCTCTCTCCACATGCAGGGAGTGGCACTTCCAAAAAGTTGGCAAAGCGGAATGCGGCGGCCAAAATGCTGCTTCGAGTGCATACGGTGCCTCTGGATGCCCGGGATGGCAATGAGGTGGAGCCTGATGATGACCACTTCTCCATTGTGAGTGGCCCATCCTCCATGCCAGGGCAGGGCTCCAGGGACTTGGGTCTGTGACTCAGCAGTGAGCCTCTCTGGGCCCTAGGCCTGCTTCTGCCAGTTTTCCTACCAGACCCAGGGTTCCTGGGGCCGACTCAGCTTTGACTGTAGGCCCGCTCTGTAGCTCTGTTACTGGGTTGAGGAGGGATGCCTGGCCATCTGGCCCGGGGCCTGGTAGTTAGAAGGGGCCGTGCAGGGATTGACTTGGGGGAGGCAGGCTGGAGGAAGCATTCTTTGTGCTTTTTTCCCCTTTGACGTCAAATGTCTAAATGCCTGGGTCCCACCGTCTCTTGCCTCATCTTTCTCACTGTTCCCATCTTGTCAGGGTGTGGGCTCCCGCCTGGATGGTCTTCGGAACCGGGGCCCAGGCTGCACCTGGGATTCTCTACGAAATTCAGTGGGAGAGAAGATCCTGTCCCTCCGCAGTTGCTCCTTGGGCTCCCTGGGTGCCCTGGGCCCTGCCTGCTGCCGTGTCCTCACTGAGCTCTCTGAGGAGCAGGCCTTCCATGTCAGCTACCTGGATATTGGTATGGCTGGCTGGGGAGCAAGCCAGGGGTGGTGGGGGCTGGACAGGAGCGAGCAGAAGGGGGTGACGATGACATGAACATACCCCTCCCCAGGGCTGCCTCCCACCCAACACTGCCTCCTTCCTCTCTCTTGCTCTCCAGAGGAGCTGAGCCTGAGTGGACTCTGCCAGTGCCTGGTGGAACTGTCCACCCAGCCGGCCACTGTATGTCATGGCTCTGCAACCACCAGGGAGGCAGCCCGTGGAGAGGCTGCCCGCCGTGCCCTGCAGTACCTCAAGATCATGGCGGGTAGCAAGTGAAGCCCCAGCTGGACTCATGGACGTGCACCCTTTGCTCCCTGCTATTCCTGCCTCTGGGCTCACGTATCTGCGCAGCTCTGGTACCCTCTGTGGGTGCCATCTCTACCTCTGACACAGACTGCCTGCCTTGAGGCGAGAAGGCACAGGGCAAGGAGCCAAGGACCACAGGGCCACAGCCAACCCAGGATCTGCCCTCATTTTATTGGTGATGTTGAGTGGGAATGAAATCAGGGGGCTGTCTACTAGAGCCTGGAATAAATGTGCTGCTTTGTGGATTTTTAAGCCCTTCTGTTTCCCTGAGCTGTATGAATGGCAGAGGAAGTCACCACGCTACTTTCGTGTGCCTTTCTTGAGCTCCTTTTCCAACCATTCTCATGTTTTTCCCTTCTGGTGGGAAGAGGCTGGGTGCAGTCGCCTCCAGGACTGTTGTCAGCTGCCTTGCTGGAGGCTGGGTTTGGTGGAGGTGGAGGGGCAGTGGCTCTAGCCCCTGGGCTTCCACCCAGCCCTCTAAAGTCACAGACACACATGGATTCAGAAATCAGACACCTTTATTTGGGGGGCACACATTGGCACTTTTGGGTGTGGACATTGCATGCAAACACATCAAGGGATGACGTCACTTCTTCCCAAAGCGTTGAGGGACAGCCAGGCTCCAGAACTGGGAATGCAGCCCCTCTCCAGCCCGAGGACTCAGCCGTTCATTGCTCCAGGATCCCCGGGTATTTCTGCCAAATCTTAAAGGAGAGATTAGTCCTCAGATCCCTTCAGTCTTCCTTCTGTAGCCCCCTTTTCCTCTTCCTCTGTCCCCTGCCCTTTCTACCCCCAGCCCCTGCCATGCTCGTGTCCCTTTCAGACTCCTCACCTCTGGGGCTGAAACAGGAAGGCTTGGCTCCGGCCAGGTCTCTCCATTGCCTGGAGCAGGGATCGCAAGAGTGACTCAGGGCTCTGGGCATCCTGTGGTAGGTGGGGTCCACTGTCTTCCTCCTGTGCCAGGGGCTATCAGGGAAGGAAGATGGGCAAATACCCTGGACACATAAGTCACAAGGGGAAGGGACTGGCTTCCAGGGGCAAGTGGTAGGAGGCTGCAGAACCATTTCCTCAGATGTGAGGACCTAATGACAACCTTGGCAACCAGAGAAAGAATCAGAACCTAGAGCACAAGCCTCAACCAAGGTAGAGGCGACAAGGTATGGGTGATAAGGGGATGGGATGCTCACTTACCTGGGAGAGCTGGTCTTCCTGCCGGCCTCCTGGCCCTTCAGCATAGCTGGGATCTATTAACAGCAGCAGCACCAGCAGCACAGCAGCCTGCCTAGAATCCATGCTGCCATCCACCCTCCGACAGCCACCCCAGCCTCTTATACCTGCTGTCACCCCACCCCCAGCCTCACAGCACCTTAGGGGGAATCTAGAACAGGCAAATGGAAATGCAGGGCTCATTAGGAGCCGCCTGGGATCCCTTCCCACGGTGCCCCCAGGACTTCCTGCTGTCAGCGTCCTGCCCCCAGCCCCTAAGCCTGGAGTGATAGACTTTATTAGATGCATAAATTCTTCTCCAGAGCTCAAGAAGCATCATTAGTTGCAGATGCTTTGTCAGAGCCAGGCCCTGGGGGGCCTTACAAGAACCCCTAATCCCTCAACAGTTTGGAGAGCTTCAGTTTATCACTTCCCCTCTTTCCTAACGGGTAGACTAAAGCACAAAAACTCATGTCAGCTGGGCACGGTGGCTCACGCCTGTAATCTCAGCACTTTGGTTGGCTGAGGCAGGCGGATCACCTGAGGGCCGGAATTTGAGACCAGCCTGGCCAACATGGTGAGGCTCCATCTCCACTAAAAATAAAAAATTAGCCGGGCATAGTGGTGTATGCCTGTTGTCCCAGCTACTCGAGAGGCTGAAGCAGGAGAATCGCTTGAATCTGGGAGGGAGATGGAGGTTGCAGTGAGCCGAGATCGCACCACTGCTCTCCAGCCTGGGTGACAGAGTGAGACTTCGTCCCCCTTGTCCCCCCAAAAAGAAACTCATGTCAGGAGGGGGTTAAGTAGGCTATCCTGGAGTGGAAAAGGTGTGGGAAGAGCCAGGGTCAGAGTCCAGAATGACCAGGCCTGGTCCTCTCGGTCTGGGGCTGACAGGCCTGCCCACACAGCCCATCCTCTGCTTGTGTGCCTCTTGAGGGCTACTCAGATTTTCCTGTGGATAGAAGATATATTCGGCTTCATGATAGTGCAGAGGATTTAAATTTTTTTTTTTTTCTTTCTGAGATGGAGTTTCACTCTTTTTGCCCAGGCTGGAGTGCAGTGGCGCGATCTTGGCTCACTGCAACTTTTGCTTCCCTGGTTCAAGTGATTCTCCTGCCTCAGCTTCCCAAGTAGCTGGGATTACAGGTGTGAGCCACCGTGCCTGGCCTGTATCTTATTTTTATTTTGTTAAAAAAATTTTTTTTGGCCGGGCGCGGTGGCTCAAGCCTGTAATCCCAGCACTTTGGGAGGCCGAGGCGGGCGGATCAAGAGGTCAAGAGATCGAGACCATCCTGGTCAACATGGTGAAACCCCATCTCTACTAAAAATACAAAAAATTAGCTGGGCATGGTGGTGTGTGCCTGTAATCCCAGCTACTCAGGAGGCTGAGGCAGGAGAATTGCCTGAACCCAGGAGGCGGAGGTTGCAGTGAGCCGAGATCGCGCCATTGCACTCCAGCCTGGGTAACATGAGTGAAACTCCGTCTCAAAAAAAAAGAAAAAGAAAAAAAGAAAAAAGATCGAGACCATCCTGGCCAACATGGTGAAACCCCATCTCTACTAAAAATACAAAAACTAGCTGGGCGCAGTGGCATGCGCCTGTGGACCCAGCTACTCGGGAGGCTGAGGCAGGAGAATTGCTTGAACCCGGGAGGCGGAGGTTGCAGTGAGCCGAGATTGTGCCACTGCACTCCAGCCTAGCGCCTGGCAACAGAGTGAAACTCTGTCTCAAAAAAAAAAAAAAATTTCTCACCCGAGATCGCACCACTGCACTTCAACCTGGGCAAAAAGAGTGAAACTCCATCTCAAAAAAAATTAGGATATAGAAGAAGGCTAAAGGGTTTTGGAGCCCACTGAATGGGCGTGGCTTTAAATCTTTGCAGACAGACCACCATCTTCACTAGAGCATACTGCTTCCGACCCGCCTCATCGCCCTTCCTAAGAAGTCGCCCTCCACAGCTTAAGCACTGCTGCCACCCTGTGGTCACAGCTCCTCACTGCCAGCTCCGGCCATTTCCTTTTCCTAGAATCTAGAGCTCTGCAGAGGAAGCGAGGAGGGTGAGGCTGAGTGGAGGTGCTAGGGTCTAGACTTCAGGGAGTCCCAGAAGGACAGGAGCAGGCTACTGTGGGGCTGGACTATCATTCTGCCTCCTCTCTTTGGTTACCGCAGCCTCTGCCTGGCTCTGGGTCTGACCTATTAGGGTAGCCTGGAATCCTGTCTTAGGAAAAATCAGAATCACTAATCCTCAGGGAAAGGCCTTCAAAGCCTATAGTGCAGGTTCCTTCTAATCCTACAGTCTCTTTCTGAGCATCCCCACCGGTGTGGGTCTCTAGCCTGTGCTGAGGAAGAGCCATGATGTAAAGGCTTTGGACTCTGCTTTGGCAAACTATCTCTCGCTCTGGGCTTCAGTTTCCTTACCTAAAACATGGGCCCATTTGACAAGGAACTGCTTTCTAGGGTATGCATTATTTAACATACCTTTTGTAATCCATTCAGCACAACAGCTGGCATAGAACAGGTATCCTTAAACATTAGCTGTGATTACCTCACACGCCCCCGCTGGGGAACTTACCATCTCCTGAGACAGTCTTCAGACATATTTATCCTTGTGCCAAGGGGGCTTTGGGCTTCCTGTGGCTTCTACTAGGGGTTCTTAGTTTGCTTCATTAAGTCTCACAGAACATCTCTCATCTCTTTCATGTGTATAAGCTCTTCATATTTTTGAAGACAGTTCATTCTTCCACTCCAGCCTTTTTTTTTTTTTTTGAGACTGGTCTTGAACTCCTGACATCAAACAATCCAACCACCTTGGCCGCCCAAAGTGCTGGGATTACAGGCGTGAGCCACCGTGCTCGGCCCACTCTGTAGTCTTTTTTGCTCAAGGGGAAGCACCCCACTCTTTAAGGCAAGGGATCTAGGAACCAACTTACCCTTTAGATATGTAGATTAGAGCAGGTCTGTATCTATCTGGATGCTCCAAATACCATATTTCTTATTAATGTAGACAGAGCTAGGGTGAATCTTTGTAAGCTTTGTCTCATGGTTGGTCCCAAGCATAGAGCCTGACATTCATCATCATGACATCTTGTAGTTTACCACCGTTTTTTTTTTGAGACAGAGTTTTGCTCTTGTTACCCAGGCTGGAGTGCAATGGTGAAATCGCAACTTTCACGTCCTAGTTCAAGTGATTCTCCTGCCTCAGCTTCTCTAGTAGCTGGGATTATAGGC